>NC_092093.1:44518409-44860703 GCF_045679555.1 Salvelinus alpinus
GACGTGACAGAGTCTGGAGACGCCGTGGAGAACGTTCTGCTGCCTGCAACATCCTCCAGCATGACCGGTTTGGCGATGGGTCAGTCATGGTGTGGGGTGGCATTTCTTTGTGGGGCCGCACAGCCCTCCATGTGCTCGCCAGAGGTAGCCTGACTGCCATTAGGTACCGAGATGAGATCCTCAGACCCCTTGTGAGACCATATGCTGACACATGCACATTTGTGGCCTGCTGGAGGTCATTTTGCAGGGCTCTGGCAGTGCACCTCCTTGCACAAAGGCGGAGGTTGCGGTCCTGCTGCTGGGTTGTTGCCCTCCTACGGCCTCCTCCACGTCTCCTGATGTACTAGCCTGTCTCCTGGTAGCGCCTCCATGCTCTGGACACTACGCTGACAGACACAGCAAACCTTTTTGCCACAGCTCGCATTGATGTGCTATCCTGGATGAACAGCACTACCTGAGCCACTTGTGTGGGTTGTAGACTCCGTCTCATGCTACCACTAGAGTGAGAGCACCGCCAGCATTCAAAAGTGACCAAAACATCAGCCAGGAAGCATAGGAACTGAGAAGTGGTCTGTGTTCACCACCTGCAGAATCACTCCTTTTTTGGGGGTGTCTTGCTAATTGCCTATAATTTCCACCTTTTGTCTATTCCATTTGCACAACAGCATGTGAAATGTATTGTCAATCAGTGTTGCTTCCTAAGTGGACAGTTTGATTTCACAGAAGTGTGATTGACTTGGAGTTACATTGTGTTGTTTAAGTGTTCCCTTTATTTTTTTGAGCAGTGTATATATATATATATATAAATTGGCCGATTTAATCGGTTTCGACATACGGGCGTAAATATATAAATTGCAATTATTCTCTAATGAGCTGCCGTTCATGTGCAAAGGATTAGCATTTTAATTAGTATAATTATAGACTGTGTGTAGTGAATCCATTTTGTCTTTCCAGCTCTTTCCCAGTCCCCATCCCTTTCCTTTTACGACCAAGCCGTCACATCAGCTAAACCCACTAGGGACTTTTCTATCATTGTTAGTAACCAATATCTACTGTTTATGTATTTCTATGATTATTTATTTCGTTAGCAAATAATGATTCATTATGGAAACTAGGGTTCGTGCAGATAACCCAAGAATTTTACGACGTTTGGAATGAAACTAATGATGTAACAATTCATTTATGGAAGACTAATTGATAAGATATGAAAATATCTTAAGAGTCGATTCGTGAAAGAGACTATAAACATTTTCCCGTGGTGCCCCGACTTCCTAGTTAATTAGTTTAATCACGTAATAATAACAGAATTGATTTGATAAATTGTCTTCGCATTTACTGAAAGTCAGACACGACACTATTGGGGGTATTGACATTCGTATTGCACTCTACAGCTTTACCTAAGGATTGGGGATCAATGAAATGGGGTATCAGTCTACTCAATACACAATATATTTTTTCCCAACGTCCTCCTCAGAGTTATCAGACGCAAACATCCATGCAGGATTGTTTTTCCTCGGTATAGTGTTCAATACACATATGTTGACAATAAATATGGCTCCATTCACTGTTGTCCCGCAATAAGAGTGACGACGCTAATGTTCTCTGGGTGTCACTGAGTAGACTGATACCCCATGTCATTGATCCACAATCCATAGGTAAGGCTGTACAGTGAAATAAGTATGTCCCCAATGCACTTCTAAAGTATAATATATCCAGTGTGATTTTAACAGATTGTTGTCAAATTAACAAATTGTCTTTTGTTGTTTTTATATAACATTCCAACCTTGTTTAGCAGGACCTATTCAATTATGGCATAATTCTACTATTTGTAATCACTGTCAATGACATACTTTTATTTTGAAGGCTAACCACGAAGTCCACTATTGTGGCTAATCCTTATTGTGGCTAGCTTCACATAGAGGGGTCCGACCACCATTTAACAACTGTCTTATATGGTGTCATCATTATTTTAGATGATGACACCGAGCTATATAGTTAGCTAGCTAACTATAGCTACTGAAAAAGATTGTTATTTTGCTGTGTTTTTGGGGAAGAACATTGTATGCATCCATGAGCTAGCTAGCTTTTTTTATGACCAGCACTGTAGGTGCGCGAGACAACTTTACCAGCATCATAGCAATGAATCGTTGTGACATATGAGTGATAGTGTAATCAATGTGTAATAACTACGTAAAAAATGTATCAACCCGTTAAATTGTGGCGTGCAGTCATATTCAGGTCCTGATTGGTCAACAAGCTTATTTGACATGTCAAATAGTGTTATTTGATGTGTCTTTTTTGACACGCAAAGACCCAAACGGCGTTCCATAGAAATCCTGGTTGAGAATGAAACGACTGAAGAAATGAACAACGAAACAAGCACAGAAAGTAAGTGAAAGAAATAGGTTTTGATTGTTTTACTGGTAATGGGGGCATACGTAAATGCCAACAAAATAACTTTTTGGTCAGTGAGGTGTGTGTGTGTAACCTTTATTTAACTAAGCAAGTCGGTTAAGAACAAATTCTCATTTACAATGACGGGCCAATCCCGGACGACGCTGGGCCAATTGTGCGCCGCCATATGGGACTCCCAATCATGACCAGATGTGATATAGCCTGAATTCGAACCAGGGACTGTAGTGACGCCTCTTGCACTGAGATGCAGTGCCTTAGACCGCTGTGTCCATGTGTGTGTGTTAACTATTTAACTGTACTAGAATGCTCAAAGGCAGCTAAAAAAAAATATATCGGTATTGGGTTTTTTTGACAAGGAAAATATTGGATATTGGTATCAGCCAAAAATGTAATATCGGTGCATCAGTACTTCCTAATATTGAACTGCACCCCTTTTTGCCTTCAGAACAGCCTCAATTCGTCAGGGCATGGACTCTACAAGGTGTCGAATGCTTCCCACAGTTTTCTCAAGTTGGCTTGGATGTCCTTTGGGTGGTGGACCATTCTTAATACACACGGGAAACTGTTTAGCCTAAAAGACGCAGCAGCATTGCGATTCTTGAAACGCTCAAACCTGTTCGCATGGCACCCCGTTTAAAAGAACTTAAATATTGTGCCTTGCCCATTCACCCTCTGAGTGGCACACATACACAATCCATGTCTCAATTGTCTCAAGGCTTGAAAATCCTAATTTAACTTGTCTCCTCTTCTTCATCTGCATCTGATTTTTAAGTGGATTTAGCAAGTTACATCAATAAGGGATCATAGTTTTCACCTGGATTCAGTCTGTCATGGAAAGAGTTATTCAGACCCCTTGACTTTTTCCACATTTTGTTACATTACAGCCTTATTCTAAAATGGATTAAATTGTTTTTTTCCTCATCAATCTACACTCAATATCCCATAATGACAAAGAAAAATCAGGTTTGTATGCAAGTGTATAAAAAAACTATCACATTTACATAAGTATTCAGACCCTTTTCAGACTCCACGCAGCGATTACAGCGTGGAGTCTTTGGTATGGCACATCTGTATTTGGGGAGTTTCTCCCATTTTTCTCAGCAGATCCGCCTTCACCATCCTTCACCATAGGGATGCCATTGGCCAGGTGATGAGCGGTGCCTGGTTTCCTACAGACGTAACACTTGGCATGCAGGCCAAAGGGTTCAATCTTGGTTTCATCAGACCAGAGAATCTTGTTTCTCATGGTCAGAGTCCTTTAGGTGCCTTTTGGCAAACTCCAAGCGGGCTGTCATGTTCCTTTTACTGAGGTGTGGCTTCTGTCTGCCCACTTTACCATGAAGGCCTGATTTGGTGGAGTGCTGCAGAGATGCTTGTTCTTCTGAAAGGTTCTCCCATCTCCACAGAGGAACTCTGGAGCTCTGTCAGTGACCATTAGGCTCTTGGTCACCTCTATGACCAAGGCCCTTCTCACCTGATTGTTCCGTTTGACCGGGTGGCCAGCTCTAAGAAGAGTCTTGGTGGTTCCAAACTTCATCCATTTAAGAATGATGGAGGCCACTGTGTTCTTGGACCTTCAACGCTGCAGAAATATTTTGGTACCCTTCCCCAAATCTGTGCCTCGACACAATCCTGTCTCGGAACTCTACGGACATTTCCTTTTACCTAATGGCTTGTTTTTTTTCTCCGACATGCACTATCAACTGTAGGAATTTAAATGGACAGGTGTGTGCCTTTCCAAATCATGTCCAATCAATTGAATTTACCACAGATGGACTCCAAGTTGTATAAACATCTCAAGGATGATCAATGTAAACAGGCTGCACCTGAGCTTATTTTCAAGTCTCATAGCAAAGGGTCTGAATACTTATGTAATTAAGGTCTTTCTGTAAATTTGCCAACATTTCTAGAAACTGTCATGGGATATTGCCTAACATTTCTAGACACTGTCATGGGATATTGTGTGTAGATTGTTGAAAAAAATGTATTAAATCGATTTTAGAATAAGTCGGTAACGTAACAAAATGTGGAAAATGTCAAGTTGTCTGAATACTTTCCCAATACACTGTAAATGCGGTAAATACAGAAATTGTTTGCTCACTGGTTAATTAATATCCAACTAGTCAGTGACAACTGTTTGGAGTTTGTGACCGCAACTGTGAGCTTATTACAGTATTATAGACACTGTCCTGGGATTTCTTATGATCTTCTATATAGCAGAACCACTTACCTTCTAACGACTCTTGTGTAGCCATAGACCAAAGCGTGACACGTGTGCGTTCGTGAGTCTCATCTCTTTACAGATAGCTTGTGTTTTCGGGGTGTGATTGCACACTTCGTACCAAACCTTTCGGACCTCTGTTCAGTCCGCACTGTGAACCCGAATGAATACATAAAAATAATACATACAAAAAATACACCTATAGGCTATGCCTACGCTGAAATTTAGGCCTATGCCTCGTAAATCTGAGTTGAAAAAAACATTTCAGGCTATTCTGTTAAAACAACTAGAGCCTTTGCACACATTGTAATCAAAATTCTAATCTTCAAACTGTCGTTTTGTGAGGCGCAGTCGGGAAGTAGTTCTGTACAATGGAGAGTGGTGGGGTTGATTAACCAGAATTGGAGGATCCTCCATCGTCGTTTAAATCTCCAGATTGGGAACGGCAATGGACAGAGTTGCGGATAAAATGTTAACAGTATGTCTCTACGCTCAACGAGAATAGCATATTCAGCTGCAAACACCTCAAATATGTTGACACATGTACGCCAACATCACCCCAGTATACCGGCGCAAGACGGAAACACAAAGAAACAATGTCTCCCCTCTGCATTCAAGCAGCCCTTGGCAGCTGATTCTGATTCTGAGCCCCAAAAAATACAAGTGCTACAGTAGGTAGGCCATGTTTGTATTTTTTACAGTCTTTGTGCGCATATCCGCGGCTATAAACCATTCTCAATGGTTGTGAATAGGGGGTTTCAGCACCTCGTAAAAGCCACGTTACGAACTTCTTATTTCAGCAAACAGGTAGTACCCTCCTACATACAGTTAATTTGGAAAATATTCAGACCCCTTGACTTTTTCACGTTACGTTACAGCCTTATTCTAAAATGAATTTTTAAAAATCCTCATCGATCTACACACATTAAACAATAATGACAATGCAAAAACTTTTTATTTTATTTTATTTTTTTACATTTTTGAAAGACACCTAAAGGACTCAGACCATGAGAAACAAGATTATCTGGTCTGATGAAACCAAGATTGAACTGCCAAGCGTCACGTCTGGAGGAAACCTGGCACCATCCCTACGGTGAGACGTGGTGGCAGCATCATGCTGTAGGGATGTTTTTCAGCGGCAGGGACTGGGAGACTTAGTCAGGATAGATGAACAGAGCAAAGTACAGAGAGATCCTTGATGAAAACCTGCTCCAGAGTGCTCAGGACCTAACACTGGGGTGAAGGTTCACCTTCCAACAGGACAATGACCCTAAGCACAAAGCGAAGACTTCGGGACAAGTCTCTGAATGTTCTTGAGTGGCCCAGCCAGAGCCCGGAGTTGAACCCAATCAAACATCTCTGAAGAGACCTGAACATAGCTGTGCAGCCGATTTCTCCCCATCCAACCTGACAGAGCTTGAGAAGATCTGCAGAGAAGAATGGGAGAAACTCTCCAAATACAGGTGTGCCAAGCTTGTAGCGTCATACCCAAGAAGACTCGAGGCTGTAATCGCTGCCAAAGGTGCTTCAACAAAGTACTGAGTAAAGGGTATGAATACTTATGTAAATTTGGTATTTCAGTTTTTTTATTTGTCATTATGTGGTACTGTGTGTAGATTATTTTTCTCATCAAACATTGAATCCAATTTAAATTAAGGCTGTAACGTAACAAAATGTGTCTGAATACTTTCCTAATGCACTTTAATCAAACCAAAGCCAAAGTTTTCAATTAATTGGCCAATGCACCCTGTGACAGTCCATTACATTACCCCAGAGTTGGAGATGTACCGTGCTACGGACACACCCCATTTTTATTTATTTACTTTATTTCACCTTTATTTAACCAGGTAGGCCAGTTGAGAACAAGTTCTCATTTACAACTGCGAACTGGCCAAGATAAAGCAAAGCAGTGCGACACAAACACAGTTACACATGGAGTAAACAAACGTACAGTCAATAACACAATAGAAAAAATATATGTACAGTGTGTGCAAATGTAGTAAGATTAGGGAGGTCAGGCAATAAATAGGCCATTATGGCAAAATAATTACAATTTAGCATTAACACTGGAGTGATAGATGTGCAGAAGATGATGTGCAAGTAGAGAAACTGGGGTGCAAAACAGCAAAAAAAAAATATTACAATATGGGGATGAGGTAGTTGGGTGGGCTATTTACAGATGGGCTGTGTACAGGTACAATGATCGGTAAGCTGCTCTGACAGCTGATGCTTAAAGTTAGTGAGGGAGATATGAGTCTCCAGCTTCAGTGATTTTTGCAATTTGTTAGAGTCATCGGCAGCAGAGAACTGGAAGGAAAGGCGGCCAAAGGGGGAGTTGGCTTTGGGGATGACCAGTGAAATATACCTGCTGGAGCGCGTGCTACGGGTGGGTGTTGCTATGGTGACCAGAGAGCTGAGATAAGGTGGGGCTTTACCTAGCAAAGACTTATACAGTTGAAGTCGGAAGTTTACATACACCTTAGCCATGTACATTTAAACTCAGTTTTCACAACTCCTGACATTTAATCCTAGTAAAAAAATCCCTGTCTTAGGTCAGTTAGGATCACCACTTTATTTTAATAATGTGAAATGTCAGAATAATAGTAGAGTGATTTATTTCCGCTTGTATTTATTTAATCACATTCCCAGTGGGTCAGACATTTACATACACTCAATTAGTATTTGGTACCATTGCCTTTAAATTGTTTAACTTGGGTCAAATGTTTTGGCTAGCCTTCCGCAAGCTTCCCACAATAAGTTGGGTGAATTTTGGCCCATTCCTGCTGACAGAGATGTTGTAACAGTCAGGTTTGTAGGCCTCCTTGCTCGCACGCATTTTATCAGTTCTTCTTACAGATTTTCTATAGGATTGAGGTCAGGGCTTTGTGATGGCCGCTCCAATACCTTGACTTTGTTGTCCTTAAGCCATTTTGCCATAACTTTGGAAATATGCTTGGGGTCAATGTCTATTTGGAAGACCCATTTGCGACCAAGCTTTAACTTCCTGACTGATGTCTTGAGATGTTGCTTCAATATATCCACATAATTTTCCTTCCTCACGAAGCACTCTATTTTGTGAAGTGCACAAGTCCCTCCTGCAGCAAAGCACCCCCACAACATGATGCTGCCACCCCCGTGCTTCACGGTTGGGATGGTGTTCTTCGGCTTGCAAGCCTCCCCTTTCTTCCTCCGAACATAACAATGGTCATTATGGCCAAGCAGTTCTATTTTTGTTTCATCAGACCAGAGGACATTTCTCCCGAAAGTACGATCTTTGCAAACCGTAGTCTGGCTTTTTTATGGCGGTTTTGGAGCAGTGGCTTCTTCCTTGCTGAGCGACCTTTCAGGTTATGTCAATATAGGACTTGTTTTACTGTGGATATAGATACTTTTGTACCCGTTTTCTCCAGCATCTTCACAAGGTCCTTTGCTGTTGTTCTGGGATTGATTTGCACTTTTCGCACCAAAGTACGTTCATCTCTAGGAGACCGCGTCTCCTTCCTGAGCGGTGTGATGGCTGTGTGGCCCCATGGTGTTTATACTTGCGTACTGTTTTTGTACAGATGAACGTGGTACCTCCAGGCATTTGGAAATTGCTCCCAAGGATAAACCAGACTTGTGGAGGTCCACAATTTTTTTCTGAGGTCTTGGCTGATTTCTTTAGATTTTTCCCATTTATGTCAAGCAGAGGCACTGAGTTTGAAGGTAGGCCTTGAAATACATCCACAGGTACACCTCCAATTGACTCAAATTATGTCAATTAGCCTATCAGAAGCTTCTAAAGCCATGACATCATTTTCTGGAATTTTCCAAGCTGTTTAAAGGCACAGTCAACTTAGTGTATATAAACTTCTGACCCACTGGAATTGTGATATAGTGAATTATAAGTGAAATAATCTCTCTGTAAACAGTTGTTGGAAAAATTACTTGTCATGCACAAAGTAGATGTCCTAACTGACTTGCCAAAACTATAGTTTGTTAACAAGAAATTTGTGGAGTGGTTAAAATGAGTTTTAATGACTCCAACCTAAGTGTATGTAAACTTCTGACTTCAACTGTAGATGACCTGGAGCCAGTGTGTTTGGCGACGAATATGAAACGAGGGCCAGCCAACGAGAGCATACAGGTCGCAGTGGTGGGTAGTATATGGGGCTATGGAGACAAAACGGATGGCACTGTAATTGACTTCATCCAATTTGCTGAGTAGAGTGTTGGAGTCATTTTGTAAATGACTTCGCCGAAGTCAAAGATCGGTAGGATAGTCAGTTTTAGGAGGGTATGTTTAGCAGCATAAGTGAAGGAGGCTTTGTTGCGAAATAGGAAGCCGATTCTAGATTGGAGATGCTTAATGTGAGTCTGGAAGTTGAGTTTACAGTCTAACCAGACCTAGGTATTTGTAATTTTCCACATATACTAAGTCAGAACCGTCCAGAGTAGTGATGCTAGACGGGCGGGTGGGTGCAGGCAGCGATCGGTTGAAGAGCATGCATTTAGTTTTACTTGCATTTAACCTCTCTTGGGTGCGTGAGACGTTAGCGTCCCACCTCTTTAACAGCCAGTGAAACTGCTGGGCGCCAAATTCAAATACAGAAATACTCATTATAAAAATTCAGAAAACAAAACATATTTTACATAGGTTTAAAGATGAACTTCTTGTGAATCCAACCACGGTGTCAGATTTAAAAATAAAAAAATAATAATAATAATAATAATAATGCTTTACGGCGAAAGCATACCGTACGATTATTTGGGAACATAGCCCACTAGACAAATCATTACAAACAGTAACCAGCCAAGTAGAACAGTTACACAAGTCAGAAATAGAGATAAAATTAATCCCTTACCTTTGATGATCTTCATATGGTTACACTCAGCAGACATTAATTTACTCAATAAATGTTCCTTATGTTCGATAAAGTCTCTTTATATCCAAAAACCTCAGTTTTGTTCGCGTTTTCTTCAGTAATCCACAGGCTCAAACGCAGTCAAAACAGGAAGACAAAAAAATCCAAATTGTATCCGTAAAGTTCATAGAAACATGTCAAACGATGTTTATATTCAATCCTCAGGTTGTTTTTAGCCTAAATAATCGATAATATTTCAACCGGACAATAACGTCGTCAATTTAAAAGGTAAACAAGAAACACACTCTCGGTCTCGCGCATGAAAAAGCTCTGTGACACTTTAGGGTCCACTCATTCAGACTGCTCTTACTTCTTCATTTTTTCAGAATACAAGCCTGAAACAATTTCTCAAGACTGTTGACATCTAGTGGAAGACATAGAAACTGCAATTTGAGTCCTAAGTCAATGGATACTGTAATGGCATTGAAACTTCCTGAATGGATTTTTCTCAGGTTTACGCCTGCAAAATCAGTTCTGTTATACTCACAGACACTATTTTAACAGTTTTGGAAACTTTAGAGTGTTTTCCATCCAAATGTACCAGTTATATGCATATCATATCTTCTGGACCCGAGAAGCAGGCAGTTTAATTTGGGCATGCATTTCATCCAAAATTCCAAATGCTGCCCCTACCCTAGAGAAGTTAAGAGCAGTTGGAGGCCACTGAAGGAGTGTTGTATGGCATTGAAGCTCGTCTGGAGGGTTATTAACACAGTGTCCAAAGAAGGGCCAGAAGTGTACAAGAATGGTGTATCTGAGAATCACCAGCAGCAAGAGCGACATCATTGATATATACAGAGAAAGGAGTCGGCCCAGAGACACTGCCAGAGGTCCGGACAACAGGCCCTCCGATTTTACACATTGAACTCTATCTGAGAGGTAGTTGGTGAACCAGGCAAGGCAGTCATTTGAGAAACCAAGGTTGTTGAGTCTGCCGATAAGAATGCAGTGATTGACAGAGTCGAAAGCATTGGCCAGGTCGATGAAGATGGCTGCACAGTACTGTCTTTTACGATGGCGGTTATGATATCGTTTAGTACCTTGAGCGTGGCTGAGGTGCACCCATGACCAGCTCGGAAACCAGATTGCATAGCGGAGAAGGTACGGTGGGATTCGAAATGGTCAGTGATCTGTTTAACTTGGCTTTCGAAGACTTTAGAAAGGCAGGGTAGGATAGATGTAGGTCTGTAACAGTTTGGGTCTGGAGTGTCTCCCTCTTTGAAGAGGAGGATGACTGCGGCGGATTTCCAATCTTTAGGGATCTCAGATGATACGAAAGAGGTTGAACAAGCTAGTAATAGGGGTTGCAACAATTGCGGTGGATAATTTTAGAAAGAGAGGGTCCAGATTGTCTAGCCCAGCTGATTTGTAGGGGTCCAGATTTTGCAGCTCATCAGCTATCTGGATTTGGGTGAAGGAGAAGTGGGGGAGGCTTGGGCAAGTTGTTGTGGGGGGTGCAGAGCTGTTGGCTGGGGTACGGGTAGCCAGGTTGAAAGCATCCCCAGCCGTAGAAAAATGCTTATAGAAATTCTCAATTATAGTAGATTTATCGGTGGTGACAGTGTTTCCTAGCCTCAGTGCAGTGGTCAACTGGGAAGAGGTGCTCTTATTCTCCATGAACTTTACAGTGTCCCACTTATGGGAGTCACTAGTGCGCATCTGACACCAAAGGAGGCTGTCTCATGGTGCGTTCGTAACCAAGGGGGGAAGTGGGAATTTACCATGCTACTGGGAAAAAATCCACTTGAACGGTGGTAATTACTAGAGCGAAAATCGTCTATCATCCTGAGCACCCACTTCTCCCACATGGTGAACTCTGACGTCAGCTACTAAGGAAATGGCCTCTAACAGTGTTTTTGGCAATTAAATGCAACAAAACATTATTTATAAAAAAACACTATATTCATGTGGTTTTTTAACTCTTTAATTTGTTTATAAGCGTGATAGCTGTACTTTGAGTTTGTTGATACAGCTTGTTGGCCTTTAGTCAATTGCAGTTTCTTAAATGAGTTCAAATCACATGAATGCATCCAACTGGTAAGTTACCACCTCCTGCTGTACTGAACCCAAACCGAACTGTGGTTTAGTGAACCGTTACACCCCTAGTATGTTAAGTGTGTAGCTCAAACCATTCGGACTCTACAGACGTTTTTGCAACAGATTCAACAAGATGTTGATGACAACGATGCTGCTTTCCACTTTGATTCTTAAAGACGTGCTCTGGAACTTTGGCGTCCATGTCGTTCATACATGCAGAATTACTGTTTTACCTTAACTAGCCACGAAATCCCTAGATTGACAGCAGCTGTTTTTTTGGAAGCTGTGATGAAGCGCCATTTTCCACAAATGTTCCCCCATGTGGGCCGGCCCTCTAGCAATTAGAATTCAACCAATGAGCTTTAGCCACTCGCCATTTGAGTGACCGGTAGCAAGATGCACCAATGACATGGTGTACATGTGATGTAGTACACAATTTTCAGCGACCGCTTTTGACTCGTGAGCGCTCCTTTTAGAACTAGTGGCTAAAAAGTATCCAAAAGTGTCGGAGAATTCCTCTAATATAAATCCACAAGCGTTCTATAATTATACTAAGCTCAGCAAAAAAAAGAAACGTCCTCTCACTGTCAACTGCGTTTATTTTCAGCAAACTTAACATGTGTAAATATTTGTATGAACATAGGATTCAACAAGTTCCACAGACATGTGACTAACAGAAATGTAATAATGTGTCCCTAAACAAACGGGGGGTCAAAATCAAAAAAGTACTGCAGTGCATCTCCTCCTCATGGACTGCACCAGATTTGCCAGTTCTTGCTGTGAGATGTTACCCCACTCTTCCACCAAGGCACCTGCAAGTTCCCAGACATTTCTGGGGGGAATGGCCCTAACCCTCACCATCCAAACCAACAGGTCCCAGACGTGGGATCCGGGCTCTTTGCTGGCCATGGCAGAACACTGACATTCCTGTCTTGCAGGAAATCACGCACAGAACGAGCAGTATGGCTGGTGGCATTGTCATGCTGGAAGGTCATGTCAGGATGAGCCTGCAGGAAGGGTACCACATGAGGGACGCTGTGTAACGCACAGCGTTGAGATTGCCTGCAATGACAACAAGCTCAGTCCGATGATGCTGTGACACACTGCCCGAGACCATGACAGACCCTCCACCTCCAAATCCCGCTCCAGAGTACAGGCCTTGGTGTAACGCTCATTCCTTCGACGATAAATGCGAATCCGACCATCACCCCTGGTGAGACAAAACTGCGACTCGTCAGTGAAGAGCACTTTTTGCCAGTCCTGTTTGGTCTAGCGACGGTGGGTTTGTGCCCATAGGCGACGTTGTTGCTGGTGATGTCTAGTGAGGACCTGCCTTACAACAGGCCTACAAGCCCTCAGTCCAGCCTCTCTCAGCCTATTGCGGACAGTCTGAGCATTGATGGAGGGATTGTGCGATCCTGGTGTAACTCAGGCAGTTGTTGTTGCCATCCTGTACCTGTCTCGCAGGTGTGATGTTTGGATGAACCAATCCTGTGCAGGTGTTGTTACACGTGGTCTGCCACTACGAGGACGATCAGCTGTCCGTCCTGTCTCCCTGTAGTGCTGTCTTAGGCGTCTCACAGTACGGACATTGCAATTTATTTCCCTGGCCACATCTGCAGTCCTCATGCCTCCTTGCAGCATGCCTAAGGCACGTTCACGCAGATGAGAAGGGGCCCTGGGCATCTTTCTTTTGGTGTTTTTCAGTCAGTAGAAAGGCCTCTTTAGTGTCTTAAGTTTTCACAACTGTGACCTTATTTGCCTACCGTCTGTAAGCTGTTAGTGTCTTAACGACCGTTCCACAGGTGCATGTTCATAAATTGTTTATGGTTCATTGAACAAGCATGGGAAACAGAGTTTAAACCCATTACAATGAAGATCTGTGAAGTTATTTGGATTATTACGAATTATCTTTTAAAGACAGGGTCCTGAAAAAGGGATGTTTAATTTTTTGCTGAGTTTATGCATCGTAATGTCTGTAAACAATGTCTTTTCTTAGGAAGTGTCTAAAATAAATGGTGTCAGCCGCTAATGCTAATCATTAGTTAGCTGGCTAAATCAATTGAGGCCAGAGAAAAAAGTGGTAAAAAAATAAGGAAAATTGCACTGCATCGCGTCAGCTAGGCAAGAATGAAGGCTACCCGACACTCACTTTTAAGTTGAACGCCATGTTTCTTCTCAAATCCGTAGGACATAAAACAATATAGAGATAAGCTAGATATCTATTTTGAGAAATTACATGTAGTATTTTCATATTTTAGCATACACTTTTCATAATGCGAAATTCCTGCAGTCAGCACATGACCACTCGCGCAGAGGCATTGCTCTGGCTACTAAGCAAAAACTATTTACACAAACATACAATTAAAATATGCAATTTTTTTATAGAAACTGATAATGGTGCATGTGACTTCAATGAACTGAATGATGAGGAGGGTGAAGAGGGTGATTTTAAATTTGATTGATCTAAATGATGAGGGTGATTGAATTTAGAACAATAGTGTAATGATAAAGAGTTGTGTGCAGGCGCTCTATTTTATTATGAAAGCCTGGAAATGGTAGCCTATATAATCTCCCCTCAGAGTCAAATCAGACACAGAACAACATACAACGTGTGTAGTTCACAATAGCAAGCCGAACCAAACTAATGGACACACTGACCGCATTGCAAATGCTTGCAGAATTTAGATGGGTTGGAGTCAGATGGAGGATCGGATATTGAGCTTGAAATCGATTCTTCTTTATCTGATTCCTACGTTAACTTCGAGCCTCCGCCTGTGATGCCTGAGCCTCGTCGCAGTAAAACCAGAACTGAGCCAACTGAGACCTGCTCTCCCGCTTCCCCAAACACCACAGCTCCCACTCTGGAAAAAGAAGACACAGTGTCAAGTCGGCAGGTGTACACGAAACAAGGCCCATGAAAACTGCAGTGCAACCAATTTGTTTGTGGGGCTTGTTCATACAAAACCCTGAACCTGTGCTGACTGTGGACCCAAAACCATAAAAAGAAGCCAAGATTGATTCATGCGTAAAGGCACAGGTATAAGGGCACAATACAGTGTCCAACACAATCAACAAATGACTTTTTTTGAATCTTGTCATTAATATGTGCCACTTTATGTTTACATACCCTACATTACTCATCTCATATGTATATACTGTACTCTATACCATCTACTGCATCTTGCCTATGCCGTTCTGTACCATCACTCATTCATATATCTTTATGTACATATTCTTTATCCCTTTACACTTGTGTGTATAAGGTAGTAGTTGTGGAATTGTTAGGTTAGATTACTTGTTGGTTATTACTGCATTGTCGGAACTAGAAGCACAAGCATTTCGCTACACTCGCATTAACATCTGCTAACCATGTGTATGTGACAAATAAAATTTGATTTGATTTTGATATCTCTTTATGCAATTAATCCTTTACAATAGTTTATTAACTATTTATCAAGGGTTGGTGCTTATGTTGGCGCACCTTGCAGGGTGACATGCAAAAGTGGACGCCGGCAACGTTCTCAGCAGGTACTTATATACTGAAAGGCCAGGCGGTTTATCTTTCAAGACGATTCGATGCGTATCTAGATACATGGGGTCCGATACGATACAGAAACTAGACGTTTTAGTTTGAAACGATTCAGTTTGATTAGAGGAACGAATCCATGTGATGATCTCATCACCATCGCCCACTAATTAATTTGTCATTTTTACAGATGAAAAGTGTGCTTGCTAGTAATTTATCAATATTAATTTTTTAAAATTTGCTATGGCATAGCCAATGAATATATAGCACAACTTTGGATTTCACCCGTCTCATAATCGAATGGTTTAGACCTGTGGTCACCAACCTTTTCTGAGCCAAGATCACTTTCTGAACCAAAAGGCAGGCCGAGATCTAACGCTCAGATTTTTTTTAAACATGATGTTTAAAACCTATAAAAAAATATATATATATATGTCCTGTAGCAATGAGGTTTGTGCAGTAGGCTATAGGCTCAATACATTATCACTGCATATAAGCTATTCTTGAATTGCCCTGCCAATGTTGTTATTTTCAGACCATTGTAAAATGATATATGATCACCCTGGTAATATAGAATTAGTTTTATTACTTGTGAGGCATAATTGAAATCATTTGCGTCTATTTTATTTTTTACTTTTTTTTTTACTGGACTGCATCTGATGCAGCCCAGCATCGCCAAACGCTACATTGACCATCAGATGCTTCTGATCAGTCTCGAGGGAGGGAGGGGAGGGAGGGATGAGTCATGTCACACTTCATGTTGTTACTCATATGACCACAGCGTGAAATACTCCTTGATATTAGAAACGCGCCGCTAATAACAACGCAAGTCTATCGATAGCGTGAGTGGCTAGGGAGACAGTGTTTTATGGCTTATAAAGTGTTGACAGTGCTGAATAAAAACCTCATAAAAACAGCAGCTCTTTGCTGTATTTGTTGACACTCTCTCTAGTCATGTTTTTTTTATTTTACACAGTAGACGACTATCAATTTCGCTGTGGGCTAGTGAAAGCTGCAGACACAGTAATCTGAGCTATTTGATTGGCCAGCCGTAGGCCTATAGGTACATTTGCTTTTCTCCCCGGGCCTGCATGATAGGTGGAGTTTGTACCTTCAGACTCATTATATGGTTCAAAATGAACACTTAAACTACCCAGCGTACAGGGCAGCTGAATCAAGTGCCTAGCCCAAACTGTGCAAAGAATTTTACAGAAATGTTTGGTGATAGACTAGGAAACCCTTGCGTATCGGTGAATCGTTACATCCCTATTGCTTGAATATACCACAACCCTCGGGCCTTATTGCTTAATTAGACTTTAGTTTGACTAACAGCTAGCCAAACTGCATTGGACATGAAATATCTTAGGAAAGACCATTCTGGTTCTTCTTTCATTATGTATTGTATGAGTGGAAACCTAATGGATAAACAGTGTAATACCTCAAACACCTGTATAATCTTTGAATTTCATGTAGCTCACCAAATCGAAGGTCTGTTTGCCATAGAGAGTGGGTGAAAGTTTGCCCTTTGGCCAAGGGCTTTCGTGTAATTTTTTTGCAGTTTTAGTGTATTCATTATATGTCCTGTTGTTCACAGATCTGCACCAACATTTTGCGGACTCTTCCGCCTAGTGACAACCCCGATTTTGACCCAGAGGAGGACGAGCCCACTCTAGAGGCCTCATGGCCACACATACAGGTAAAACCATGTCACTTTAATTTGACCTCTTCTTAACGTATGTGTTATACCTGGTAGTATGAGCTTTATGTACAATTCATGTACCTTTTTCATAGATTTGTATTTTATTGACTTTTTCCAGCTTGTCTATGAGTTCCTTCTACGATTCTTGGAGAACCCAGACTTTCAGCCCAGCATCGCCAAGCGCTACATTGATCAGAAGTTCGTGCTGCAGGTAAGCATCGCAATCTGATGTCACACTGACCCTTATCCTCTCAGATTTCATGCCGTCATCGTCAGTCACCCAAATGGCCACATGACATCACCATCAGTAGGGGTGTATTAGGAAGCAAATTTCCGAAAACATTCAACTTGACCAATAAGAAACGGTTGTTTTTGTTGCATAATGTGTTCCGTTGAAAAACGTTTTGCTGTGTTTGCTATGGTATATAGGGATGTTCCAAATAGACCATAAAAAAAAAAAAATGTAAACTGACTTTTTTTTATCGGTTTTCCGTTAAAGCGATAAGAAACATTCATAGAATTCAACGTGAATTCAGAGCGTTAAGCATTGCACTTGTACTGCAATTACTGTACCTCAATTTCACTTTGGAAAGTTTGCATTTCCTTCTCATTTAACTTCTCAAAGTATTACCATACAGGACTTCGCTGCTGTCCCTTGCCTTTCTCTGCCATTTTCCAACTGTTAACGTAGGGGTGGATAAATCGACTCCTAAGAATCGTCTCATAAGATTCCGTATTTTGGGAACAGAGGAGACTGATTTGTTGCCTTACTTCCGAGAAAACAAAATACTTGCATCTTTCATAGCAAGCTAGCTAGGGACTGAGAGAGAGGGGATGGGCACAGTAAAGGCATGTCGGCCACCAGGCAGACAGTCAGAACCGTGTACTAGGCCTGTCTTATCAGCAATCAAAAGCTGGAAATGGAAATGCTGGAATGCTGTATCTCGCAATTTCTTGGCTTGCTATGTCTCCCAACTTCAGTAAAGCAGGGCCTATTATCAATGAATATGCTAGGATATTGAGATAAGTTGAGCCTCGCGCTTCATCGCTCTTAGTTGTTTTGGAAATTGGCCCACTATGCTGTTTCTTTCTGCATCTACGCCCAATATATTTTTGGTTTGGGATTTTTCTTAACATTAAGGATCCCAATTTTGTTTAATAGTGTGCACTAACGAATACACCCCTGGTCTGTCAGTGTTGCTCAAAGCTATTATATTGATTCACCAAATATTGTAGAGACTCATTTCCTGTTGTTTACTGTGTTAGTTCTATGTGGAACTAAAGGGTACACACAGACCCAAAAAGACAGACCTGGCAGCATTACAAGCCTCAGACTGACTGCTAAACATCTACTCTTCAAAAGACAGTACAATATATCAAACGCAAACCGAATTTGGATAATCATTTGAGAAATTAATCTGTTTTGTAAGCGGTCATATTGATTTAGTTTAAACGAAAACGGCACCAATTTCCTTTCCTGTTTTTTGTTCGAGAGCCTCAAGTTCAGAGTATGAAAGACCAAAATGTTTTGATTATATCTCCTGGCAGTTATCAAAACCAGTTATTTTAACATGACATCTTCTGAACGTCAGTTGGAGTCATGTGGTGTCCCTTTAGAGGACGTCATCTTACAACAACTTGTACATTTCTTCAGTGTCAGTCTCAGCATTTAGCCTAGTTTGTCATGGGCATGTCTGCCATGATGACAGATAGTCCTCGTATGCTTTGGCTTGGTATTCTAGGATCTATACCGTCATATTAATTTGGCACCAAATGGTAGAAAACGGACAAACTGGGAGATACGACCTGAACTGTCAATAAGAAACGCAGGTGTTCGCATTTTGTAATTAAACATTTTGTTACGGTATGCCCTAATGAATACGACCCAGTCTCACCCTTGCAGGAGCAACCAACCGGGGCTGTGCCGTGCGTATTTATCGAGCCGTCCTGCTTTCCCCAGGGCAAGGGAGCGTACAGGGACTAATACTACGGCCTGGATTGTTGGCTGAGCTGCAGCATCCGAGGTGCTTAGGCTAAATTTCCATGATGCGAGTGGTGTCGTGGGGAGCTTTGAATAGCTCCCTGTTTATATTGCAGGAAGAGAAAAGGGGACTGTGGTCAGAGAGAGGCTGGGGAAGAGGAGCGGAGGGAGGGCAGAACAAGCCCAGTTTTTTTTTTTGTAGTGTCAGTGCTTTCCCCTGTCTCTCCGTAAGCTTGTTAGAGACAGATCTTGACATGGGAGAGGGACTGTACGATATGCTCACAGTGGAACTGATGGTTAGAATGTGTTTCATTTAATCTTGGTGAGCAGTAAGTATTTATTTTAGAAATGTTTGTCTGGGGAAAATGCATCCCTCTGCGAATGTTTAGCTCATTGATAGTCTTCAAAAGAGAGTGTGTGTGTGCGCGCGCACGTGTGTACTACAGGCTGTGAGTGCATGCAGAGGGGAAGAAAGTGCAGCCCTGTCATTACCGTAGTTACAGTTATGGAAAGTGTTGTCACGGAGGTGTTGTCACCACAGTACAGCTTCCTGTGAGTCTGCTGATGCTGGACAAAAAACTCTACCAAAACATCAACATGAAAGTCTTGAATGTGTCATATTTTCCCAAATATTCAATTGATTCATTTTGATTAAATTAAAGCATCAAATGGCTTGAAGTATTTCCAGGCGATGTACAATGCTTTCAAAAAGAATTCACACCCCTTTACTTTTTCCAAATTTTGTTGTTACAGCCTGTATTAAATTGATATGTTGGTCACTGGTCTACACACCATGCCCTATAATGTCAAGGTGGAATTATGTTTTTTGAAATTTGTACAAATTAATTTGAAAGGAAAAGCTGAAATGTCTTCTGCCAATAAGTATTCAATCCCTTATGGCAAGTAAATTAGTTCAGGAATAAAAATGTGCTTAACAAGACATAATAGGTTGCATGGACTGTGTGCAATAAGTGTTTAACATGCGCCGTTTATACCTCCCGTGTGCATGCCGGTGATTAGTGGTAGTAGTGGTGTGCAGATGTGGGCAGGCTTCTATTTAAATAAATCCATATTCACCATCAAAAATAAATCCATTATTAATTTGTTCCTAAGAAACATTTATTTTGTAGTAAAAATATAATGGATTATAACAGAATAAAATAAAAATTATTTTCCCCACACGACTTGTGGAACCGCTGTCATATAAAAAAGTTTTGAAACCCAAGCCCATGCTTTTTTTGATCCACGTTTCATCTCTTTCGTGTCCTCACTACCACTTTGTTAGGGAGCAGCTGTAGGGTCTTACATTGAGAGTATCTTAAAAAATAATACATTTCCCTTGGCAACATTTTTTAGCTACTATCTTTAAGCCTTTGTCTGGGGGGGAAAAATCTTTCCATAACTGTTATAGGGGTCTTACCGTCCTCCCTCGGCTAACCTTTGTGCACTCGAGGAGTTAACTAGTTTGTTGTCGTCTTTTACTCAATTAGAAGTTATTATCCTGGGTGAACTAAATTATGAGTGTGAAATGCAGGCTTTAGACAATCTATACTGAACAAAAATATAAACGCAACATGCATCAATTTCAAAGAGTTACAGCCAAATCCTCTAAAATGTTGGAGGCAGCTTATGGTAGAGAAATTAACATTCAATTCTCTGGCAACAGCTCTGGTGGACATTCCTGCACTCAACATGCCAATTACACTCTCCCTCAAAACTTGAGACATCTGTGGCATTGTGTTGTGTGACAAAACTGCGCATTTTAGTGGCCTTTTATTGTCCCCAGTACAAGGTGATCATGCTGTTTAATCATTTTCTTGATATGCCACACCTGTCAGGTGGATGGATTATCTTGGCAAAGGAGAAATGCTTTTTAAATGTAAAACAAAAATGTATGCACAAAATTTGAAAGAAATAAGCTTTTTGCGCATATGGACAATTTCTGGGATCTTTTATTTCAGCTCATGAAACATGCTTTTATATTTTGTTCAGTGTAAAAGGCATGTAATGATCTAAACCTAACCCAGCTAGAGACTAAGCCAACACGGCCCAGCCCTAAAGATCCTTCAAAGTCCACTCTGATTTGGTCTTATTTCAACAAATACACCAGAGAAATATGTTTCTACTGGTGTCTTCGCCCAAGACATTAGTGACCATTGCCCAGTTGTTTGTGTTACTAATGTGAGAATACAAAAATCTAAGCCTTGTGTCATCACAAAGAGAAACTTTAAAAACTTAATGTATTTTAGTGACCTTTGATTGTATTTCAGCTATCCCTGAACCGGATTTAGCTTTGAGCCTTTTTGCAGATGTCTTCAATAGTATTGTAGATATTCATGCTCCCTTAAAAAAAAATAAGGGTTGAAGGTAGATTAAATGCCTGGTTTTACTCTGGAATTTTCAGTCATTCATAAAAGAGATGATGCTTGGGTCAAGACCAGGAACACAGGCCCAGACTGGCAAGCTTTTAAGCAACTGAGGAATCATTGTGTAAGACGAATCAGAAAGGCTAAATCTGATATTATTTAACCGCTCATTCGGATTGGGATCGCGGCTAAATTCGGAGAAACTTTCAAGGCCCCTGTATGGTTCTACTTCCTCCTCTCTGCCACAACAAATTAATTCAGACACTGGCCTCATTACGGGGGAAAATGCCAGAATTGATGCATTTAATCTAGGCCTGACCCATTTAGTCGACTGGTCGATTGTTTGCTCAATAGGCTGTTGCTCGACGGAGATTTCTTTAGTCGAGCAGTAGCAAAAAAAAAACACTATCATTGTGTACAAGACACCTGTCTGATTTGCGCCTGTCTTAGTGGACTAATCCATTGTGGAGGCCGTGGGGATGGCACAGTGCATCACTCTAAGACATGTGCTACTGAAATGGTATATGGTTATTTACATAAGAACAGTGGTGCAAAACTAAATAATATATAATTTTATAACAAATGCACTTTCTACCCTGTTTGTTGTTCTTAAACATCAGTGCGCTGTTGAATTGGCACCTTTTCCTAGTTGCTATGTGCATAACATAGAACAATGTGGCGGGGGCAGCAGCTGAGTTAAGAGACGAGAAAACAGCCCTTACCTTAATTGTCTAAGAAAAGTGAGGAGAGAGGAAACGCCAACTTAATTTTGTCTATAATCAACAGCCTAACTGTTAAATGTGTCTAGCTTTATATATCATCCATAGACAGTGCATTCGGAAAGTATTCAGACCTCTTGACTTTTTACGTTATAGCCTTATTCTAAAATGGGTTAAATTGTTTTCCCCCGCTCAATCTACACACAATACCCCATAATGAAAAGGTAAAAGTTTTTTTTATACATTTTTGCAAATGTATTAAAAACTGAAATCACATTTACATAAGTATTCAGACCTTTTACTCAGTACTTTGTTGAAGCACCTTTGGCAGCGATTACAGCCAAGAGTATTCTTGGGTATGACGCTACAAGTTTGGCACACCTGTATTTGGGGAGTTTCTCCCATTCTCCTTTGCAGATCCTCTCAAGCTTTGTCAGGTTGGATCGGGAACATCGCTGTACAGCTATTTTCAGGTCTCTGCAGAGATGTTCAATCGGGTTCAAGTCCAGGCCACTCAAGGACATTCAGAGACTCGTCCCGAAGCCACTCCTGCGTTGTCTTGGCTGTGTGCTTAGGGTAATTGTCCTATTGGAAGGTGAACATTTGCCCCAGTCTGAGATCCTGAGTGCTCTGGAGCAGGTTTTCATCAAGGATCTCTCTGTACTTTGCTCTGTTCATCTTTCCCTCAGCCTGACTAGTATCCCAGTCCCTGCCGCTGAAAAACATCCCCACAGCATGATGCTGCCACCACCATGCTTCACCGTAGGGATGGGGCCTGCTTCCTTCAGACGTGATGCTTGGCATCCAAGCCAAAGAGTTCAATCTTGGTTTCATCAGACCAGAGAATCTTGTTTCTCATGGTCAGAGTCCTTTAGGTGCCTTTTGGCAAACTCCAAGCGGACTGTCATGTGCCTTTTACTGAGGAGTGTCTTCCGTCTGGCCACTCTACCATAAAGGCCTGATTGGTGGAGTGCTGCAAAGATGGTTGTCCTTCTGGAAGGTTCTCCTGTCTCCAAAGAGGAACTCTCTGTCTCGGAGCGCTACTGACAATTCCTTTGACCCCATGTCTTGGTTTTTGCTCTGACATGTGCTATCAACTCTGGAACCTTATATAAACAGGTGTGTGCCTTTCCAAATCATGTCCAGTCAATTGAATATACCACAGGTGGACTCCAATCAAGTTGTAGAAACAGCTCAAGGATGATCAATGGAAACAGGATGCACCTGAGCTCAATTTCGAGTCTCATAGCAAAGGGCCTGAATGCTTATTTAAATAAGGTGTTTTTTTTCATATACATTTGCAAGCTTTTCTACATCTGTTTTCGCTTTGTAATTATGGGGTATTGTGTGTAGATTGATGAGGGGGGGGGAAACTATTTAATACATTTTAGAATAAGGCTGTAACAACAAAATGTGGAAAAAGTCAAGGGGTCTGAATACTTTCCGAATACACTTAAAGGGGAACTGCACCTGCTGATTTGGCTTTGTTTTTTGGCTTGCTCCTGAAGAAATGTTGGCGGCCATGACATAAGCCAAACGTGAGTTGGCTTAGTGGTGTGGTATAATGTGGGTGTTTCTTGGGTGTGTCCTTAACACCTCCAAGACACCCATCTGCCAGAACCTTGCCCGCAGGCAGTTTCCCCCCACTCAATCACAACAAACTTCCTGCGGGTTGAGTTCAATAATAACAGGCCGATGTATGGTGAGATGCTAGAGGAAGCTTTGAATAGGTCAGTAGCCTACAGAGTAATATGAGAAGAGTGCCATTGCTGAATTTATGTAGATATTCTACTTAAATAAGTGTTTTGATAACTTTCAAATGTAGTAGCAAGTCCATGTAGAATAAACAACCGTTTACATAACGCCACAGTGTTCTGTTAATATAACAACGTGCACCTTTCATGGTTCTTTGGCAAAGTATCTGTATTACAATGACAATCAGCATTTTGTCTGGTGGTAATGGGGCTGCCTTGGCAAACATGTCAGAGTGGTCATACCTTCCTGTGTAGTGTCCCATATACAACAAGAGTTCCCTGATCCTGGTGCAGAATACACAGGGTTTCTCCCTCCCCATATTAACTGATACCATTCAATTCAATAATGCAAGGCAATACAAGTAAAAGTTGTCTGGTAAAATGTTAATACCGAGTGCCAAGTCTCTCTCCTTTCACAGACATCAGTATCAAGCCCATCTGTCAGTCTGAATTTAATCTGATCATCTTGCAAACCTCCACGTGCTGGCTCCATACATGTTTCTGTGAACACATAAACACAGTCACTGGGTTTTTTTAACCAATGGCAGTGACCCACAAACAGGTACTATGTTAAAGTTTGAACAGGTCAGATAAAACCTACCCAATTATGGTCTCCCCACCAAACGACTGAGGCTGCTGTCTGGCAAAAGCATCTCCAGTCCATCTGTAGAAATAATCAGATTGCTGGATATGCTATGATACCCACCTTTGCTCTTTCTGGTAGGTCTCTGCGTCCATCCATGACCAGGGGATCAGTCTGGCACACAAATGTGCACGTTGTCTAACAGAAAAACAGTCAACAATTGTCAATTATAAACATAGCTCAAGAAATAATGTAATTACATTTACATTACATTTTACATTTTAGTCATTTAGCAGACGCTCTTATCCAGAGCGACTTACAGTAGAGTGCATACATTTTATTACATTTTTACATACTGAGACAAGGATATCCCTACCGGCCAAACCCTCCCTACCGGCCAAACCCTCCCTAACCCAGACGACGCTATGCCAATTGTGCGTCGCCCCACGGATCTCCCGGTTGCGGCCGGCTGCGACAGAGCCTGGGCGCGAACCCAGAGACTCTGGTGGCGCAGCTAGCACTGCGATGCAGTGCCCTAGACCACTGCGCCACCCGTAATCTCATTTGGAAGCTAATTCTATGCTTTACGGATGTAGACTGACTAGCTTCAGATTAGATTCAGTCTGGTGACGCTGTTACATCATGCAACCTACTGTGACATGTTTTGTTATGTCACTGGGTTGGTTTGAGTTTGTTGCTGCCAGTTAGTTGCTGTTGTAGTCAGACATTAGTTAGCTAGTACCACCATAGATGCATCCCATATTTATTCGTGCCTCTCAGAGGCTGTGGCTGTTTCGTCTAAGTTACACTAATTTAGTGGCATGGAAATACGATTACATTGCTAAAGTAGGCAAATAATTAGTAGGAAACAACTTTGCCGTATTATGTCGTCAACTGTACTTTAGAGAGATGGCAATGTTGTCATTACTGTTACTAGCAAAGTTCGTCAAAAATACCTAGCAATGCTCATGTTAGCTGGCTAAAGTTATACTGCACCTAAAGTCAGTCTGGCGACATCACAATCATGACGAGAGATTTTCCTACTAATTAACGTTATTTGCTGGCTTTTGAAGTTATTGTGTTTTGTAAGAAATTGTATAAGATACTGGTAACTTGTTTTAACCACTTCTCAACATAAGCTATTCTTGGCACAACATGCACCCATCCCCACTACTTTGTCAGACCCACACACACATCCCCTCCCCCATGAATAGGGCCTGTGAAAACAAACGCACATGCAGGATGCCTTTGGATGTGACTAGGACAAAGAACTGTGTGAAAAGCCAATGGAATGTCGACATCAGGCCGAACAGGACTACCCACGACCCAGATCGACCAATCGGAAGGCCAGACGACAAGATCAACCTACTTTGCTTGTTGCCTATATAATCTGTATGTACTGCTTAGAGGGCCTCTCTTCCGACGATTTCATACAAGTCAGACAGAAGGAGCCGTACTGTACGATTTACTAAGATATTTTTACATATTAATAAAAGGCCTTATTATATAATAATCCACCTCGTCCTATGTCTCCACTTGATCTCCTGTCTCCAATAAACGTTTTACTAACAGTTTCCAAGCCATATCTGAGTTGTATTGAGGTAGGCTAAGGTTAGGTAGCTAGCTTGCTAGCTAACGTTATTAGGGTAGCTAGCTAGCTAACGTCAGCTATGCTAGCGATAATGATTATCAACATATACATAACCACTGGGGACCAACGAACTCCAACCACCTATTCCGCAGGACAGGATCCTTTGGCAGAGCATGCCGACCACGATCCTTTGAACGTGTTGGAGGCGACGTAACATAATGTAACAGAAACATGGGAGCCCCATTCAATGAAGGGAAGCGAAGTGGGTGGAGGGGTGATTTGCACGTGGAGCTTGGCAAAAGGGGGCATGATTTGTTGACATAATTGTAATCCAAACCCAACCTTAATTTACTCGTGATGCACAGAGGTTCCAAACTGTGTTTTAGATGAGACCGATTGTATGACCTAAATGATCCTACTTACACTTTGAAGTCCATTTTGACACTAGAATAAATGTTTGACTCGATGCCACATAGGCCGTTTTCAAAGGGATTAGTTGTTTTTTAGAGGCAGTCGCTCTTTAAAGGCTTCTGCTGTGGTAGAATCAGAATGCCCATGTCTTCACTCTCAGCTCTGTGCTTGTCAGGGCAGGGGGACTGGGAGAGCGGGCCTGATGGGACAAACAACATGGCAGGGGAATCACTCAGGAAGTTCTGTTCTTACCGACTGACTGGCTGATTTACTGAGTGGTGTGACTGACTGTGTTAGTGAGGAGTTATTCTCACCTGCCCCGGCCAAATCCTGAACCTGAACAGGCCTTTTGCTGTTGAACAAGTAATTTAGTCACTTCAAAAGATGCATCGCTGTGCTAGAACTGAACTGAAACCTATTATGAGTCATGCATTCAAAGGAGGCCTACATTAGCATTCTCTTTCTCTGTTCCCATTCTCACTTTTTACATTCTATACTTTATATTTTTACACTGTTTCGGGTTTGGGTGTGTGCGCACACATGCAATTTTGTACCTTTTTAGGTATTGTTAACCAGTATTGCATTTGCTTCCTGTATATAACACAGGTTAGGATACGGACTGTAGAAAGAGGCTGTTTGTGTGAGTCTAATCCCTATCATTAGATGTATGCTGTGAACCTCTTAGGGTGGCCCTATGTGTTTACAAAACATAAAACACTTACAGTGTAACAGGTCAGATTAAACACTTACGGCCTCCATACGTTCCCTCTGTTCTCCCTCTCCTAATGCACGGTTAGCCTGTCCAGGCAGAGATTTCTCTGCGAGAGCCCACTGAGTGGTCTTCTTTTATCTGTGTCCCAAATGGCACCCTATTCCCTACTACTTTTGACCTCGGCCCCATAGGGTTCCGGTCAAAAGTAGTGCACTAAATAGGGTATAGGGTGCCATTGGGACACGAGCGGTGCCTCTGATTGAACCGTTCCCATGCAGGGAGGTTATTATTAAACTGTACCGTCACATCAAGTGCAGGCAGCGAAAGGAAAGAGAGCTGCAGGCAGGCCAGGCGGGCAGTTTTCACCTTGGCGCACAGACTGAGGCTCAGCCGGGGCAGAGAGAGCGAGGATGCACTAGAGGTCACGACCTCCCCGTAGATACAGACCCACTTCCTCCTTCCCTCCCTCCCTCTCTTGGCCTTCTCAATAAATGTACTGCGCAAAGCTATAGTGTAGACTGTACATGCATTATAGCACACCCATAATAAGTATTTCTACAGTTCTCTCAAATGCATGCATGTGCGTAGTGTGGACGCACAGCACACATACACACAGCCGGGGGTGCGATAACTTTTCTGTCACGCAGTGTCACGCTCATTCGACACTTTTCTTTAAGCTTCTCTCAGAGAGTGCTGCTGCACATTAACAGACCTGATGAGGATCAGTCATTTTGTTTATGCAGCATTCTCCTTCAAACCCGGTCTCAGTGGGTGTCGGGGCTTTAAAAAAACATAGATCTGTTGTTCTGCTTCCCGATCGATATCATAAGAGGTGTTTAAATTGAGCTCAACACTGCTTTCTATGAATTTTAGCAGAACGTAGCTCTTTGCTTTGCCTCTTTTTATCTGCAGCTGCAGGTAGTCTTAGACCTGCAGAGAAAATAACTATACTTTGAGTGTAGGTTTTAGAAACCTAATGGCTTGTTCAGGGGGGAAAAAGCCTAGTCATTTCAGTTGAACCATCAGTAACTACACTTTTGCAGAGAGAATTGACCTTGCTGGAGGTTGGTTGGAACACAGGCCGTAATGTCAGAGTGACTTTGTGCACTGATTGACTCATTTCAAAGCAGCCGTACTATGTTTGAACACGGCGCCAAAGGCAATTAAGAGAAACCGCTGTGCTAGCTGGTGCCTTGACATTGTCAGAGGCAGAGGACATGGGAGGCGGCATTTAAGACAACTGGGTCGTGTTCTGTAATGGAGAAAAGGTATTGAAACAGGGAGCTACTTAAGTACCTGTCTAGTGAGAACATAACTTTTGTTGCAAAACGTTTTGCTACGGTGTGCACTACTGAACACAACCTTGGATAGGATCGTTCTGTAATGTCTTGTTTTCTTTGGTGCTAGGACATGTGTTGACTTGGCACGTTAGCACCAATCGTGTAATACAGTAGTCTCTATTCCACTCTACTCTCAGAATGTTTTTATAGTTCAACTTCATACTGTGAAATGTGTAGATTGACAATGACGAACTCACAGTAAAGTGTCCCTCTGGGCGCTTTGTGTAAGAGACATGGGGCTCTTCCTGGGTGACCTTGTAGGACAGAACATATGCTCGGATGAACACCGTCCGCTCTGCTCCTAATGCTGCTGTAACATAACAGACAGAGTGGAATAGAGACTACTGTATTACACAAAGGTCAAGTTCAGGACAAACTGCATTAGCCTCTGGGTGAAATCCCACTGGTCGGGTCTTGATTATCATTGATGGTGAATGAATATTGACCCTGGCCTCCTGCATAGCTGAATCATAGCCTGGAAGGGGACACATCCCAATAATACCAAGCAGCAGCATCCTTTCCTATGGCCTATTTCCTTGTGCTCGCTGATTTCAACAGACTTGATGGAGTTAGGCTAAGCAGCATGGCATGGATAAAGCAGAAACATTTTCACATGTTGCTTGTAGGCCAGTAGTCCTGTCGAATCAGTGCAGCGTTACAGTAAGTACATTGCAAAGGAAACCATGAATAGTATTGGGATGAAGCCTCGTAGTATCTTTGTGTCTGCAACAGGGGAGTGTGCTGCGTTTGGTGTCAGGCTGGGGGAGGAAGGCAGGACTGTAATTGTGGCACTTCTCTGCTGGAATGGCGACCCTGTCATTGTGGTGCTGGCAACCCCATAGAAAGACGAAGCCCACATTTTAGGACCCGCCCGAGATCAGAGCTAGCTAGTCTATTCCTCTGAGCTCAGTGGCATCTTTTCTAAACGGCTCCGCTCCTTTAAAGAGTAACGTTATAGTACTAATGACTCATCATACTGAAGGATGGAAATAGCCTTTTTCTATGCCAAGGGTTTGTATCTATATACAATATGGTGTCTACATGTGCATGTTATAAAAGTGGTCGATGGCTGCAATAAGATATGATATGTCCGCTCTTTGCTTAGATGACTACTAGCAGGCATATAGTGGATTATATGTGTTGCATTTGGTGATAGCTTTAGTTGAAACTGTCTTTAAATTATGTTTATTTTCTTTTTTTACCACCCTCTTTTGGTGTGACTTGGACCTTTGTATGTTTAGGCTTCTATTTGTTTCTATTGACAATTTTGGTAACAGAGGACCTTTGCACAGCATCTAGAAAATAAGCGAAACGCCACTGTCACCATGGAGAGAGACAGAGCCGTCAAACAAAACTTTCTATTCTAGCTTTGGGAATGACACTGGGAAGATAGCCTATAAGTTGATGTCCTCTTTTTCTGTCCCTCTCTCTCTCTGTCTCCTCTTTGTCCATGGCAGCTCCTGGAACTGTTTGACAGTGAGGACCCCCGGGAGAGGGACTTCCTGAAGACTGTCCTGCATCGGATCTACGGGAAGTTCCTGGGGTTGCGGGCTTTCATCAGGAAGCAGATCAACAACATCTTCTTGCGGTGAGTGAATAGTGAAGCGCCCCTCGTTCACCGGAACAAACAGCAGGGCATCCTTCAAAGACCCACACAGGGATCCTTAAAACTGGGTTCAAACCCCCCCGTAGCTCAGCTCATAAAAAGTCCATGGCCGTATTTATTAGGGCCTACGGTAGCAAAACGTTTCGCAACGGAATAGAAATGAGCATTTCTCATTGGAACTGTTCAGGTTGTCCCGCCGTGTTTCAGTCCGTTTTCCTCCGCTTGTTGCCTAACGAATACTACCCTTGTGTTTTTCTCCAGTTGGCTCCTTTTACAATGCCACCACTGACCACCACCTTCTTTCAAACTGCAACCACCCGTATGTCTCTGAAAGCCCACACCTGTCAGTTAGTTTCCCCTCTTCTTTCTGTCAATGCCCTGGCTGAGAAGGGGAACTGTGCTGCTGTGAGTGTTTCCTTGGCAGGCTTTCCCAGCCATGCTCTTTCATACAGAAACAGCAGCAGCGGCTTGGACAACTGATAGATGGGAAATTATCAAGACTATCTATGTCAGACCCCACAGCACATCTGTTGTCAGTGCAGAGGAAATGTCCTTTGGTCAAAGGGTCAAAAGTCAAATGGGATTCTCATAAAGGATCGTTTCAGACTTTCTAGATGCAGTACTATGATGACAGTATCAGAGTCATGACAGTCATTCTTTTGGATTGCAATGATGATGAGCTTTTCTCAATCCTTCGTGCTCCACTCCTAACCCCAAACATAATGTCTCATCTCAAGTCACGACCACTAGCAAAACTGTACCTCCATTCACATTACTCAAGTATAGTAAAAAATAAAAAATGCAATAATCATGAGACACAGAAGCACAGCAGAGATTCCTGTTGCTGTGGTTACAGAGAAACGCTTTACTCCTTGTTGATTGAGGGGGTGGCCCACTCAACGTTGACCATCTGCCGCCAGGATTAAAAATGCCATCGGAGGGCATTCAAATGCTCCATTAGAGCCTCCATGCCCACTGCACGGTCTGACTGGCAGGGCAGTACCAACTGTTTCCAGACAGCCCAAAATGGGTCACTCAAAAATAAAAATCATTGTTTGGGGGGGTGAGCTTTGTTTGGGCTGTTGGGTATACTGCTCTGCTTTCCGCAAATGAGGTAAGGGGGGTTAGTTGGGTTAGGAGCGCTACAGTGGCTAAGCACATTTCACAGCTTTTACACGTTGTGATTCGACTCAGTGAGCATCAAAGTCAGCAGAGGGAGCCATTTTAGCCTTCCTAATGCAATGTCGCTCTCTCTCTGCTCCATTGTGTCCAATCAGAACCATACGGTCCTGTAGTCTCTGTGTAGTCATTTGAAGTTTGATGATGGTGTGTGTTTGTGTTGTCTGATTCTGGTAGGTTCATCTACGAGACCGATCACTTCAATGGAGTGGCCGAGCTCCTGGAGATACTGGGGAGGTGAGTCCAGAGGTTTTTGTGGTGTGATTTCAAGCATGCATCGACAGCAATAAACATATAGCAATGTTATCAGGCATCTTTGACTCAAGCTGCATGTTGCACAAAACTGCAGTAGCACAGCAAGCACATGTCCTAGTTCCACCTAATACAATGTCATGAAACCTTGTACACTCATATGCCATAATATCTCCATTTTACCTGATTTACTCATATCGCTACACTAGAGGTTCCCTTGAGTGTTTCTACAGGCTGCTCTGCTGTTAACATCTAAAGACCACAGAATTCTGGGAATCTCAGTCGCACTGCTGACCTCTGTCCTTTTCAACTATTTGAGTTATGGTCAGCTGGGGGCACTTCCTGTTAAAAGAAAAATGAAGCTTTGTTATTTTGTTCCACAGTGAAATGTCTCCCTGGTTCTACCTATGAATATTTATCTCTCTCTGCCTCTCAGACCGCCCAGCCGTGTGTGTGTGTGCGTGTACAGTCTCTCATGCATGCGTGTTTGCCTCTCAAGACGATGATTGGTGTGTTGTATTTGTATATCTGCAGCATCATCAATGGCTTTGCACTGCCGTTGAAGGCGGAACACAAGCAGTTCCTGATGAAGGTGCTCATCCCCATGCACACCGGCAAAGGACTGGCCCTGTTCCACGCACAGGTAACCAAACACCTAATACAAGATCAATAAATAACCCATTTTAAGAATTCGCTTTAACTACTCTCTCTCAGTAGACAATCGCTCTTCTATTTTTAGCACCTATCTAAATCTGAGAAATGTAACTGCCATTATGTGGGTTTAAAATGAATTATAGGTAAAATGGTATACAATATTATGATATAGTAATTAGCTTAGCTACCCGTTTGTTCTGTCAGGTCAGTCTTTTTGAACAGTAGAACTGTGCTCTGAAAAAAGCCTTGGATAACAGTGCCATCTAGAGGCCGTATTATACACTTGAAAGCTCTGATAGTGTTGTATGCACTGAGTGTACAAAACATTCCATAACATAGACTGAAAGCTATGATCCCTTATTGATGTCAACTGTTAAATCCACTTCAGTCAGTGTAGATTAAGGGGAGGAGCAGGATTTTTAAGCCTTGAGACGTGTATGTGTGCTATTCAGAGGGTGAATGGGCTTTTGGACAGGGTATGGTAAAAGATACCAGGATCACCGGTTTGAGTGTGTCAAGAACTGCATTTCTGCTGGATTTTATACGCTCAAGGAGTTTCCGATGTGTATCAAGAATGTTCAACCACCCAAAGGACATCCAGCAAACTTAACATAACTGTGTGAAACATTGGAGTCAACATGAGCCAGCATCCCTGTGGACCGCTTGACACCTTGTAGAGTCCATACCCTGACGAATTGAGCCTGTTCTGAGGGCAAAAGGCGGTGCAACTCAATATTAGGAAGGTGTTCCTAATGTTTTATACACTCGGTGTATAGTACACACCACATTGGAATGTTTCTGTTAACATTAAGTACGTAAGCTCACTTGCCTGTTCTTTGTCCTTTCAGCTGGCCTACTGTGTTGTCCAGTTTCTGGAGAAGGACCCCACCCTTACTGAGCCGGTACTCTAACTAACATTTCTTACATTCTACTATGGAGACACTAGGTTCCCATAAGAAAAAGTAATATATGGCTCTATATATATATATATATAAATTTGTGTGTGTGTGTGTGTGTGTGTGTGTGTGTGTGTGTGTGTGTGTGTGTGTGTGTGTGTGTGTGTGTGTGTGTGTGTGTGTGTGTGTGTGTGTGTGTGTGTGTGTGTGTGTGTGTGTGTGTGTGTGTACACTACTGTTTAAAAGTTTAGGGCCACTTAGAAATGTCCTTGTTTTTGAAAGAAAAGCACACTTTTTTGTCCATTAAAATAACATCAAATTGATCAGAAATACAGTGTAGACATTGTTAATGTTGTAAATGACTATTCTAGCTGGAAACTGATTATTTTTAATGGAATATCTACATAGGCGTACAGAGGTCCATTATTAGCAACCATCACTCCTGTGTTCCAATGGCACGTTGTGTTAGCTAATCCAAGTTTATCATTTTAAAAGGCTAATTGATCATTAGAAAACCCTTATGCAATTATGTTAGCACAGCTGAAAACTGTTGTTTTGATTAAAGAAGCAATAAAACTGTACTTCTTTAGACTAGTTGAATATCTGGAGCATCAGCAATTGTGGGTTTGATTACAGGCTCAAAATGGCCAGAAACAAAGACCTTTCTTCTGAATCTCGTCAGTCTATTCTTGTTCTGAGAAATTAAGGCTATTCCATGCGAGAAATTGCCAAGAAACTGAAGATCTCGTACAACGCTGTGTACTAGTCCCTTCACAGAACAGCGCAAACTGGCTCTAACCAGAATAGAAAGAGGAGTGGGAGGCCCCGGTGCACAACTGAGCAAGAGGACAAGTACATCAGAGTGTCTAGTTTGAGAAACAGACGCCTTACAAGTCCTCAACTGGCAGCTTCATTAAATAGTACCCACAGAACACCAGTCTCAACGCCAACAGTGAAGAGGTAACTCCGGGATGCTGGCCTTTCAAACAGTCCATTTATATTTTCCAACGGAGCTATACATTTGGGTGATTTTTTTTTTTCTCACCTGAGTAGCCTCATTTCACTGCCAAAAATCAAATTAAACCATCTAGTGTTAAGCGAAATAACAGCACAATGTCAAATACAAGTAGCCTAGTAAAATAATTAGCATCCAATCACGTTAACCGTTACTCTTTTGCGGGAATTCCACTAACTGTCCGTATGTAGCCAAACGTAGCTGCTGCTAATGTTGGTATCTGTACTGATGGCTCAAAAGCCATGACAGGGAGACATAGTGGAGTGGTAACGCGCATGCAAGCAGTTGCTCCTGACGCCACTTGGGTACACTGCAGCATCCACCGAGAGGCTCTTGGTGCCAAGGGAAGGCCTGACAGCTTGAAAGACGTTTTGGACACGACAGTGAAAATGCTTAACTTTGTTAAAGCAAGACCCCTGACCTCTCGTTTATTTTCTGCGTTATGTAATGATATGGGCAGCGACCATGTAACGCTTTTACAACATACAGAACAGAAGTGCGCTGGTTATCAAGGGGCAAAGTATTGACCCGTTTAAAAAAAATTGAAAGACGAGCTTAAAGTTTTATTTACTGACCATAACTGTCGCTTGTCTGACCGCTTGCATGATGACGAGTTTCTCACATGACTGGTCTATCTGGGTGATGTGTTTTCTTGCTTGAATGATTTGAATCTAGGATTACAGGGACTCTCCGCAACTAAACTCAGCAAAAAAAGAAATGTCCTCTCACTGTTAACTGCGTTTATTTTCAGCAAACTTAACATGTGTAAATATTTATATGAACATAAGATTCAACAACTGAGACATAAACGGAACAAGTTCCACAGACATGTGACTAACAGAAATTGAATAATGTGTCCCTGAACAAAGGGGGGGTCAAAATCAAAAGTAACAGTCGGTATCTGGTGTGGCCACCAGCTACATTAAGTACTGCAGTGAATCTCCTCCTCATAGACTGCACCAGATTTGCCCGTTCTTGCTGTGAGATGTTACCCCACTCTTCCACCAAGGCACCTGCAAGTTCCCAGACATTTCTGGGGGGAATGGCCCATGCCCTCACACTCTGATCTAACAGGTCCCAGATGTGCTCAATGGGATTGAGATCCGGGCTCTTCGCTGACCATGGCAGAACACTGACAGAACGAGCAGTATGGCTGGTGACATTGTCATGCTGGAGGGTCATGTCAGGATGAGCCTGCAAGAAGGGTACCACATGAGAGAGGAGGATGTCTTCCCTGTAACGCACCGTGTTGAGATTGCCTGTTATGACAACAAGCTCAGTCCGATGATGCTGTGACACACCGCCCCAGACCATGACGGACCCTCCACATCCAAATCGATCCCGCTCCAGAGTCGGTGTGACGCTCATTCCTTCGACGATAAATGCGAATCCGACCATCACCCCTGGTGAGACGAAACCGCGACTCGTCAGTGAAGAGCACTTTTTGCCCGTCCTGTCTGGTCCTGCGGCGGTGGGTTTGTGCGCATAGGCAACGTTGTTGCCGGTGATGTCTGGTGAGGACCTGCCTTACAACAGGCTTACAAGCCCTCAGTCAGCCTCTCTCAGCCTATTGCGGACAGTCTGAGCACTGATGGAGGGATTGTGCGTTCCTGGTGTAACTAGGGCAGTTGTTGCCATCCTGTACCTGTCCCGAAGGTGTGATGTTCGAATGTACCGATCCTGTGCAGGTGTTGTTACACGTGGTCTGCCACTGCGAGGACGATCAGCTGTCCGTCCTGTCTCCCTGTAGCGCTGTCTTAGGCGTCTCACAGTACGGACATTGCAATTTATTTCCCTGGCCACGTCTGCAGTCCTCATGCCTCCTTGCAGCATGCCCAAGGCACGTTCACGAGCAGTGACCCTGGGCATCTTTCTTTTGGTATTTTTCCAGAGTCAGTAGAAAGGCCTCTTTAGTATCCTAAGTTTTCATAACTGTGACCTTATTTGCCTACCGTCTGTAAGCTGTTAGTGTCTTAACGACCGTTCCACAGGTGCATGTTCATACATTTTTTATGGTTCATTGAACAAGCATGGGAAACAGTGTTTAAACCCTTTACAATGAAGATCTGTGAAGTTATTTGGATTTTTACGAATTATCTTTGAAAGACAGGGTCCTGAAAAGGGGACGTTTCTTTTTTTGCGAGTTTATATTCAATGTGCAGGACAAAATTGAGGCTATTAAGAAGTTGGAGCTCTTCTCTGTCCTCAATAACAAGGACACACAGGTCTTTCCATCATTGTATGATTTTTTTGTGTGCAAGGAAACTCAAGCTTACGGACAATGACAAATGTGATATAGCGAAGCACCTGAGTGAGTTGGGTGTGCAATTACCCCGGTTACGTTATCCCTTTCATGCCATGCCTCCAGTCCACTTACCGATATCTGAACAAGAGAGCCTCATCGAAATTGCAACAAGCGGTTCTGTGAAATTTGAATTTAATCAGAAGCCACTGCCAGATTTCTGGATTGGGATGCGCTCAGAGTATCCTGCCTTGGCAAATCGCGCTGTTAAGACACCGATGCCCTTTGCAACCACTTACCTATGTGAGAGTGGATTCTTGGCCCTCACGAGCATGAAAACTAAATACAGGCACAGACTGTGTGTGGAAAATGATTTAAGACAGACTCTCTCCAATACAACCCAACATTGCAGAGTTATGTGCATCCTTTCAAGCACACCCTTCTTGTTAACCTGTGGTGAGTTATTCACAATTTTTTATGAACAAATAAGGTTTTATATGTAAGATGGTTAAATAAAGAGCAAAATTATTGATTCTTTTTATTTTATTATTTCTGCCCTGGTCCTATAAGAGCTCTTTGTCACTTCTCACAAGCCGGGTTGTGACAAAAACTCACACTCCGGAGGTGGCTCCAGCGACCTGGTCGGTGGCTACAAGGAAGAAGCAGCTGCGTCGAGACAGCCCCAAAAGATGGCCTCCAACCTTTTCGCCCCACCAGAGCCCCAGGGTGTCATCAGGCGAACCAACCCCCCAGGACCTGAGCCCTAAGACCATGCCTCAGGACTACCTGGGCTGGTGACTTCTTGCTGTTCCCAGTTCACCTGGTCGTGCTGCTGCTCCAGTTTCAACTGTTCTGCCTGCGGTTATGGAACCCTGACCTGTCCACCAGACGTGCTACCTTGTCCCGGACCTGCTGTTTTCGACTTTCTCTCTACCGCACCTGCTGTCTCTAACTCTGAATGATCGGCTACGAAAAGCCAACTGACATTTACTCCTGAGGTGCTGGCCTGTTTCATCCTCTACAACCACTGTGATTATTATTATTTGACCCTGCTAGTCATGTTTGGGGTTTAGGCTGGGTTTCTGTATAGCACTTTGTGACATCGGCTGATGTAAAAAGGGCTTTATAAATACATTTGATTGATTGATGATTGATTATAAATCTATCCTATAGTGTGTGTGTGGCAGGCTTACAATGATGGCAAAAAACAACATTTGAGCTGACCCTGGCGCTAGAGGGGGTACGCAGCTGGAGGTTGAAGGGGTACGGGACTATAAAAAGTTTGGGAACCACTGGTCTACACCATCTCGATCTAATCTCAAAATGAGATGGCAAGTATCATCTACAGTAGATACAAGAAACAACAAAGTAGTCATAAGGTTGCACTGAATGCAATTAGAAAATAATGAATCCCTACCTGTGAGTGTTGCTTTTAAATCTATTGTTTTTAAATACATGCCATGTATTCCAGAAAAGTGTTATATTTATTTACATGTCAAAGCAATAAATGCATTGAACAAAAATTTAAATAAATCGGAGTAAATTTTGCATATCCATATGATACTTTTTTCTATGGGGGTGTGAGATTTATGTTAGACTATATCATCATATATTTAAAAAATGCATGTCACGTTTATAAACTACGTGGCAGTAGAATGGCCCGTACTGAAAAACTCAGGGACTTTCAACGTGGCACCGTCATAGGATGCCACCTTTCCAACAAGTCAGTTTGTCAAATGTCTGCCCTGCTAGAGCTGCCCCGGTCAACTGTAAGTGTTATTGTGGAGTGGAAACGTCTAGGAGCAACAACGGTCAGCCGCGAAGTGGTAGGGCACACAAGTTCACAGAACGGGTCCGCCGAGTGCTGAAGCATGTAGCGAGTAAAACTCCTTTGTCCTCGGTTGCAACAATCACTACCGAGTTCCAAACTGCCTCAGGAAGCGACCTTGGCACAAGAACTGTTCGTCGAGAGCTTCATGGAATGAGTTTCCATGGCTTAGCAGCCGTACACAAGCCTAAGATCACCATGCGTAATGCCAAGCGTCGGCTGGAGTGGTGTAAATCTCGAATCCATTGTACTCTGGAGCAGTGGAAACACTTTCTCTGGAGTGATGAATCATGCTTCACCGTCTGAACGAATTGGGGTTTGGTGGATGCAAGGAGATAGCTACCTGCCCCAATGCATAGTACCAACTGTAAAGTTTGGTGGCAGAAGAATAATGCTCTGGGGCTGTTTTTCATGGTTTGGGCTAGGCCACTTAGTTCCAGTGAAGGGAAATATTAACGCTACAGAAATACAAAAAACAAACATTTTAGACAATTCTGTGCTTCCAACTTTGTGGCAACAGTTTGGGTTAGGCCCTTTCCTGTTTCAGCATGACAATGCTCCGTGCACAAAGCGAGATGCATACAGAAATGATTTGATCTGTGTGGAAGAACTTGACTGGTCTGCACAGAGCCCTGACCTCAACCCCATCGAACACCTTTAAGATGAATTGGAACACCAACTGCGAGCCAGGCCTAATCGCCCAACATCAGTACCCGACCTCACCAATGCTATTGTGGCTGAATGGAATTAAGTCCCCGCAGCAATTTTCTAACATCTAGTGGAAAGCCTTCCCAGAATAATGGGGGCTGTTATAGCAGCAAAGGGTGGACCAACTCCATATTAATGACCATGATTTTGGAATGAAATGTTCGATGAGCAGGTGTCCACATACTGGAGTGTATATGGGTTTTAAATATATGGTCAATGCCATATATTACTTTTCCATATTGGGTTGTGGATGTCAGCTTTCCTGTAAAGCTGTAGGAATGTCCGTGCCAGTTTCCTATCCTCAAACATTTTTTTTTTCTTCAAAATCATGAATAGCTCATATTGTACCAAGGCAAATAGCATGTCAAATACTGCAGTGCTATCGTCCTATGCACATTACCGTTGGTTTGTTGACTAAAGACAGACAGAAAATATTAAAGGCTCTTCCTTGGAACTAAATGTCATCTGTTCAATCCTCAGGTGATTCGGGGGCTGTTGAAGTTTTGGCCCAAAATCTGTAGCCAGAAGGAGGTATGTCTGTCTGGCTGTTTCGGTCTGTTTCTCTGTTATGACTGCCAGATTACACCGCACACTCGAGCAGATACTTGTAAAAAAGTGTATCGGCATCTCTTGAACATCTGTGTCTTGTTGTTTCCCACCTGCTCTAGGTGATGTACCTAGGGGAAATCGAGGAGATCCTGGATGTCATTGAGCCCACCCAGTTCAAGAAGATCCAAGAGCCCCTGTTCAAGCAGATCTCCAGATGTGTGGCCAACCCCCACTTCCAGGTACAGTCTTGACTTCCAACTTACTTTTAGCTCCCGGTGGAAAGGAAGCTGGCAAAGGGCCTCAATAAAAGTGCATCTCCAGCAAACCCATATCATTTTAAAAGGCTATTTGATCATTAGAAAACCCTTTTGCAAGTATGTTAGCATAGCTGAAAACTGTTTTGCTGATTAAAGAAGCAATGAAACTGGTCTTCTTTAGACTAGTTGAGTATCTGGAGCATCAGCATTTGTGGGTTCGATTACAGGCTCAAAATGTCCAGAAACTAAGCACTTTCTTCTGAAACTCGTCAGTCTATTCTTGTTCTGAGAAATTAAGGCTATTCCATGCGAGAAATTGCCAAGAAACTGAAGATCTCATACAACGCTGTGTACTAGTCCCTTCACAGAACAGCGCAAACTAGCTTTAACCAGAATAGAAAGAGTGGGAGGCCTCGGAGCACAACTGAGCAAGAGGACAAGTACATCAGAGTGTGTTGTTTGAGAAACAGACGCCTTACAAGTCCTCAACTGGCAGCTTCATTAAATAGTACCTGCAAAACACCAGGCTCAACGTCAACAGTGAAGAGGCGACTCCAGTTTGCTTCTAGGCAGAGTTCCTCTGTCCAGTGTCTGTGTACTTTTGCCCATCTTAATCTTTTATTTTTATTGGCCAGTCTGAGATATGGCTTTTTCTTTGCAACTCTGCCTAGAAGGTCAGCAAACCGCAGTCGCATCTTCACAGTTGACTTTGAGACGGGTGTTTTGCGGGTACTGTTTAATGAAGCTGCCAGTTGAGGACTTGTAAGGCGTCTGTTTCTCAAACTAGACACGGTATTTCTGATCTATTTGATGTTATTTTAATGGATAATATTTTTCAATGTTGCTTTTCTTTCAATAACAAGGACACTTCTAAGTGACCCCAAACTTTTGAATGGTAGTGTACCTACAGTGCATTCGGAAAGTATTCAGACCCCTTGACTTTTTCCACATTTTGTTACGATACAGCCTTGTTCTAAAATTGATTTTTTCCTCGTCAATCTACACTAGGGATGCACAATATATCGGTGAACATATCGGAATCGGACGATATTAGCTAAAAATGCCAACATCGGTATCGGCCAATGTCTAGTTTAGGCCGATGTGCAAAACCATTGTCAAACCTGACGTGCATACCTATGTAACGTAGGTACATGACGTCACGTCAAAGCTTTGCGCTACACGTGCAACACAGCATTCCTAACCTTGCCCACAATGTCGAGCAGTCATTTGAAAGACTAAGAACATTCCAGCGAGACAACTCAAAAGGTAAAACCCATTAAAGCCAAGATAATGGATTTAATTTCACTTGACAATCAACCGTTCTCTGTCGTGGGTGATGTTGGCTTTTGCCAACTGGCCGAACACCGGTACACACTACCAAGTACGCTATTTTTCAGATGTTGCCCTACCGGAGTTTCACAGTAAAGGCGTCACTGCTATTAGCTTCACGTCATACATACTATTAAACACCATTTGGGTCTTTGCGTTTCAAAAAATATACAGTAGCACTGTCAAAGCTGTACAAAAAAAGTCTGCAAACACCGGCCACGAACAATGTGTTTACAATACCGCGTTGGTAATAAAGCATCATTTGTTTGACCGCAACTTCTGGGGTAGCTAGCTTTAGCTTGGTACCTAGCTAGCACAAATACAACCAGCCTGATAACAATGACCAGTAGAAACTGGAGTTATTTTCATCATTCTTAGCAATGATTTCGGAATCCTTGTGAGTAAGTATTAGCTAGGTTGCCACTTGTGGTTCGCCTATTGAAATTGAACTTCAGTTCATGAAAATAAATAGCGAGCCAGCTACATAACCCTGTTTCCCATGCTAACGTTATAAGCAGCCAACTAGCTTCATCTGGCTAGTGAGGCTCGACCGGACCGGTCGTGTGTTGTGAAGCTAGCCACAATAAAGATTAGGCACAATAGTGGAATTTGCGGTTTGCCTTCAAAATTAAAGCATGTCATTTGACATTGATGCAAAATAATAAAAATAGTATAATTATGCCATACTTTTAGGTAGAAGGCTCACTGTAGGTGCGCGAGACAACTTTACCAGCATCATAGCATACGTATCGATGAATCGTTGTGACATATGAGTGATAGTGTAATCAATGTGTAATAGCTACGTAAAAAATGTACGAATGTGTTAAATTATTATGTGACGTGCAGTCATATTCAGGACCTGATTGGTCAACAAGCTTATCTGACAGTTCAAATAGTGTTATTTGACACGCAAAGACCCAAACGGCGTTCCATAGCAAAGACCCAAACGGCATTCCATAGAAATCCTGGTTGAGAATGAAACTACTGAACAAATGAGCAACTAAACAGCACAGCAAGTAAGTGAAAGAAATAGGTTTTGATTATGTTTTACTGGTAATGGGAACATGCGTAAATGCCAACAAAATAACTTTTTGGTGTGTGTGTAACCTTTATTTAACTAGGCAAGTCAGTCAAGGACAAATTCTTATTTACAATGATGGCCTACCCCGGCCAAACCCGGACGAAGCTGGGCCAATTTTGCACCGCCCTATGGGACTCCCAATCACGGCCGGATGTGATACAGCCTGGATTCGAACCAGGGACTGTAGTGACGCCTCTTGCACAGAGATGCAGTGCCTTCGACCGCCGCGTCCATGTGTGTGTGTTAAATCCCCCAAAAATCTGATTTGTATATATTTTTTTAAATGATCACATTTACATAAGTATTCAGACCCTTTACTCTGTACTTTATGGGGTATTGTGTGTAGATTGATGAGGAAAATGTTTTATTTTATACATTTTAGAGTAATGCTGTAATGTACAAAATGTGGAAAAAGTCAAGGGGTCTGAATACTTTCCGAATGCACTGTATGTATCATATTCCGGACTCTGGTCCGGAAGCTAATTTCCTGCAATTCTATTCATTTTACCATAGGGTTTTGTACTGTGTATTTAAATACTGTATTCTCGACATAGCTCATTCTAATATTTCTACTACATTGTATTTTAGTTACTGTTTATACATGCAACATTTATTTATATACTGGATTCTTGACATACAGTAGCTCACTAATATATCTACTGCTATACATATTATTCTTAGTATATCTTGTGTAAATTAATCCGGTGTACACTGTGGCCAGTTTATTAGGTACACCCATCTAGTACCAGGTTGGACCCCCCTTGGCTTCCAGAACAACCTGAATTCTTTTGGGCATGGACATGTTGCTCAATTGGTATCAAGGGACCTAACATCTGCCAGGAAAACACTCCCTACACCACCGCCACCATCCTGTACCGTTGACACCAGGCAGGATGCCACGAAATCCTGACTGCCATCAGCATGATGCAACTGGGATTTGTCAGACCAGGCAATGTTTTTCCACTCATCAATTGTCCAGTGTTGGTTATCGCATGCCCACCGGAGCCACTTCTTCTGTTTAGCTGATAGGAGTGGAACCTGGTGTGGTTATCTGTTGCAATAGCCAATCCGTGACAATGACCGACGAGTTGCGCGTTTCGAGATGCCATTCTGCATACCGCTGTTGTACTGTGCCGTTATTTGCCTGTTTGTGGCCCGCCTGTTAGTTTGTACGATTCTTGCCATTCTCCTTCGACCTCTCATCAACGAGCTGTTTTCGCCCACAGGACTGCTGCTAACTGGATGTTTTTAGTTTGTCGCACCATTTTCTGTAAACCCTAGACACTGTCGTGCGGGGAAAGCCCAGGAGGTCGGCCGTTTCTGAGATAATGGAACCGGCACGCCTGGCACCGATGATCATTCTTTTGCCCGTTCTAACAATAAAACGGAACAGTAAGTCATTGCCTCGATACCTGTCTGCCTGCTTTATATAGCAAGCCACGGCCACGTGACTCACGGTCTGTAGGAGCGAACCATTTTCAGTGAACGGGGTGGCGTACCTAATAAACTGACCACTGATCATATATACGTATAGATTGCATTTGGATTACTGTTAATTATTTATTTATTTTGTTGTGTACTTGTTTGACATGTTAGGAGCTAGTAACAAAAGCAGCTTTCACATTTACAAGTATTCAGACCCTTTACTCAGTACTTCGTTGAAGCAGCTTTGGCAGCAGATACAGCCTCATGTCTTCTTGGGTATGACGCTACAAGCTTGGCATACCTGTATTTGGGGAGTTTTAACCATTCTTCTCTGCAGATCCTCCCAAGCTCTGTCAGGTTGGATGGGGAGCGTTGCTATTTTGAGGTCTCTCCAGAGATGTTCGATTGGGTTCATGTCCGGGCTCTGACTGGGCCACTCAAGGACATTCAGAGACTTGTCCCAAAGCCACTCCTGCATTGTCTTGGCTGTGTGCATAGGGTCGTTGTTCTGTTGGAAGGTGAACCTTCGCCCCCAGTGTGAGGTCCTGAGCGCTCTGGAGCACGTTTTCAACAAGGATCTCTGTACTTTGCGGCGTTCATCTTTGCCTCAATCCTGACTAGTCTCCCAGTTCCTGCCACTGAAAAACACCCCCACAGCATGATGCTGCCACCACCATGCTTCATCATAGGTGCCAGGCCAAGCTGTTCAATCTTGGTTTCATCAGAGCAGATAATCTTGTTTCTCATGGTCTGAGAGTCCTTGAGGTACCTTTTGGCAAACTCCAAGCGGGCTGTCATGTGCCTTTTACTAAGGAGTGTCTTCCATCTGGCCACTCTACCATAAAAGCCTGAGTGCTGCAGAGATGGTTGTCCTTCTGGAAAATTCTCCCATCTCCACAGAGGAACTCTTGAGCTCTGTCAGAGTGACCATCGGGTTCTTGGTCACCTCCCTGACCAAGGCCCTTCTCCCCCGATTGCTCAGTTTGGCTGGGCGGCCAGCTCTAGGAAGAGTCTTGGTGGTGTCAAACATCTTCCATTTAAGAATGATGGAGGCCACTGTGTTCTTGGGGACCTTCAATGCTTCAGAAGTGTTTTGGTTCCCTTCCCCAGATCTGTCCCTCTACACAATCCTCTCTCAGAGCTCTATGAATAATTCCTTCGACCTCAAGGCTTGGTTTTTGCCCTGACATGCACTGTCAACTGTGGGACCTTATATAGACAGGTAGGTGCCTTTCCAAATCATGTCCAGTCAATTGAATATACCACAGGTGGACCCCAATCAAGTTGTAGAAACATCTCAAGGATGATCAATGGAAACAGGATACACCTGAGTTTAATTTCGAGTCTCATAGCAAAGGGTCTGAATACTTTAGACATATTTGCATATTCCATTATAGCCAATGGTAAGTGATGACTCAACAACATGTGACAACCAATTTTCGTTGTAATGAAACAAAATATTTATAAAACGATTTTGGGAATAAACTACCAGCACAGAAAGAGTGAAAGTAAGGCCACATGTAAAAATGGGTGAACTTAATGTTACTGTCATTTGTTAGACTGCCAGCCCAGCTCATTTCCTCTTGATCCACCCTACAGGTAGCAGAGCGAGCCCTCTACTTCTGGAACAACGAGTATATCCTGAGCCTAATTGAGGAGAACATCGACAAGATTCTTCCTATCATGTTTGGTAGCCTGTACAGAATCTCCAAAGAACACTGGAACCCGTACGTACTCCACTCTCAGGTTCTCAACCCATTGCCCTCAGGGTAAAGCAGTAACAAGTAACAACGCAATGCTTAATACTGAACTCTTAACTATGGTTGGCGTAGAGGTTGGGGTTTTAAGTTTTCTGCGATATCCCTCTAACTGTGTGTATGACAAATGGTATTGCTTTATTGGGGCTTAATACAAGTTTGTGTTTTTCTAGTTATCCTAGCATTGCTACTGTAAGATTGAGTGAGAGCCAGTGAACATCTCCGGATGTGTTTAATTCTGGCTCATCTCCGGATGTGTTTAATTCTGATGCCATTATCCCCTGTATTTTTCCAGGACGATTGTAGCTCTGGTCTACAATGTGCTGAAGACCCTGATGGAGATGAACAGCACGCTATTTGATGAGCTGACAGCCTCCTACAAATCAGACAGACAGCGGTGAGTGAGCTCTTCCAGTTCATATATTCATTTTAGTTCTTCAGTCTAAACAAACAGTGTGAGCAAACTAGAACAATAAATAGTAAGGGATAGAGTTGGGGAACAACTCTGGCTTGTTTGCTTTGTACAACACATAATACATTGGATTACATTACCTCTGTTAATTACCCATTTTCGAGGACAGTCAGTCCTTCAGTCCCCCTCTGTACCTAAGGTCTGAAATTGGTGTGTGTGTGTGTGTGTGTGTGTGTGTGTGTGTGTCCAGGGAGAAGAAGAAGGAGCTGGAGAGGGAGGAGCTGTGGAAAAAGCTAGATGAGTTGAAGCTGAGCGATGTGGCAGCACTGGTGCAGAACAACAGCCACGGGCTCCAGAACGCTGCCCAAAACAACAACAACAACAACAATCACCACGACAACCAGGAGAAGAGCACCGCTATCTGCGCGGACCATGAAGACCCCGTTGTCGCCATGGATACCACGGAGGGTGTTGAGATTGTCACAAGTGCCAAATGACACAGGACTCCATTTTGTATTCCGTAACGGTTTCGAGGCCGTCTCAGAACTGTCAGGGAGGGGCTTGGGGGTGACTGGGAGGAGGGGGTCTGAGAAAATAGCAACAAAAAAAAGATACACCTCATCAGTATGTTCAATCTATATACAGTAAAACTATTTCAAATGCCAGCAATTGTCCTTTGGCAGAAAACGTATATTTCAATTTAAGAATATTTTGGGATGTTAGTGTGGCCACAGTATATTGGTAAACCTTTTTGTCTGATCAAAGAATTTATCCTTTCACATTTACTTTCTTAACTGAGAAAAGATTTTTGTGATATTCAATGTATAAAAAATATGAGGGGGGGGGAATAATGACTTGAAAATTAACGTTTCTGATTGTGCTGCACTTAGAGGAGCTAAATGGCTATTTTAAGATTTGTCTTTTGTATGTGCTTTCATCACTGCTCCCAACACGGTTGCAAACTTAAGGGAAGAGGGGTTCAGGGTGGCGAGCTTTAGGGGGTGGGTGGGAGACGATGGAGACAGGAGTGTGTTCATAGTCCCTACATAGGAGACCTGAGTGAATGTCACTATCATGAGGTCTCGTGTTTTCGGGTGTTTAATATTCTTATCTGAATACATGATACTTAACGTCATAGCTGTTATTATAACACATTCAAAACCTGCAGCCATAAAACCTATTTACAGTAAGTATTTGAAATGAGCTTAGTTTAGAGAAACAAATGATGAAATGGTCACAGATTTAAGTACGTATAACATATTTTTCCAGTCTAAATAGAGAATCGATTAATAATTAAAAAAGCTGATGTAGAAAAAATAAATGAGCCATATATTTTTTTTTCCAGAGTATTGTTAAAGACAGAGATGTTGATTTTTGAAACCAGGTGGTGGCAAATTGTCTGGTTTCTGCAGATTAAACATGGCTGGATGCAGTGTGTGCGTGTATGGGGGAGTTTGCTTTAACGTGAGTGTCTGTTCTCTATTGTAGGTCCAGTCTTTTCTGATGCCTTTCTGTCAGAGTGTATGTACCATTCCAATCTCTGTGATATACAACTGTGTGGGGAACCTGTTTTGTAATGACAGACCTTATCTAGGTTTTGAACACCATCAAAATAAAGTCTACCTTATGTTTCTACTCAAAAAAAACATGGGTATGTCTCTTTCTTTTGTCTTGAGTAGCAGCAACATTTTAAGTCACTAGGTGGCCCCAGAGTTTCAAATTAATCTTGTGTGTCGTGGAATTGTAGAATGCTAATTTTAAAAACCCTTATTTATCAAAAGTGAATTATAGTTTCTAAAAGAATTCAAAGCCAGCACAGGTTTCAGATTTTGTTGCCTTAAAGTTTCCTTTTAAAATATTAATTTAGGATTTTCCCCCACTGATTTTCTACACAACCTCCACGTTTAAAATGAAAACATTTTTAGATAATGTCAAATTTATTAGGCCATACACATTTTATTAAATGTTTAACGGATTTTATTTTTGGAACAGTGAGGCGAGCAAGCAAAGTTTTTACAATGAATGTGGACAAGTCTTAAAATATCATAGCATCCTTAGTTCAACACCTAACGGCTTAATCAATCGATTTTAGCCTCTTGTGGAGGCTAGAAGAAGCATAGTTCAGACTTAATCCGAGTGGAAGTTGTGTATCTACTGGAAACTTGAATATTTTTCAAATGTATTTTTGTTGAGAAAAGTAAAAAGGGGCATTTAATAAAATTTGTACAGCCTTACAAATAGTAAACCGGAATGTCTTGATTGCAACAGTGTCCTCAGGGGTTGGGATGTAATCTGAAATCTTTTTTTGAGAAGATTTAAAACGGGCAATCCGCAGTAATCCCCGTCACTTTTTCTGTAAAAACTGAAGAAAAGGGCTGGAGAAATGTAACCACTGAAATGCATAGACAGAGCTATGGATGCAAGGACTGACCATGTCAAAAATTATTGTTTTAACCCTGTTTCGAGGCTATACAATGTTTGTTTACTTTTAATTTGTTTACAAACATTGGCGTAAAACAAGTTTATAATTTGGGCTCTGATTGGGTACGGCAGTTGAATTAAGATCATGTTGACTTTATAAGAATCAATGGGTACATACCATTATTTAACAACTACAGATCGCCCCTTTAAATATTACACCCCAAAATGTGGACTATAAAGTGTAAAAGGGGGAAAGGAGAAATATTTGAATACGTTGGAAAAGTGTCTTCATATCAAGATAATTTGATAAAGTGACAATCTACAGTATGTACTGCAGGCTGTGTACCTGAATAGTGAGACGCTCACATGAAATAGCCTATCTGTAGCTACTCGGGTACAGAGTATTTATAGCATGCCCATTGATCACAGCGAGAATAAAGACTCCTGTATAGAGCAGTCCACACATCAGAGAAAAAACTTCAGAGCCTGACCAAAGAATCCCAAAATAATCATCTTCAGAGACAGCGGCTGTGAGAAGAGAATACACATGATAATTGAGCAAGCAAAGGTCACGTTATGCTAATTAGGAAGTATGAGGAGACTGACACGAACATGTGATCCAATGCCACACATATTTTGCTTTTGCTGGCTATTAAATGTTGAGGTTAAAGTCAGTCTTCAAGTTTCGTGAGGTGATTTACCCTTTCCTGAAATGTTATCAAAAAATTATCCTTCGGAACTCATCTGTATACACAGTTGTGGGTGGGATCGGCACTGTCTCTATTTTCTCCTCCAAACTCGTGCCCGTTGCTGACATACATTACCGTCCAAAAGTTTGGGGTCACTTAGAAATGTCCTTGTTTTCCATGAAAACATACATGAAATGAGTTGCAAAATGAATAGGAAATATAGTCAAGACGTTGAAAAGGTTATAAATAATGATTTTTAATTGAAATAAAAATGGTGTCCTTCAAACTTTGCTTTCGTCAAAGATTCCTCCATTTGCAGCAATTACAGCCTTGCAGATCTTGCATTCTAGTTGTCAATTTGTTGAGGTAATCTGAAGAGATTTCACCCCATCCTTCCTGAAGCACCTCCAACAAATTGGATTGGCTTGATGGGCACTTCTTAAGTACCATACGGTCAAGCTGCTCCCACAACAGCTATATAAGGTTGAGATCCGGTGACTGTGCTGGCCACTCCATTATAGACAGAATACCAGCTGACTGCTTCTTCCCTAAATAGTTATTGCATAGTTTGGAGCTGTGCTTTGGGTCATTGTCCTGTTGCAGGAAAGAATTGACTCCAATTAAACGCCCTCCACAGGGTATGGCATGGCGTTGCAAAATGGAGTGATAGCCTTCCTTCTTCAAGATCCCTTTTACTCTGTACAAATTTCCCACTTTACCACCACCAAAGCACCCCCAGACCATCACATTGCCTCCACCATGCTTGAAAGATGGTGTCAAGCACTCCTCCAGTATATTTTCATTTTTTCTGCGTCTCACGAATGTTCTTCTTTGTAAGAAATCCCGCTATGCCCTCCGACGAACCATCAAACAGGCAAAGCGTCAATACAGGACAAAGATTGAATCGTACTACACCGGCTCTGATGCTCATCGGATGTGGCAGGGCTTGCAAACAATTACAGACTACAAAGGGAAGCACAGCCGCAAGCTGCCCAGTGACACGAGCCTACCAGATGAGCTAAATTACTTATACGCTCGCTTCGAGGCAAGTAACACTAAAGCATGCATGAGAACATCAGCTGTTCCGGATGACTGTGTGATCACGCTCTCTGTAGCCGATGTAAGACCTTTAAACAGGTCAACATTCACAAGGCCGCAGGGCCAGACGGATTACCAGGACGTGTACTCTGAGCATAAGCTGACCAACTGGCAAGTGTCTTCCCTGACATGTTCAACCTCTCCCTGTCTGAGTCTTTAATACATGTTTCAAGCAAACCACCGTAGTCCCTGTGCCCAGGAGCACTAAGGTAACTTGCCTAAATGACTACCGACCCGTAGCACTCAACGTCTGTAGCCATGAAGTGCTTTGAAAGGCTGGTCATGGCTCACATCAACAGCGTTACCCCAGAAACCCTAGACCCACTCCAATTTGCATACCACCCCAACAGATCCACAGACGATGCCATCTCTATTGCACTCTACACTGCCCTTTCACATCTGGACAAAAGGAACACCTATGTAAGAAACACCTATGTGAGAATGCTATTCATTGACTACAGTTCAGCGTTCAACACCATAGTGCCCTCAAAGCTCATCACTAAGCTAAGGACCCTGGGACTAAACACCTCCCTCTGCAACTGGATCCTAGACTTCCTGACAGGCCGCCACCAGGTGGTAAGGGTAGGTTTCAACACATCTGCCACGCTGATCCTCAACACGGGGGCCCCTCAGGGGTGCGTGCCTAGTCCCCTCCTGTACTCCCTGTTTACTCATGACTGCATGGCCAGGAACGACTCCAACACCATCATTAAGTTTGCCAATGACGCAACAGTGGTAGGCCTGATCACCGACAACGATGAGACTATTAGCCTATAGGGAGGTCAGAGACCTGGCCCAGGACAACAACCTCTCCCTCAACGTGATCAAGACATAGGAGATTATTGTGGACTCCAGGAAAAGGAGGACTGACCACGCCCCCATTCTCATCGACGGGCTGTAGTGCAGGTTGAGAGCTTCAAGTTCCTTAGTGTCCACATCACCAACAAACTAACATGGTCCAAGCACACCAAGACAGTCGTGAAGAGGGCACAACAAAACCTATTCCCCCTCAGGAGACTGAAAACATTTGGCATGGGTCCTCAGATCCTCAAAAGGTTTTAAAGCTGCACCATTGAGTGCATCCTGACTGGTTGCATCACTGCCTGGAATGGCAACTGCTCGGCCTCCGACCGCAATGCACTACAGAGGGTAGTGCGTACGGCCCAGTACATCACTGGGGCCAAGCTTCCTGCCATCCAGGACCTCTATACCAGGCGGTGTCAGAGGATGGCCCTAAAAATTGTCAGACTCCAGCCACCCTAGTCATAGACTGTTCTCTCTGCTACCACACGGCAAGCGGTACCGGAGTACCAAGTCTAGGTCCAAGAGGCTTCTAAACAGCTTCTACCCCCAAGCCATAAAACTCCTGAACATCTAATCAAGTGGTTACTCAGACTATTTCCATTAAAAACTCGCTAAATCTATTGACAAAGTCGTTAAGTTGGCAACACTGAATGGGAAATTAAATAATGCCTCAATCTGTGGCATGATTTGTTGAATCAATTCATCTGACAAAACAAAAAGTACATTCCATTGCATGAGCCACATCAGTTAGCATAATTTCCATGAACGTTCTACATTACCATGGAAATGTACACTTGAGCTAACCTGTCAAACTGCCAGAGTCAAGCCTTTTGCACACCTGTTGCGTCAAACTGTATGTGTTCCGACAGAAGTCCATTCATTTCATTGGGAGGCAATCCACACCGCTGCGACTTATCTGCAATGTGTGTGCAGTGTGTGCAGTGTGTCGAATGCATTGCATTTCCTCAATTTGTGTGTTACATTGCCATGCAGTACCAGTAGTAAACCACAGAAGAATTTGCTAATTTGTAGTGTTATTATTTTGGTTGTGATGCAGCGCATGAATTGTGAAGACTAAGTCAAGTGTACCCTACGGCAAATAACCTGTGTGCACACGGCGTTAGAAGCTCCATGCCCAACGCAACTAAGTGGTGCATCACAGTATTTTTACATAACTCATATATCACTGCCAGTCTATAAAGCAGCTTTGATCAAGCCAGACATGAAAACTCTGACACGCTCGTGATTGTCTATGTGCTGCACTTTTGTATTATCCAATGGAAGCATTGGCATTATCGTTTTTTCCCATAAGACATGGAAAGGCTGTTTGTTGGCACGTAGTGTGCATAACAATAGCCTTTACATGGTTTCTCTCAAATGTGCTATTGGCATGTTTGTTTGATATGATGCTGTCATGTTTGTAGAGAAATTGCTTCAGTGAACTTCAGAAATCTTGATGGCTTGTCAAGGAAAGATGTGATTGGTGATAATACATTTCTTTGTATTCCTAAACACTTCCATATTAGGGATATTAGACTCAAGTCATCCACATCCTCTTTGGTGATCAGGGTTCAGATCTGAATCTACCTTCTGAATTCATCTGCCTAATGATGATGACACTGCAGCTTGGTCCCCATGGGACATCTTAGCAAAGGTCGAGTGAGAGGGTAGAATCGTAATAGCTATTTGGATGTAAAAAATCGGCAGTGGAAAATAGTCATGTAACCTCCTGGCTTTGTATCTACTGCGATAGGATATTTTCCATCATATCACACTCCAATTCACACAAACACATCCAGACCTGAAAGGTTGTGTGCATGTGTGCCTTTTCATGCGTGTGACCCCCCTCTTTCCTGAGATATTGTTGGGGCTGGTTGTCACGGCGGTGCCTTCTCGTTAGCCTGGAAATAGGGGCGAGCACTTTGGTGGGACGCCCAGCGATCTCATTACTACAGGAAGCCTGTCCGAGCATAAAGATGGAGGGATGATGGGAGAGGACTGTGGGTCCAACAGGCCAAGGTCAAGCAGAACCCTGTTTCCTTTTTTGTCCAGCGGGCCTCCATTGTTCTAAACCCTCATTAGCGCTAGCTGAAAAAGCCAGTCAGTAGGACCCTGTGCCCCTCCTGTGTACTGTAGAGCCCCACTATTCTACTCTCACAAGTCCCACCACTGTTCCCCTGCACTCCGCTCCACATACAGACTGGACAGGAACACGGACAGGGATACATGGACAGAGACATGGAAGCTCCAAGAACACGGACATTGGAAGATCTTGGGATCGCAGTGATGAGGAGGGGAAGCTATGACGAAGCTGCGGCTTTAGGACTACATCCCGTGAGTACTAACCAACTTTAGTAGGAGTCTTTGTAGCCTTCATGGTTAAATTTTGAGTGGTGCGGATATTTTTCATTTTTATTTCACCTTTATTTAACCAAGTAGGCTAGTTGAGAACAAGTTCTCATTTGCAACTGCGACCTGGCCAAGATAAAGCAAAGCAATTCGACACATACAACAACACAGAGTTACAGACGGAATAAACAAACATACAATCAATAATACAGTAGAAAAATATACAGCATGTGCAAATGAGGTAGGATAAGAGAGGTAAGGCAATAAATAGGCCATGGTGGCGAAGTAATTACAATATAGCAATTAAACACTGGAATGGTAGGATGTGCAGAAGATGAATGTGCAAGTAGAGATACTGGGGTGCAAAGGAGCAAGATAAATAAATAAATACAGTATGGGGATGAGGTAGATTGGATGGGCTATTTGCAGATGAGCTATGTACAGGTGCAGTGATCTGTGAGCTGCTCTGACAGCTGAATATAGGGTATTGATATTAGAGGTCGACCGATTAATCGGAATGGCCGATTAAAGTTAAAATAAGTGTTCATTCAGTATTGTTGTAATTGTCATTATTACAAATAAATAAATAAAAAATCGTCCAATTAATCGGTATCGTCTTTTTTTGGGCCTCCAATAGTCGGTATCGGCGTTGAAAAATCATAATCAGTCGACCTCTAATTGATATGGCAAGGGTCAAATCATAATGGCTTCATTGGTGTTGCCATGTGATGGCTACATGCATTGTTTTCAATAGCGCCATTTTTGTCAAAAGATTTATCCTGCATAGTTGGCTTGACATTCAATTAGAAAGACAAAGACATCACAGAGACGAAGTTATTTGACCATATTTTCAAACAACAGCCTTTTGCATCATTATCAACAGAAAATGGACTAATGTCTACACAGACAAAACTCATAAACAACCTACCTATGACTCATGTTTGTCATGTATGCAAGAACACACACACACGCACACTGCAACACCCTGAACATAACTCTGGAAGCTTTGAATAAACTTTGCAAAAGCATTTGGAGAGGGTGACCTCTCCACCCTAACCTGTGTGTGACATTAGGGCCTTATGTACATCTCTACGCACACCATGCTGTGCCTGGGCTCAGTCGAGAGGAAGAGATCTCACACACCTCAGTTCAGCCTCAGAGCTGAGGTGTGTGAATCATTTCTCCCTTTCTGAATCAGGATCAAATGCTACACTATATGTAGAAAAGTATTAAAGTAAATTAATGGATTTGGCTATTTCAGCCAAGTGTATAAAGACAAGTGTATAAAGTGTATAAAGACAAGTTTCAGACAAGTGTATAAAATTGAGCACACAGCCATGCAATCTCCATATACAAACATTGGCAGTAGAATGGCCTTACAGAAGAGCTCAGTGACTTTCAACGTGGCGCCGTCATAGGATGCCACCTTTCCAACAAGTCAGTTTGTCAAATTTCTGCCCTGCTAGAGCTGCCCCGGTCAACTGTAAGTGCTTTTATTGTAAAGTGGAAACGTCTAGGAGCAACAACGGCGAGCCCATGAAGTTGTAGGCCACACAAGCTCAAAGAATGGGACCGTCGAGTGCTGAAGTGCGTAGGGCATAAAAATCATCTGTCCTCAGTTGCAACACTCACTACTGAGTTCCAAACTGCTTCTAGATGCAACGTCAGCACAAGAACTGTTCGTCGGTAGCTTCATGAAATGGGTTTCCATGGCCGAGCAGCCACACCCAAGCCTAAGATCACCATGCGCAATGCCAAGCATCGGCTGGAGTGATGAATCACGCTTCACAATCTGGCAGTCCGACGGACCAATCTGGGTTTGACGGATGCCAGGAGAATGCTACCTGCCCCAATGCATAGTGCCAACTGTAAAGTTTGGTGGAGGAGGAATAATGGTCTGGGGCTGGTTTTCATGGTTCGAGCTAGGCCCCTTAGTTCCAGTGAAGGGAAATTTTAATGCTACAGCATACAAAGACATTCTAGAGGATGTTGTGCTTCCAACTTTGTGGCAACAGTTTGGGGAAGGACCTTTTCTGTTTCAGCATGACAATGTCCCCGTGCACAAAGTGAGGTCCATACAGAGATGGTTTGTCGAGATCAGTGTGGAAGTACTTGACTGGCCTGCACAGAGCCCTGACCTCAACCCCATCGAACACCTTTGAGATGAATTGGAATGCCAATTGTTCTCGGTATTAACGATCTCAGACCTCTCTCTCCCCCCGGTCTTGGTCTTGACTCGGACTCGATTTGCTCCAGTCTTGGGCTTGAATCGGTCTCGCTTTAGGTGGTCTCAAACACAACACTAGCTCTAACAGCACCTTCTGAACTGTTGTGATGGGCATGGCAATGTTTTGTGTATACCTGCAATACATCAGGCAAGAAAAAACAGGTTTTGGTCACGAAAACAAACCAATTTTTTCTGATTTAAAAAGTTCAGGTAGCACCACGTTTAATTTAATTTCAAAATGTTTTCTCACCTCTGAACATGACCCTGAACTCTCTGATGGCACATGATTTACCCGAGTGTTTTACCCAAATGGCGCAGACTTTTCTGTTTCCATCTACGTGGGCCGACACCCATGTTTGGGCCATGGCTCCGGCAGACCTGCTCTCATACTAGTGTTAGGCATTTTCAGAACACAAGGCACAAGAGCGCCCATTCAAGAGAGCTGAGTCACAAGACGACCTGAGACCTTTGACCTTTTATCCAATCAATATAGGTGCAGGGCCTGTAATGAACGATGCAGTGGCCTAGAGCCCATCAATGGGCTGGATGAATGGGTCTTCTTGTTTAGTGTTCAGTGACCTACACTCAAGTGAGCTTGATTCACCTTCATGATTGTGAATGTGGGTGCTGGTTCTCTGACGAAAGTGGGTCACGCGAGGTAGCTATATATGGCCAATGTGGGTCTGTCAGTGGGTAAATTTGCAAGCTAGTCTGCTGCTCCGATGTGGCCTTGCTGGAAAAGAGGGCACCTCTCTAGGGTAGGGTACCAGAGGGTAAAACGGCGAGGGGTGCTTTGTTGTATATCTTTGTCTTAGCGTTCGACATTTACTTCCAGCCCATAACTCCTCATAGGGAGTGTCTATCCAGCATTTTTCTTTCTTTCTCCTTGGTCGGCTCGTAACCCAGTTTCTGTGAGGTCTGTTTGTGGGGAGAGGCAATCAAAGTGGGACAGTCTGTCAAAAACAAGATGGCTGCCAGATAATCACGATGCCACACTTTGTTTTCTTTGATTTGTATTCTTTTTAATGACAGAGAAAGATTTTATTTTCCTGTGATTAGATCTAACCTGGATAAAGTTGGTCCACTAAAACCTTTGTTGTGTTGTTGAATTGAAGTAGTAGTCCTGGTTTTCGTTGAACTCGCTTTAATAACAACTAATAATCGTACAGATTTCACAGTTCAGCCATTAGTTCTAACGTTCTAGTCACGTCTTCATTCTTATAACAGGTAGGTCTTCTCGTGATATAGTCTATTCAACCATACTACATCCTTTCCCTTGTTAGAATTAAAGTCCACAACTTTGACAATAAAATGATATCCCTGTTTCAGTAGCTTACACAAATTAAATACTATTTTCTTTTACATTCAGGTAAGTACTGTGTTTTATTTTTTTCACAACTTGTTTTTAACATCAACCAAAGTTTCAATAGTAATTTTCAGTGCTTCTATATCAACATTCAACAGTCATTTATGGAACTCTTTGGAAACAAATCTTATTTTATCTCAGTTTTTTAGATTAGATTTTTTTTTACATTACCATGTCTGTAAACCTTACTGTCTTTTTCACAAATCTACCACTCCTGGTAGTCACTTCTGATAGTTCCATGGCGTTATGTACTTCCACGGCTGAGTCATTGGCTGGTTCTGGAACGCTAAACACAAGTTGCAAAAGAGTGTGCCAAAAGTGTTTGACATTCCTGATGAGTTTATATCCATCGTCTGTGCTCACTAGTTCAAATGAGTTGTCTTAGGTGTGTCTCAGTAACATGCAACTAAGCGTGTCTCTCGGAACTCGGCATCCAGCTATCCATTCACCATACTTGCGATGTGCACAATGTCTCCAACATCGAAGTTGTGTTCTTTGGCTCTGTTTGTTTTGTCAGCATATTGTTTTCTTTTTCTGTTTGTAGGTTTGTGGTGGTTTTGATTGTCTTTCGCTTTTAGTTTTTCCTTTATCTTCTCAATGCTTGGCAACTTTGTTCGATTGTCTCTTCCAAACACGAGAAAGGCTGGTGTTTCTCCTGAAGTGGGATGAGGTGTTGAGCAATAGACTAGAATCTTTGGTAGCTCCTCTTTCAATGGAATCACTCGATTTCCCCATTGCTCTTAGGATAATACGGTTATGCTATGATCCCACACTTTGTCAACAATTTTTTTTAAAGTCTGTCCAACGAAATGTCTGCCATTATCCGTAACCACCTCTAGGGGGTATCTAAAGCGTGAAAAGATGTTTAACATCTCTGAATACACTGCATTTGAAGATACTGTATGTCAGGTATGACAACAGTTTCTGGGTAAGAGGTGTAATAGTACATTATGGTAAGTACAGTCGTGGCCAAATATATATATATTGGCGTCCTTGGACTTTTCTTAAAGAATTCCTTATTTCTTCTCAAATAAGTTGACATTTTAAAACTTTTGTTCCCCACACCTTGCTATTTACAACATTGCAGAACCAACTTGATTTTTGTGAAGTTAAGTTTACAAATGTAATTTAGAAAAGAAAGACAAATGACATGGATTTGGACATTTTCCACAGTTTCAAGACTTCATCCTGTTTTGTTGCTTCTTTACAATACGCACTGCAGGTAAGTCGTGTGTGCTAACTGAAAGCACTCTTTGCACATAATCGTCGACTTATCCATTTTTTCAGTTTAAGGTAAGGGAAGTCGAGATAATGAATCTGCAACGTTTGTCTTTTCCGGGATGTGCTCAAACTTGTAGTTGTATGGTTTTGGGCTCCTGAGTGGCGCTGCGGTCTAAGGCACTGCATCTCAGTGCTAGAAGTGTCACTATAGACACCCTGGTTTGAATCCAGGCTGTATCACAACTGGCCGTGTTTGCGAGTTCCATAGGGTGGCGCACAATTGGCCCAGCGTTGTCTGGGTTTGGCTGGTGTAGGCCGTCATTGTAAATAAGAATTTCTTCTTAACTGACTTGCCTAGTTAAATAAAGGTTAAATATTTTTTTATATAAAAAATGGTTGTAGTCTGAGTTCAAGTCTTTGAATTCTTGTCGGACACAGAGTCAACTTCTCTGGATTGACCATGAAGATCAGTGGCTTGTGATAGTTTTTTAGTCAAAACTTGACTCCATTTAGAAAAGTTCCAAAGTGTTCTACTGCCCAGAGGCATCCAAGGGCCTCTCGCTCAATCTGAGAGTATCTTCTCTCTGTAGGGGTCAGTGAACGACTTGTGTAGGAAATTGGCCTGTTCTGTACATTTTCCTGTAGCAATATAGCTCCAAGTCCTACTGGGCTTGTGTCAGTAATCACTACTCCTCATACATAATTTTTTTATTTTTTTTTATTTTACCCCCTTTTCTCCCCAATTTTCGTGGTATCCAATCGCTAGTAATTACTATCTTGTCTCATCGCTACAACTCCCGTACGGGCTCGGGAGAGACGAAGGTCGAAAGTCAAGCGTCCTCCGAAGCACAACCCATCCAAGCCGCACTGCTTCTTAACACAGCGCGCCTCCAACCCGGAAGCCAATTGTGCGTCGCCCCACGGACCTCCCGGTCGTGGCCGGCTGCGACAGAGCCTGGGCGCGAACCCAGAGACTCTGGTGGCACAGCTAGCGCTGCGATGCAGTGCCCTAGACCATTGCGCCACCCGGGAGGCTTTTAATTGTATTAAAAAAAAATATTTTTATCCCGATTTCTTGATATCCAATTGGTAGTTACAGTCTTTTCCCATCACTGCAACTCCTGTACAGACTCGGGAGAGGCAAAGTTCAAGAGCCATGACAAAGCCTTGAAACATGACAATATCAAGCCGCACTGCTTCCTGACACACTGCTCGCTTAACCCGGAAGCCAGCCGCACCAATGTGTTGGAGGAAACACTGTACAACTGGCGACCATGTTAGCACCCAGCCCGCCACAGGAGTCGCTAGAGCGCAATGTGACAAGGACATCCTGCCCGGCCAAACCCTCCCCTAACCCGGACGACGCTGGGCCAATTGCACATCACCTCATGGGTCTCCCGGTCGGTGGCCAGCTGCGACACAGCCTGGGATCGAACCCGGATCTGTAGTGACGCCTCAAGCACAGCAGTGCCTGAGACCGCTACGCCACTCGGGAGGCCTGGTACATCTAGTTTGAAGTACACTAGACATGGTTCACTAGTCAGGGCTTTTCATTTCTCTGTTTTGGATGTCCATTCACACTCTTGTCCTTTTCTGATCAGTTTCCATAGTGATTCTGGGAAGTATGCGTAGTTTTGTATGAATTTCATAAGATATCCATGTCCCCAGGAATGAGCGTAATTCTTCTGTATTCGCTGGTCTTGGTGCTTTGCTTACAGCCTCTACTTTCTGTGGGTCTGGATTTATCCCTTCTGCCATGACTATATGTCGAATGATTTCAATCTGCTTTAGTCTAAAGATGAATTTTTCCTTGTTAAGTGTCAGTACGTTGTCTTGGAATTTTTAGAAGACTTTCCTCAGTCTCTGTTCCAGTTCACTTTTGCTTTCAGCAAATACAACATTGTCCATGTAGCAAACTACACCTTGTAATCCACATAGCATTAAGTCCATGGCTTTCTGATAGGCCTCATGTGCGTTTGATAACCCGAAAGGAACTTTCTTGAATCTGTAGCATCCTCTGTGTGATGAATGTTGTCAGGTTTCTTGATTCTGGGGCTTCTAGTTTTGCGAACACTTTCGCTCGCATTGCATTCAGTGTACTGTTTACTGTGGGAGCTGGGTGTCGTTCTCGTATGACAGCTTTGTTTGGCACAAACATACTTTTTTGTGTCTTTCTTTGGAATGAAGAGAATATTGGAAGTCCATTCCTTCGTTCACTTCTTTGATGATCATCATCTGGCATCCAGTTCTTGATTGACAGCTTCCAGCATTGGATAAGGAACGCGTCTCAGGCCTTGAGCTACAGGGGCTATTTTCTCATTCACTGTAACTTTGTGACTGTATCCATTGATATGTCCAAGTCCTTGGAAAAGGGACTCATATTCCTGTGCTAGCTGCACAAATCTGTCTGGCGATTAACCTGATGACCTGACGTTGAATTGCATAGAATTCTACGTCAGGCAAATATGAGCATTTAGATCAGGAAAGTTTCCTCTCACGACCTCTACAAGCCAGAATGCTGAATAAAATGATACTTTATGGGGTTATCCATGTGGTTGGTCCTTTTGCAGGTAGGAATGTGAGACACAATATCCACAGATTAGTGTTAACAACCCGACCTTCACTATCCTGGTCTATATATAATTTGTATTTCGTGTTTTTATTTTCAATACTGATGCAATTAGCGCGCGACAAACACTTGCATAATATGGCCAAGCCTAACCGAACTGCGAGGAAACGGGCTTCTGTGGTCTACATTCGGTTACATTCGGCTATTGTTTACATATTGTGCATCACGTGCAATGCGTCAACAGATTGAAAACACAAGCGACAGTACCTACCGGCGCCGCAAAAATCGGGTAATCAACACTTTCCTGTGGATACCCTATCTCCACCTCCTACCGCCAAAAGGACCAACAGCATGTACAACCGGTAAAGTAAGTGTAAATATAATTTTATTTACTACTGCATCTTTTTTACAGCAACTTCTGATATCCGTAGAGAAATCATGGTAACAGACTGATGTTTAGGCAACCTAGTGATTGGTCTACTGAACTGACATTGTCTCCTGTAATCAACATTTTCCCACTACTTCTTGCAGAACTTGAGGAACACCTTGTTTCCATAAACATTCCCTTCCTTAACCAGACTATATAGTCTTGACTCTCTCACTCTCTCTTTCTTTCTCACTAGGTCATGCTGGCACTAAGAAGACATCCTTTACCAACAGCATAATTTGTTGGCATTGGGAAATGACTCAAAATGAACACCTCATTATTAAAAGACCTAGAGCTTTTTGTTTTACGTTGTGTTTCACTTTGAAGACACTATCTATGAGTGGCGATGGCCCCTAGTAAAATAGACAGTCGACATGGGCTATAATCTATACCAAGACACTAACTATGAGTGGTGATAGCTCCTAGTAAAATAGACAGTCAACATGGGTTATAATCTATAGTAAGTGATGCCTTTTCAACATGGCTCCTCATGTTTAACTCTCTCTGTCACTCAGATAATGTTGCCTGATACCACTTTTGAACATTATGTGTTTATATATCGTAATCTTATCTATTTTCACCAAAGAACACATTTCTTCAAGCTTGCTGAAACTCTCCCGAAAGGCACGTTTTCATTTTGAGCCCTGACTCCTACAGAAAGATACTGTTGTTAGAGTGCTGCGATAAAAAGTAGTCTATAAATTCTTTATTTCCATCCCCATTCAGAATACATGCATAATTGGAAACAATATAAAGATATTGAAGCATATTTGATTACTATGCTAGTAGTTCTTGCCTAAGAAAATGTTGTGTGGGGTTTCCCATTTAATTCAGTAAAAGTACTTTCTGTAGTGCCTCTTTCAGCCCTTATGCTGCCTGCTACCCAGTCCTTTATGATGCTGTACTATCACTGTATTTAGGCTACTCAATGTCTGATAGGCTTATCATGCAAACATTTCATGCAAACGAACACTTCTTACTCATTACGTTTGTACAAATACAAAACTTTAAATCAATCAATCGACCAATCAATCAATCATTGTGTCATCACTATAATTTCCATTCCGACATTATCCATCACAGTGTCATTCTATACTGTCGAAGTACAGTTCTAGGTCATTGTGTAGGTCATATGAACTTCATCCACAACGATTCCGACGATTTTGGAGCTGTATAGGACTGAGGCCAACACATCTCTCCCTGTCTTCCCCAACCAGCTCTCCGGACTTCCAAAGACAAGGTCGCAAGCATATAGTGTTCTTGTCTTTATCCACAACCCCCGCTCTGTGATCCAGGGCTGTTGCCTCACGGATTTGTTCCTCTGTCCACCACAGACTTTAGCGAGGACACGATTGTCAGAGTGGACACTGTTTTCCTTGCTTTTTGAAGACCAGAACTAGCTACGTAGCTAGTTGGTAAAGGAGGCTTTCCCCCAAAGCCTAACACTTCCTCTTCTCTCACAAAGGCTTCACGTACATGTTTACAGTCTTTCATCTGTCATCGCCATAAATGTGTTGTTGATTTAAATAAAGAGTCCTGGTTCTCGTTTAACTCGCTTTAATAATAACTAATAATCATACAGGTTTCACGGTTCAAAGCCATTCTTGCTCGAACGATGAACACTGTAGTGATGTCTTCATTCTTATATCAGGTAGGCAATCTCGTGATATAGTTTATTCAACTATACTACAACCTTTTTGTCATTGTTGTTGTTGTTTTCTATGGAGGGGTAGATTATAATAATGCCTGAACAGGTATGTTCAATGTCTTAAAAAATATCAACAAATATTTGTTGACACGTTTTTGGAGAGTATTCTTTTCATTTTTTAAAATTTATTTTACTTTTATTTAACTAGGCAAGTCAGTTAAGAACACATTCTTATTTACAATTACGGTCTACCCCGGCCAAACCCGGACAATGCTGGGCCAATTGTGTGCCGCCCTATGGGACTACCAATCACGGCCAGATGTGATACAGCCTGGAAGGGGTAGATGTCCTCATTTTTTTCATTGCTTTTTCTTTAATTTGTTCATTGCTTTGTCCTTATTATTATTTTTCTGGTTTGTCCTTCACAAGATGCCATTAGAAAAGCCTCTTCTTTTACAGGCATCGATATTGAATTTTTGATAGGCCTAGAATGACTGTCCTTCACATTTACATTTTATAAAGGAACATTGGGCCTTATTTTTCCAACAAACGTAGTAATCACAATTTACAATACTACATTCGGTAATGCGTTCTGGGCTCTTGTGCTCACCTTTATATAATACATACAGTGCATTCAGAAAGTATTCATACCCCTTGACTTATTCCACATTTTGTTTTGTTACAGCCCGAATTCAAAATGGATTAAATGCATGTTTTCTCACACATCCACACACAATAGCCCATAATAACAAAGAGAAAACAACATGTTTTTAGACATTTTTGCAAATGTATTGAAAATGAAATACAGAAATATCTCATTTACATAAGTATTCACACCCATGAGTCAATTCATGTTAGAATCACGCTTGGCAGCGATTACAGCAGTCTTTCTCTGTAAGTCTCTGGATTGTACAATATCTGCACATTATTTTAATTTTTTAAAACTCTGTCAAGTTATTTGTGATCATTGCTAGACAGCCATTTTCAAGTCTTGCCTTAGATTTTCAAGCCGATTTAAGTCAAAACTGTAACTAGGCCTCTCAGAAACATTCGATGTAATCTTGGTAAGCAACTCCAGCGTATATTTGGCCTTGTGTTTTAGGTTATTGTCCTGCTGAAAGGGGAATTTGTCTACCAGTGTCTGTTGGAAAGCAGACTGATCCAGGTTTTCCTCTCGGATTTTGCCTGTGCTTAACTCTTTGACAAACATACCCATAACATGATGCAGCCATCACCATGCTTGAAAATATGAAGAGTGGTACTCAGTGATGTGTTGGATTTGCCCTAACCATAACACTTTGTACTTAGGGCATAAAGTTAATTTCTTTGCCACATATTTTGCAGTTTTACTTGAATGCCTTATTGAAAACAAGATGCATGTTTTGGAATATTTTTATTCTGCACAGGCTTCCTTCTTTTCACTCTGTAGTTTAGTTTAGTATTGTGGAGTAACTACAATGTTGCCCGAGTCATCCTCAGTTTTCTCCTATCACAGCCATTAAACTCTGTAACTGCTTTTTTACCCATCGACCAATAATTGCTTTTCTTTGCGAGTCATTGAAAAACCTCCCTGGTCTTTGTGGTTAAATCTATGATTGAAATTCACTGTTCGACTGAGGGACCTTACAGATAATTGCATGTGTGGGGTACAATGATTAGGTGGTCATTCAAAAATCATGTTAAACACTATTATTGGCAACAGAGCCCACGCAATTTATTTTGTGACTTGTTAAGCAAATTTTTACTCCTGAACTTATTTAGGCTTGCCATAACAAAGGGGTTGAATACTTACTGAATCAAGACATTTCAACTTTTTATTTTCAATGAATCTGTAAACATGACTAAAGACATAATTCCCCTTTAACATTATGGGGTATTGTGTGTAGGCGAGTGACACAATCTCAATCTAATCTGTGAGGACAGATCCTGGAGATGAGAAGCAAGTACAGGGAGTGAACATGAACAGGAACAGGGGAAAACAAAACGACAATAATGCTGACACAGGGATGAAACAGACAGATATAGGGAAGGCAGTCAAAATGTGAAGGAGTCCAGGTGAGTCCAATGAGTGCAGATGAGAGGGGAAGCGGGATCAGGCGTGACCGTAATCCCCCCTCTAGGGGCGCCACCCGTCGTCCCACCTGGGCGAGCCTGACGGGCCGGCCGAGGCATGGGCGCTGGACTAGCCGGCTGAGGCGTAGAAGCCCGACGAGCCGGCTGAGGCGTGGGAGCCTGACGATCCCATTGAGGTGTGTGAGCCTGATGAGCCGGCTGAGGCGTGGGAGCCTGATGGGCCGGCAAAGGCACGACATGGGATGGGAGCATAATGAGCCTGCTGAGGTGTGGGAGCCCGACGAGCCAGCTGAGGCAAAGCAACATCACACCTCCTCCTCCATGCTTCATGTGGGAACTACACATGCGGAGATCATCCATTCACCTACTCTGCGTCTCACAAAGACACGGCAGTTGGAACAAAAAATTCAGATCAAAGGACAGATTTCCACCGGTCTAATGGCCATTGCTCGTGTTTCTTGGCCCAAGCAAGTGTCTTCGTCTTATTGGTGTCCTTTAGTAGTGGTTTCTTTGCAGCAGTTCAACCATGAAGGCCTGATTCACGCAGTCTCCTCTGAACAGTTGATGTTGAGATGTGTCTGTTACTTGAACTTTGTGAAGCATTTATTTGGGCTGCAATTTCTGAGGCAGGTAACTCTAATGAACTCATCCCCTGCAGCAGATGTAACTCCGAGTCTTCCTGTCCTGTGGCGGTCATCATGAGAGCCAGTTTCATCATAGCGCTTGATGATTTTTGCGACTGCACTTGAAGAAACTTTCAAAGTTCTTGACATTTTCCTGATTGACTGACCTTCATGTCTTAAAGTAATGATGGACTGTCATTTCTATTTGCTTATTTGAGCTGTTCTTGCCATAATATGGACTTGGTATTTTACCAGATAGGGATCTCTTCTGAATACCACGCCTACCTTATCAGAGCACAACCGATTGGCTCAAATGCATTACCCTCTACGGGAGTATTGCCCCCCCCCCCCCCCCCCTTCATATATTCAGTAGTTCCAATATATCCATGACATTCATGATTTCCTTAAGAGCATGAGGGTGATTGATTTCCTTTATGGTCCATTGAGGTATTTAAAACAGTATTATAATCTCCCTCCACATTGCTTGTAGGGTTGATCAAATCAAATTGTATTTGTCACATACACATGGTTAGCGGATGTTAATGCGAGTGTAGCGAAATGCTTGTGCTTCTAGTTCCGACAATGCAGTAATAACCAACGAGTAATTTAACCTAACAATTCCACAACTACTACCTTATACACACAAGTGTAAAGGGATAAAGAATATGTACATAAAGATATATGAATGAGTGATGGTACAGAACGGCATAGGCAAGATGCAGTAGATGGTATCGAGTACAGTATATACATTTGAGATGAGTAATGAAGGGTATGTAAACATAAAAGTGCATAGTTTAAAGTGGCTAGTGATACATGTATTACATAAAGATGGCAAGATGCAGTAGATGATATAGAGTACACTATATACATATACATTATATTAAGTGGCATTGTTTAAAGTGGCTGGTGATACATTTTTTATTAATTTCCATCAATTTCCATTATTAAAGTGAGCTGGAGTTGAGTCAGTATGTTGGCAGCAGCCACTCGATGTTAGTGGTGGCTGTTTAACAGTCTGATGGCCTTGAGATAGAAGCTGTTTTTCAGTCTCTCGGTCCCTGCTTTGATGCACCTGTACTGACCTCGCCTTCTGGATGATAGCGGGGTGAACAGGCAGTGGCTCGGGTGGTTGTTGTCCTTGATGATCTTTATGGCGCACATCTGCCACCATCGTTACACGCACCTGCGCGTCATCAGACTCACCTGGACTCCATCACTTCCCTGATTACCTTCCCTATATATGTCACTCCCTTTGGTTCCTTCCCCAGATGTTATTGTTTCATGTCTGTGCGTTGTTCGAGGTTCTTGGTTTGTATTATGTTTATTTTATTGAAACACTCCCTGAACTTGCTTCCCGACTCTCAGCGCACATTGTTAATATTTACCGGCTCTTTAAGCCGGTAAATATTGTTTGTCTTTTCTTATCTGCTAAGCCTTTATAATTTGAACTGGCTATACCTATTTCACCTTTGACCGTTCTGATTGGAACATATGTCAGTGATGGCTTTGGTATGCAGATAAGGCTGTTTTTCTAGTGCCTGAAGAGTCAAATTTCTCCTAGAGAGAGGTGGGTTGTGTTCCAGGAAAAGAGCCTTTTTCAAGATGGAATGAGGAAATCCATATGTGGTTGTTTGACTGGGGAGGTGAGTAGGACAACAGGAGAATGACTATCCAAACCAATTTGACTTTTCTTGACCATTCTGTTTGTAGAGTATGGTAGGCCAAAGAATACAAACCCATCGTGCCTACTATACTTATAGCATTTGTAAGTTCAGATACATTTTACCTACTGTAAATTTGGACACAGCTTTCACCCTATGTGACTCCTCCAAAGCTCTGTGTGTGGTGACTTTACAAGTTTGCCGCAAAAATGTAATGGTGCACGGGGTCATTCATGTTGCGAGATTGTCGTCACACTTTGACAACACGAACCCTCGTTTGTTTCTAACAAAGAATATAGAGCAGCAGATGAGGGTGGTGAATTAGGGAGGCTGTGTTTTAGTTTTCCCATGCCTGAACAAGCTGTCATTGTTAGCCTGAGCCAGTTTGCTCTAGAATGTTGTGGGCCTGACAATGGGACTGTAGCCCTGGTTCCACCGTGATGGGGAAATGGGCTGGACAGAGCTTGTGTCCCAAATGGCATCCTATTGCCTATATATGGGCCCTGGCCTTAGGTAGTGCGCTGTATAGGGAATAGGGTATCATTTGGTACACATGCAGAATGTCAGTCCATTTCCCTCAGGCACTCATGTAGAACAATCTGGAAGAGAACGGTCTATCAGGCTTTGCCAAACCAAAACATAAACCCAGAGGGGACCCAGGACCGAGTTTCAGAAACACTGGTCTGAATGATGGCTGTACAAATTAGGTCCATTTGGAGGACCATTATAGGTCCAGTTTGTCATAATGAACCTGTACAGACAAAGATATGGCTATAATGGATTTCTGAAATCCGATTGAAAATGTCACAGCAACTCAGTTTGCAGTTACTGTATCTATGAAATCAAACCTTTTCCCATTATTCTATTCCTATGCCGTTTACCCTGAAGTGATTTATGTGATCCACTTACTCAGAGAAAGTGTGAAATGGCAGGGATATGTATGTATGTGTGAGTGTGTGCATTTCTGTTCTCTCACAGCACCTTCGCAGTTTGGCCCAGAGGCGTCGTTCCGCCCCGTCCCTGGCTTTTGAGAAGGCTCTGGGCAGCATGCCATGGTCCTCCATCAGGTGAGTTTGCTCTGCTCCTCTCTACTCTGTTATCACAGTAGTATCTGCTGCCACCACCCGTCCCAGGGGGCAGTAGAAAGCCCCTCCACTCACAGCCAGCTGTCACTTTGTCAGATTCAATAGATACAAATTGGATAAAAAGATTTCAATGAAAAGAAATAGGATAGAAAGATGTTTCGAACTTCAATGGATAGACATACCTCTTATTGGTTGCAATCTTTTTGTTTGAATTTTATCACTTTGATACACATTTATGAACTTCGCTTCTAAACCACCCTCATTTACATGTGAAAAGACTTGGCTTATTCATTACCGTTGATCTATTTCTTCAAAAGCAAAGCACAAAGCGTAATTACAAGAGACATGTCATTTACACAAGAACACATTATTTTACTCCAACTCTAAACATTATTTCACAGCCTTTCATACATACAGTACATGACATACAGTACCAGTCAAAAGTTTGGACACTTACTGATTCAAGGGTTTTTCTTTATTTTTACTATTTGCTATTAAAACTATGAAATAACACATGGAATCATGTAGTAACCAAAAAAGTGTGAAACAAAACAAAATATATTTTATATTTGAGGTTCTTCAAATAGCCACCCTTTGCCTTGATGACAGCTTTGTGCACTCCTGGCACTCTCTCAACCAGCTTCATGAGGTAGTCACCTGGAATGCATTTCAATTAGCATGTTGATATAGAATTTTGATCAATTTACATAAATTTCAATTATCCTTATCGGTCTGCAACCCAGAGTGTGTAAAGTTCTGGTTTAAATGAAACAGACAGAATTCCCAGCTCACAATTAGTCAAACCCAGTTTTATTCACGAGAGCTCTGCCGTTCATATACAAAGATGTTTCTTTTATAAGATACTTCTAACCTACACATACACACTAACATTAGGAGAGCTATCTTCTCTACAATTCTCACCACAGTTTCTCACTACCCAGCTGACACTTCCAGTCCCTCCCAGATAGGACAGGGAACACCACTCCAGGTTTCCTCTATCTTATCTTCCCAGAGTTATAGCTGGGTCGGTTCAATCATAGTTTAATTGTTTCTAGGTGTTTTCTTAAGCATACACACATCACTCCCCCAGTCTAACCTAGTTGGATTTATGTTTAATACTTTTAATTACTCCTTATCCATGCTACATAACCTCTAATCCCAAATGGTTAAGTTTCCGGGTAGAATTATTTAATCATTTATATTAAATCTTATAAACTCTTATCACAGGTGCGACTTAAGTTAGTTTATGGAATTTCTTAATGTGTTTGAGCCAGTCAGTTGTGACTAGGTAGGGGTGGTATACAGAAGAGAGCCCTATTTGGTGTAAGACCAAGTCCATATGGCAAGAACAGCTCAAATAAGCAAATAGAAATGACAGTCCATCATTACTTTAAGACATGAAGGTCAGTCAATCAGGAAAATGTCAAGAACTTTGAAAATTACCCTAAGTGCAGCCGCAAAAACCATCAAGCGCTATGATGAAACTGGTTCTCATGAGAACCGCCACAGGACCGGAAGACCCAGAGTTACCTCTGCTGCAGAGGATAAGTTCATTAGTTACCAGCCTCAGAAATTGCAGCCCAAATAGATGCTTCACTGAGTTCAAGTAACCGACACATCTCAACCTCAACTGTTCAGAGGAGACTGTGTGAATCAGGCCTTCATGGTTGAATTGCTGCAAAGAAACCACTACTAAAGGTCACCAATAAGAGACTTGCTAAGGGCCAAGAAACACGAGCAATGGCCATTAGACGGGTGGAAATCTGTCCTTTGGTCTGAGTCCAAATTTGAGATTTTTGGTTCCAACCGCCGTGTCTTTGTGAGGCGCAGAGTAGGTGAATGGATGATCTCAGCATGTCTGGTTCCCACCGTGAAGCATGGAGGAGAAGGTGTGATTGTTTGGGGAAGCTTTGCTGGTGACGCTGTTGCTGATTTTAGAATTCAAGGCACACTTAACCAGCATGGCTACCACAGCATTTTGCAGCAATACACCATCCCATTTGGTTTGCCCTTAGTCCCACTATCATTTGTTTTCAGCAGGACATTGACCCAAAACACACCTCCAGGCTGTGTAAGGGCTATTTGACCAAGGAGTGTTGGAATGCTGCATCAGATGACTTGGCCTCCACAATCACTCAACCCAATTGAGATGGTTTGGGATGAGTTGTACCGCAGAATGAAGGAAAAGCAGACAAGTGCTCAGCATACGTGGGAACTCCTTCAAGACTGTTGGAAAATAATTCCAGGTGAAGCTGGTTGAGAGAATGCAAGCGTGTGCAAAGCTGTCAACAAGGCAAAGGGTTGCTTCTTTGAAGAATCTCAAAACATTTTGATATGTTTAACACTTTTTGTGGTTACTACATGATTCCATGTGTTAATCGTTTTGATGTCTTCACCATTCTACAATGTAGAAAATAGTAAAAATTAAGAAACCCTTGAATGAGTAGGTGTCAACTTTTGACTGGTACTTTACGAACAAACATAAGATCAAATTTCCCCTGCTGTGACCACTAGTTGAATGGTGTCACTATGCCTCCCAATGACACGTCAGTCGGTGTAAAGGGGGCTGCAATGCCCACTCTCTATGGTAACTGGGGACACAGATCTGGCAGCTGTTGTCTAAACCCACTCTGGGCTCCCTCATCACTCCCAATGTTCAAGACTAGGGGAACTCTGTTTCTTCAGACAGATTAGGGGGGATGGAAAATGAAATCAGAAAACAAACAAGTGTGGGGTTGTGAGGACTGGCAAAGATACCAAAAAAAAACGTGATATTTACTTTGTGTTAATGAACCATATTAAATATCAGGACATGGGGGAATAATCTAACCCCAGCAATAACTGACTGTCCCATCACATGACATATTCAAGGTCAGTCTTCGAACATAACGTGATCTTCCCAGACTGTGGTTCAAGGGATTCGTAGTAAAAGCAATCCATATAAGGTTGATCTAATGTGGCTCACATTAATACAGTACTTTGACAACTATACCCATTTATTTTTTTCTCATATCGAACACTACCCAGTAGTGGAAAAATGACAAGTGAAAGTCACCCAGTAAACTACTAATTGAGAAATTATTTGGTTTAAAATGTATGTAAGTATCAAAAGTAAAATTCCTTATATTAAGTAAACCAGATGCCACTATTTTATTTTTTATTTCCAGATAGCCAGGGGCACACTCCAACAACCAGACATAATTTACAAACGACGCATGTGATTCAACCTGAACAGCGGCAGTATGGATGACCAGGGATGTTCTCTTGTAAAAGTGCATTATTTTGTCAATTTTCCTGTCCTGCTAAGCATTCAAAATGTAATGAATACTTCTGGGTATGGGGTAAAAAGTACATTTATTTTCTTTAGGAATGTAGTGAAGTAATGTAAAAAGTTGTCAAATATAAATAGTAGGGCCTTCTGAGTGGTGCAGCGGTCTAAGGCAGTGCTTGAGGCATCACTACAGACCCAGGTTCGATCCCAGGTTGTGTCACAGCCGGCCGTGGCCGAGAGACCCACGAGCCGGCGCACAATTGGCCCAGCGTCATCCGGGTTAGGGAATGGTTTGGCCAGCCGCGATTTCGTTGTCCCATCGCATTCTAGCGACTCCTTGTGGCGGGCCGGGTGGCTACAAGATGACTTTGGTCACCAGCTGGACGGTGTTTCCTCCGACACATTGGTGCGTCGGGCATCCGGGTTAAGCGAGCAGTGTCAAGAAGCACTGCAGCTTAGCAGGGTTGTGTTTTAGTGGATGCATGGCTCTGACCTTCTCCTCTTCTGAGTCCGTAGGGGAGTTGCAGCGATGGGACAAGACTGTAACAACTACCAATTGGGGAGAAAAGTGGTAAAAATATATATTAATAGTAAAAGTACAAAAAATATATACCCCAAAAAACTACTTAGGTAGTAATTTCAAGTATTTTTACTTAAGTACTTTACACCATTGACACTACCCATCCATACCATCTCAAATTCAACCAATGTTTTACAAATGTTTTTTAAAACAATTTATAAACTATACAAAAAATGAACAGTTTATAAAAATACTTATAAACCCTTTCATAAAGTATAGTGTTATGACAATATATATGGTTTCATCACGTGGATTCATTTATGTAATTTTCCATATGACTGAATGATGTCTATAATAAAAATCAGTCTTTGATTAGCCCCAACAGTAGTTCACACCAAGACCACCACGGCTACAAACGGACAGGTGGGGGAGTCCACTCCAACCAGACAACTTAACTTCATCAGAGACGTCACACTCCCACCCGTTCAACACGCAAGTGAACCCTAAGCTACAGTGAGGGGGCGGAGGATGCTAGTTTCACTACAGTGGGTGGGACAAGCGTCTTTGACGTAGAACATCTCAGACATGGAAATATGATCTTTAAGCCTATACTGATCATGTTGAAGTATGCTAAGTAGTGATGTTGTGTAGGCACTGTTGTGGTAAGGCCAAGTAGGTCGGAGAGTCCCTCTGTGATATCGATTTGAATATCTGTACAAAAAACACATTGAAAGAGGGACATGCAGACATAAGTTCCACATAGAATACAATGTGAATTCTCAAAACCATTTCTCTAATGCTATTTACTTCATGTTCATAAAAGATAAATAGTAGTTAGCCATAACGTATACGTTTTCCATAAATGCACAAAGCATGGGAATGATACTGAATGTTTTAGTGTATACTGTAAAACATTATGTAATGAGTGAATATATTTCTGTTCTCAAGAAGATTAGCAACATTGTAAAATGTTAATTGCTACTTGTTTTCCGTGAGATAGAACAAGCAACGTCTTTATTGTTAAATAATGATTGTGGGAGGCAAGAAAAAGGTTTAAAGGTCAGAGGGAAACTGAGAAGAGGTCGGGTGTTTGAGTGTGAGGGAGGTGAGAGTTCTAACCTCATCTGATGTGTAATATAAAATAACAAACTTTAATACGAAAACTGTCGTTCAAAGCCACACACCATTTCAGAGTCCTTAAATGCATTTGATATCCTTTTTATAGATTTCATACAACATGCCCTTGTGAGAGTCATAGCAACAGGCTGGAAGCCAATTGTCATGTGTACTTGGCCTCTAGGTCACCAGACTGCTCGTTATGGCGCACACCTGTCACCATCGTTACGTGCATCAGACTCACCTGGACTCCATCACCTCCCTGATTACCTTCCCTATATATGTCACTCCCTTTGGTTCCTTCCCCAGGCTTTATTGTTTATGTTTCTTGTCTGTGTGCTGTTTGTGTTTCTTGTGTTTCTTGTGTTTCTTGTGTTGTGTTGTATTTATTTATTAAAGCACTCACTCCCTGAACTTGCTTCCCGACTCAGCGCACATCGTTACACCAATATGAAGATAATTGCATTGGCTCAATATGTATTTGCTCTACGTTTTGCATAAGTGGTCCTCTCATTCTGTCTAAGTTCAAGAAAAAATAAATGTCTGCACTCTGGTATGCTCCCATGGTGATTTAATCAGACACACACAAAAGCCAACTTTTTGATCCAAGTTGGATCTTCGTCAGGTTATCCGAAACATTGTCTTTGTGTCTAATTAAGTCTCCATAGGAGCATACCAGATTTGCTGCTTTGATACGTTCTTCTGTCCTGTTGGATGTGGCTGTGCATATTTTTAAATGTGTTCTTTTTATACATTACCATACACGATAGTTTCATCTGTTGCTGGCCCTAAAACAACCAAGTGGACAAAACGGGGCAAATTTGGTTGAAATCGTCATAACCATTTTTGTCCATTGGGAAATATGTGATACAATTTCCAGTATACATCACAACAACCTCTCAGTAATGAAAACCTGTATAAAGCCCATGTTCAGTAGTGTTAACACACCCAGTGCTGTTACATTCGTGCCTCCCCACCGGAGATCGGGGTTCAATCCCTGTGTCTTCCTTTCCTCATTCCCATTTACTTCTGTGCTGTCTAAATAAAGCATAAAAATACTGTCGATCTGAATAGTGGTCATATGGCGAAAACTGACCCTTAAATACACGCACCATGCAGGCACACAAACATAGTTCCTCCATAGTTCTGACCCCCACTCTCTCTACCTTAGGGAGGAGGCTCCGTGCTGGGTGTCGGTGGAGCAATGCCCTTTCGTCCTGGGTCTTAGCAGTGAGAATGCGGAGCTGGTCCTGGACGCCTGTGTTCAGATCACAGAAGGCATGAAGACCAGAAGGAGACAACTCTTCCTCTTCAGCGACGTGATCGCAATCACCATGCTCAAGTAAGATATGGAACATGATAAGAACACAAACCAACACATAAACTCAGCAAAAAAAGAAACGTCCCTTTTTCAGGACACTGTCTTTCAAAGATAATTCATAAAAATCCAAATAACTTCACAGATCTTCATTGTAAAGGGTTTAAACACTGTTTCCCATGCTTGTTCAATGAACCATAAACAATTTATGAACATGCACATGTGGAACGGTCGTTAAGACACTAACAGCTAACAGACGGTAGGCAATTAAGGTCACAGTTGTGAAAACTTAAGACACTAAAGAGGCCTGTCTACTGACTCTGAAAAACACTAAAAGAAAGATGCCCAGGGTCCCTGCTCATCTGCGTGAATGTGCCTTAGACATGCTGCAAGGAGGCATGAGGACTGCAGATGTGGCCAGGGCAATAAATTGCAATGTCCGTACTGTGAGACACCTGCGACAGCACTACAGGGAGACGGGATGGACAGCTAATCGTCCTTGCAGTGGCAGACCACGTGTAACAACACCTGCACCGGATCGGTACATCCGAACATCACACCTGCGGGACAGGTACAGGCTGGCAACAACAACTGCCCGAGTTACACCAGGAACGCACAATCCCTCCATCAGTGCTCAGACTGTCCGCAATAGGCTGAGAGAGGCTGGACTGAGGGCTTGTAGGCCTGTTGTAAGGCAGGTCCTCACCAGACATCACCTACCAGAACGTCGCCTATGGGCACAAACCCACCGTCGCTGGACCAGACAGGACTGGCAAAAAGTGCACTTTACTGACGAGTTGCAGTTTCGTCTCACAAGGGGTGATGGTCGGATTTGCGTTTATCGTCGAAGGAATGAGTGTTACACCGAGGCCTGGAGCGGGATCGATTTGGATGTGGAGGGTCCGTCATGGTCTGGGGCGGTGTGTCAAAGCATCATCGGACTGAGCTTGTTGTCATTGCAGGCAATTTCAACGTTGTGCGTTACAGGGAAGACATCCTCCTCCCTCATGTGGTACCCTTCCTGCAGGCTCATCCTGACATGACCCTCCAGCATGACAATGCCACCAGTCATACTGCTCGTTCTGTGTGTGATTTCCTGCAAGACAGGAATGTCAGTGTTCTGCCATGGCCAGCGAAGAGCCCGGATCTCAATCCCATTTAGCACATCTGGGACCTGTTGGGTCGGAGGGTGAGGGCTAGGGCATTTCCCCCCAGAAATGTCCGGGAACTTGCAGGTGCCTTGGTGGAAGAGTGAGGTAACATCTCACAGCAAGAACGGGCAAATCTGGTGCAGTCCATGAGGAGGAGATGCACTGCAGTACTTAATGCAGCTGGTGGCTACACCATATACTGACTGTTACTTTTGACCCCCCCTTTGTTCAGGGACACATTATTCCATTGCTGTTAGTCACATGTCTCTGGAACTTGTTCAGTTTATGTTTCAGTTGTTGAATCTTGTTATGTTCATACAAATATTTACACATGTTAAGTTTGCTGAAAATAAATGCAGAGGATGTTTCTTTTTTTGCTGAGTTTATATATACTGTCTGTATAGGAACACACACAGGCACCACAGTTTTGCCTTCAGAGAGCAGAACTGATTAACCTCCATTTCCTCTCCCAAAGTCCTTCACTCTCTCTTCTCCTTCCCACCCTCCATTAATTCTGCATCATAAGTGGTAATCTGTATAGCCCAGCTCATATGGAGGGAATAGGGTGCCAGGCGTACCGGTTTGTGTCAAGAACTGTGTCAGTTCAAGAATGGTCCACCACCCAAAGGACATCCAGCCAACTTGACTCAACTGTGGAAGCATTGGAGACAACATGGGCCAGCATGCCTGTGGAACGCGTTCGACACCTTGTAGAGTCCATGCCCCGACAAATTGAGGCTGTTCTGACAGCACACTTGTGACTGAAGACAGATCCTCAATACAGTTGATGCTAGGCTTTACACAAGATCACGTTCCCTCAACAAGGCCTACAGTAAGTGTGTGTGGCTATGGATCCACACGCGACAAGGTGACAGTTTCAACATTGTAGCTAATCAAAAGTGGTGAACTAGGCCTTGAGCGAGTGCCTTCCTACTCACGAGCTGACAAGCAGACAGACAGACACAGGAAGCTGATCATGGAACACAATGCATTCATAAAGAGATAGAAATCAGATAATTTCCTGTTTCTGAGTTATAAGCAAACAATCACTGATTTAGAAATAGATGACACTAATGAGGAATAAATTAGTACCTATAGCAACCATTGGGATAGAGAAGTGGATTGTGCAGGTTTCTCGGCTTGATGAGCTGAGATACAGTCCTAGCCAGGCCTGATGAAAACATTAACTGACTCTCTAAATTCTCAACCTGCTAGCCCTCCATGATCACATAATCCTCTCTCTCTCTCTCTCTCTCTCTCTCTCTCTCTCTCTCTCTCTCTCTCTCTCTCTCTCTCTCTCTCTCTCTCTCTCTTTCTCTCTTTCTCTCTTTCTCTCTCTCTCTCTCTTTCTCTCATATTTAGGTCCAGTGCTAGCTACCGTCTGAAGCACAGGGTGAGTCTGGAAGATCTGTGGCTTTATGGCTTTGAGGAGGAAGAGGGAGGAGGTGGAGAGATTGACCTCAGGACGTCCCTGGTCCTGGCCTGGCCCCTTGCCTTCTGTGTGGTGTCCTTCCAGTGAGCAACAGCCATCCTCTGTGTGCATACATGAGTGCACACTCATACACACACACACACAGACACTCAGGCAGGCAGGTGCACACACACACACACACACACACACACACACACACACACACACACACACACACACACACACACACACACACACACACACACACACACACACACACACACACACACACACACACACACACACACACACACACGCACAAATGTTAACTCAATGAGAAACATCTCTCACTCTTCGTTCTCGACGTAGACAACAAATAACAAGTCAAGTTTCTCTTTGTTTTCTCACTACTGACATTACTGAACAATGACTTGGTTAACGGTTAGCCACTACTGAGCAGTAAATTCAGTTTACTGGCATTTCAGAGAAAGGCTATTACAGTGTGAGGATAATGGAGTCAACCTAACTCTAACATGCATAATTCAAATTCATGATTCATATGAACTGTTCCTTCAAGTAAGGTTTGACCCATTTGGTTGTCCTGTGAGATATACTGTGCACAAGCTAAAGCCATATGTATCCTTGGATTGACCTAAAAACATATTGAGTTTCTTAAAGGCCCAGTGCAGTCAAAAACGTGATTTCCTATGTTTTATATATATTTACACACTATGAGGTTGGAATATTATTGTGAATTTGTGAAAATCATGATTAATGCCCTTCTAGTGTAAGAGCTGTTTGAAAAGTCCCCCTGAAATTTCAGCCTGTTTTGGTGGGATGGAGTTTTGGCCTTCAATGGTGACATCACTATTCGGTAAATTAGTTAATAGACCAATAAGAAACAGAGTTCCGAGCCTCTCTGTCAATAACAGCAAACTTTCCGTTTTCCCCTCCCCATTCAACATTCTGGCTTGAGAAATTGCCCTTTGCCAAGAAGCTATTGTTGTTTCTTTTTGACCCTTTTAATCATAGTAAGGTACTTTACTGTTACCCAGAAATTACTTCATATTGAGATAAAAACAGCTGCATTGGACCTGGTTTGGATGGTTTCCATAAGATTATGAATGAAATAGGGAAATGAGAACAGTCTACACCATCACAAGATAATGGCTGGTGAAAGAGGAAGTGTTGAAGCTGACCACCAGACCTAGGATCACATGTCAGGGGCTTTACAGCACTGGACTTTATCAGGAAGACTGTCTTTGAAATATAGAGGGAGTGTTGAAATGGTCACAAATAGACAAACAGACACGACATTGAATAAAACAATTGAAAGGGAATGGAACAGTGATTGAGTAACAATGAGTGTTTGTTTTGATCAGTAATAATAGCTATCCCTCGTTGGTGTAGATATGGGTCATTTAGTCATGTTACTGGGGTCTGAGTCATGGACTCCCACAGTTTCTTCTCAAGCAAACAGTCAAATAAGACTGTTAGAACGTTGTTGGCTAGAGTCATTCTTAGAGTCTGTGGTTCAACAGTTTATTGCATTACAGATTACCAGTAAGCACCAACAGTATATGAGCTGGTCTATCCGTATAGTGTCTGTAATCAAAATGTAGGCACAACCAAAGATGAAAGAATAGACCCGGGAAAAATAAATACAAAATATGCACTTTTAAGGGCCTAACACAGTTAATACTATCATCTATACAGGTGAGTGAGGGTTAGTTTAAGTTAGAGTCTACCTCATGTCTCTTTCCACATGGCGACAACAGCAACAGCCCCAACACATAGAGGAAGTGGAAGGTGTTTTGGTCGGGGCCGCCATGACGCTGCTTCCTGTCCCCATGACTGAGCTAGAGTTTCCATCGCTCTAGTTAAAAGAGCCAGAAGGCGTGCTGTGTCTCTTTAGTCAGTCTGTCTGTCCATCCGTGTGTTTGCTTCGTTCCTCTTTCACTGTGGATTAGTAACTCCCATGCTGTTATTTTGCCTGCAGCTCACCTGAGGTAAAAGAACGCTGGTTGGATACTCTTCACAGGTAAACACTACTATTATCTCCATATATAATACAAATGCCACTTGATTGAGCCATAATGGGTTACTGGGTTGTACCATATTATACTATATGAAGATAGGCATTATGTGTAATAACTTGCAGTATCAATGGGACTGTACTGTTAATGTCATTCAATTAGATACAATAATTATTGAAGGACTGTGAATAGAATTAGTATTATAAGCATACCTGTGTTGGAGATGGGAAGTGTATTTTAGTGAATGTTACAATATTCTTCATTATGTCAGAACTTATAGTTCAATGTAGAATATAGTTCCATTATTCTGTTCTGTCACACAATTGTTAATGGTTATCATTCTTTTCACTCATATTCAAGTTAAGATTTGATCATATTCAGAATATCCATTTGATCCTCTTTTAGAACACACCCCGCAACACACTCACTCGCGCGCACACAACGGCAAACACACCCTTTTGACACATACAGAGAGCGGTTGTGTAGAGACCACATGTACGACAACATCCATCTAACTAGGGAGTAGTCACTCTCTATTATGGCTCGCGAGAATAACTAGGGACTGACTGGAGATCAGTGAAGTATTTGTATATAGACATATATATTTGATGTATGTATTTTCCTCATTCCAGGAAAATTAAAGCAGCAAAAGAAAGGGCAGGTTCTACCACACCAGCCCCAAGTGTCCTGATGAAGGTGCTGAGCGGCAGTATCACAGTAAGTCTATCGCTTAGGCCATGTCCCAAATGGCAACCTATTTCCCTATACAGTGCACTACTTTTGACCTGGGCCCATAGGGCACTGGTCGAAAGTAGTGCGCTATAGGGAACAGGATGCCATTTTGGATGCAGCTTTATCCTACTCTCCAGTGTGCTAAATTTACAGAAACAGCTATCGGTACACCTGAAACAGAGAAGAAAACGGTGAACTTTATTACCATAGCGCATACTTTGTAGACTGTAGTCATAGTCCCTGATACATCACCCAGATTCTTGTTACCAAAGGCGGTGATGGCTGTAGAAGCAATGGTTATAGCAATGGTTACCTGTGTCCAGCCAGTCCTTGATATCGAGATACCAGTGTTTAGCTCGGTCATTGATATCAAGATATCATTGTATTGCACCGTATACAGCCAATTTAGAGCATTGACTTGCATTCTATCTCTTGCTCTCATGTTGATGGCTCTTAAGGCTCTGAAGAGGCATATTACCTCTATAAAGCGCCACCATCAGTAAAGACGGAGTATCGGACATTCTTAGAAAGGCGCTCAATGCAGACACACTTTGCAGCGCCGTTCAAGCATAATAGGCTTTTGTTTGACACCATTCAAATTGTACTTATAGAATTGGAATGAGCATACATTGACCTTTGCCTAATATATAGTATAATTGCTTCTGGAAGGAGTCACACCTTTCATCTGCACTATAAATAATAATCTCTCTCTCTTCGTTTCAGGCTAAAACAGGAGTGGGCATGGAGCCTTCTATCAAGTTTTTGCTTGATGTGAGTTCCGTACAGTACACTTTCTGCTTCTTTCATCCATGTGTCAATTGTTCTGGCTCAACATGTGTCGGGGAGAAACACCTTGTATGAGGTTATATGAGGCTTATTTTGAGGGTTTATGGGGGAATTCAGACCGCTGCAATCTGTTTATCAAACAGAAGCGCTTATAACACAAGTGTATACATTGTAACAGTTTATTGATACTGTACAGTGATTGTGCTTTTTTAAGGAGGGTTTGTGTTGTTTCCTTCAAGTGGAGGACCTTGTGGTGTTCTTGAGGGGACATTAGTTTGAAAGTGGTGGGCTTTTTTGATGGGTGTATTGAAGGGTAAATTGTTTGGGTGATTGGGGAGGGAGAGGAGGAGGGAGAGGGTGCGGGTTAGATAATTTACCACCCCGCACCTTCACATGGAAACAGGCATGCAAACAGAGGGTGTGGCTCCCCTGCCACATGTTCCTCATACATGCTCATGACTACATCTCCTGTTTTGCGTTTCCAGAGTGACACAAAGATCCCCGCCGTGCCCAGCTGTGTAACACAGCCCATTGGTGAGTTTGAAAAACAACATCTCTGAACCACAAGGTTGGTTAAGGGCCCACAGTGTGTATATATGTGTGTGCCAACTTAGACAGAGAAAATAATTCAAACCGTAGGAGAGAGAGAGAAACAGGACACACCAATGATCCGTGTGAATGCTAAAACAAGAACGTCAACTTATATCATGTGTTCATCTCTCTCTCTCACACTCACGGTCTTTCTCATGAATGCTATTAGTACACCGTAACCCTTTATAATAGTGTATGTTTGGCTTCTTTCGTAACAGAAAATGGTAGCAACAGTAAGTGGGGCATCTTGAGGAAGTTGAGGAGAAGCTCCACCCTCACCAGCATGTCCTCCCGTCCAGACACAGACTCCAAGAGCCATCTGTTTGGACAGTCTCTCTCCAAGACCTGTCCAGAGGACGGGACTCTTCCGAAGCCTATCACAGTATGTCAATCTACCAAACTGTACCACAACTATCTTTATTCTGTAATATCTTTGTTCTGTAATATCTTTGTTCTGTATTATCTTTGTCAGATTTTCATAATTTGTACAAGGTGTGGGACTGTGGGAGAAAGAATAGACAGCTGTAATGAATCGTAGTGACAGCTATTGATTTCATCTGCACCTCATTCTACCAAGGTGTTTAGTTCAAAGGGTTTATTGACTAGGGCACTTGATCAATCAGGCCATTCAATTGTTACTAATAAGTGCAGTTAGTTACCAAAGCACTTGGTAATGGTTGCTAAGGACCTGCTTGTCTGCAACCCAACCGCAGATTGAATCTATGTAATGTTCCACTTCCAGCTGACATGCACAACGCACCGTCTGTCTCAGTCTGCCCCTGGCCTACCCCTCACAGAATCATTTAAGCATATAGGGCTCCCGAGTGGTGCAGCGGTCTAAGGAACTGCATCTCAGTGCTAGAGGCATCACTACACTACTACATACCCTGGGTAGATTCCAGGCTGAATCACAACCGGCCGTGATTGGGAGCCCCATAGGGCGGCACACAATTGGCCCAGCGTCGTCCGGGTTTGGCCTGGGTAGGCAGAGTTGCAAAGAAAAAGCCATATCTCAGACTGGCCAATAAAAATAAAAATTAAGATGGGAAAAAGAACACAGGCACTGGACAGAGGAACTCTGCCTAGAAGGCCAGCATTCCGGAGTTGCCTCTTCACTGTTGAAGTTGAGACTGGTGTTTTGCAGGTACTATTTAATGAAGCTGCCAGTTGAGGACTTGTGAGGCGTCTGTTTCTCAAACTAGACACTAATGTACTTGTCCTCTTGCTCAGTTGTGCACCGGGGCCTCCCACTCATCTTTCTATTCTGGTTAGAGCCAGTTTGTGCTGCTCTATGAAGGGAGTAGTACACAGCGTTGTATCAGATCTTCAGTTTCTTGGCAATTTCTCGCATGTAATAGCCTTCATTTTTCAGAACAAGAATAGACTGACGAGTTTCAGAAGAAAGGTCTTTGTTTCTGGCCATTTTGAGCCTGTAATCGAACCCACAAATGCTGATGCTCCAGATACTCAACTAGTCTAAAGAAGGCCAGTTGTATTACTAATCAGAACAACAGTTTTCAGCTGTGCTAACATAATTGCAAAAGCGTTTTCTAATGATCAATTAGTCTTTTAAAATGATAAACTTGAACAAGTTCTCATTTGCAACTACGACCTGGCCAAGATAAAGCAAAGCAGTGTGACACAGACAACAACAGAGTTGCACATGGAGTAAACAATAAACAAGCCAATAACACAATAAACAAGTCAATGACACAGTAGAAAAAAGAAAGTCTATATACAGTGTGTGCAAAAGGCATGAGGAGGTAGGCAATAAATAGGCCATAGGAGCGAATAATTGCAATTTAGCAGATTAACACTGGAGTGATAAATGAGCAGATGATGATGTGCAAGTAGAGATACTGGTGTGCAAAAGAGCAGAAAAGTAAATAAAATAAAAACAGTATGGGGATGAGGTAGGTAGATTGGGTGGGCTATTTACAGATGGACTATGTACAGCTGCAGCGATCGGTTAGCTGCTCAGATAGTTGATGTTTAAAGTTGGTGAGGGAAATAAACGTCTCCAACTTCAGTTTCCAGCTACAATAGTCATTTACAACATTAATAATGTCTACACTGTATTTCTGATCAAATTTTCTTTCAAAAACAAGGACATTTCTAAGTGACCCCAAACTTTTGAACGATAGTGTCTATATATATAAAATGTACACACACTCATCCACAGCAGGTTGTTTGACTTGTTCATGCCATTTCTCAGCCTGGTTTGACCTATTTTCCTCCCCCCGTTCCTCTCTCCCCCCACCAGGATATATTGGTGCTGCTGTGCAAGAAAGGCCCCTCCACAGAGGGGGTGTTCAGGAAGAACGGCAACAGTAAGAACCTGAAGGCCATCAGGGAGCAGCTCGACAGTGGGACGGAGGTGGAGATGGAGTCCTTGCCCGTGGTTCTCCTGGTGGGACTACTCAAGGTAAAGAATCATCCATCTGTTCACTGATTTGTCCTTTCCTTTTCCATGTCCGTCCGTCTGTCTGTCCGTCCACCTGGAGCAGGGAGACAAAGGGAGAAGCAGCTCTATGACCTCCAATTAGACCTGTTAGTGTGTTAGCACCTATTACTACTTATCAGCAGTCTTCTACTGTAATATGTTCTAACCCCCGACACCTTCCCTCCTAATTGCAGAGTTTTCTGAAGGAGCTCCCGGGCAGCCTGCTAGTGTCGGATATGTATGAGACCTGGATGAAGGCCCTGGAGATTAAGGACGACCACCACAGAAGCTTAGAGCTCAAAAGGTAAGCTACCAGCCATTAAAAAATAAATAACCTAGAATCAGATCGTTTTTATTTTTAATGCAGCATTACCAAGTTACTACCAACTACTAATGAGCTGATCCTAGGCTAAATGTAGCGTTAGCAACTGTACCACCTGTTGAGCCATCCCCATTGGTGAACTATATTACTGTCGTACTTGTGGGGCATAATCTTATATAAAACCTACATGAGAGGCCATAGCCGTAAACGTTATGCTAATGTAAGACTAATGGAGGCATTTTGGTTGAAAAAAAAAAAAAAAAACTCTACTTTACCATTACCGTTTAGGTGTTGCAAAGAATAGATTCAGGAGGCTTTTCAATTGAGTTTTTTAGAGTCAGACAATGAGGAAGTAGTGCCTCTAGCCTCAATGTGTACACTTATTTTTTAGTTTCCTCCCCCTCTCAAAAAGAGAAGCTACAAAAACAAATTGCGAGCGGCAAACTGATCTACATTTTTTCCCTGTTCTTTCTCTCCTTCCTTCCCTTTCCCCTCTCAGGGTGGTAGACAAGCTACCAGGACCTAACATCCTCCTGCTGCGGAACATTCTGTGTGTGCTCCATCACATCACGGAGAGGGCAGACGCCAACAAGATGGACGCCAATAACTTGGCATTGTGCATCGCACCCACTCTGCTGCAGAAGGACACCATGTCCTTAGACGTGCAGACCGTGGAGAAGGTGAGAATCCGGTTCTGACTGGACTCTTTGAAGCTGCCAGCGTGGTTTTCATGTACTGAAAACAACCGTGTGTGTGTGTTTGTGTCTGTGTGTGGGCCTATAGTTTTGCTATGAACTCTATCCTGAAACAGGACTGAGTTGTTTAGCAAAAAGCCAAATCTTCACACTTTAAAACAATGTTACTTTCAATCACTCAACCATTGTTCTAAGTAATAATAACCTTTTGTGTTCTTTGTGATGTTTCCTTTAGGTGATAGAGCTGACGCAGTTTCTGATCGAGCATTGCTGTGAGATCTTTGGAGAGGACGTCCTGAGCCTTTTGGGAGATCCCGAAGAGGAAAACTCAGGTAAGTTAACTGGGCTGCTTTAGGTGCGACTCTCTGCAATGCTACACATTCTTTCACAGAAAATAAGAACATTCTGTGAACACAGATTTCTGGGAACATGTTTCAAAAAGCTTGAAATAAAATAGAACAATGGGAATAGGAATCATACATTGTACACGGCAGCTCATCAATGTTCTCTTTCTCCTCAGATTCCGTGTCGTCACAGCAACACGATTCTGCGTATGACAGCAACGACCCAGACGCTGAGGGGGACAGTATGGGGTCCACGAAAGTAGAGGGTGAGGGGGAAAGGTGCGGCTCGTCCCCATCTCTCCTCTTTGCGTGCGGGATGCAATGCGGCTCTATCCCTTCCAACACCATCTTCCACACCTTCACCAACAAGAAGCACTTCGACCGCCGCTGCTCAGAGCCAATCATCTTCACCTCTGCCGAGAAGAGGAGCCTGATTGGCCTGGCCCGTAGTAACGGCGATTTCTCCGTGGAGGGGCGGGACTTTGAGGAGCATCCACTCAAGAAGCAGATCTCTGATGACTCCTTCCTGCTCCCAGAATGTGGTGTTACCAACACCAGGCATGCCACCACGCTGTCTCTCCCCAAACTCGGTGGCAGCCAGACGATGACTTGGCGGCAGCTTGACCCGTCATGCCTGTCATCCTGCTCCCTGGAGAGCGCCTCCTCCAACACATCAGAGGTCTCCCTGTTCACCAGCTCGCCGCTGACATCCCCGGCCTGCCAACACAGGGGCCAGTCCACACACCATGCTCCCCTCTCCGCCAAACCCAGGGCAGAGCCCCCGAGGGCAGACACGACGGAAGTGGTGTCCATGAAGGTGGACAGTAAAGCCCTGATGAGGACCAAGAGCCTGGGGGCCTTTGGCTTCGCCAGGGGCAGTCTCAAGAAAGGCGACCACCAGAAGGAGAAGCCTTTCTCTTGCGGGACCCTCGAGGAGGACTCCCAGAGTGAGGTGGAGGCCCCAGTGGCCGAGGCCTCTCTCAGACAGAAGCGCCCCCTGTCTGCGGTGGAGGTCTTCCTACAGGTGGACAGCAGACTGCCCTCCCAGCCCCCTTCGTACGAGCAGGCAGTCCAGAGTGCGACTCAGCCCTCCCCACCGCATTATGGCTCCATGACTGTCAGTGCCGTCGCTGCCACTCTCAGCAGGAAGTCCCGCCCAGCCTCTATGAACGCAAACTTCCTGTACTCCTGTCCCGTCAAGCAATACACAGACTGCTTCTCTCGGGGGATAGACAGTGATGATGTCACTGCAGCCCAGCAGCATCCGGTCGGGTTCCGCCAGCGAGCGATGTCTGAGTCCGTGTCAAGAGCACGCCACGAGACCCTGTCACGCCACGAGACAGCGTCACACCACGAGACTGTGTCACGGAGGTGCAGCCAGCCCGTGTTCGAGGAGCATTCTTACACCAAGGAGTCCTACGTTTGAAGGCCTTTTTCAGACATTGTGTTTCACTTTTTTCACTTTAAAATGTACACAAATTAAAACGTGCAACTGTTAGGTTGGACTTGCTGAGTAGTACTGTTCAGAGTACAAAATGACGATATTTTACCTGAAAAGCTATTTGTAAATCGACGCCTTCTCTAGTTCATCTAGAAGCAAAGCTATGTAAATAATCACAAACGGAATCTGCAGTTATAGAGGGTAACAATATGCTATTGTTGGTATTATTTCCATTGTTTTACTGTTGTTAATATACTGCTGTGTGTACTGTGCATAAATGTATACATTTGTCAAAATGTTTTCTTCCCTGTGTCTTTTTGTATTTCTTGACTCTACAACATCTGTACTTCCACTACAATAAAGCACCTTTATGTAACATTGTGACTTTGTTCTCCAGTTCTTACGGTCGGAGCACTAAAGTCCCGTGACCTTGCAGCTCTGAGTAGAATCAACTGGTTGTTGCATCCTCAAGCATGCAGTGCCACTCAAACAACCATGTGGTAATGCAAATGCATAGACTTCAGGAAGCGTACAACACCTACCTCTGCAACATCTATCAGAGGTCAGAACATAGAGATTGTAGAGGAATGCAAATATCTGGGTGTCCTCTTGAACAATAAGCTTCAGTTGAGTAAATGTACAGACCTGATCTACAAAAAGAGCCAACAGAGACTGTACTTTCTCAAAAAGCTGGGATCTTTTAATGTAGACTGTACTATATTGACTCTGTTTTACAAATCTTTTATTGAGAGTATTTGAACTTTTTGTATTGTTTGTTGGTTTGGCAATGGCACTGTCAGCCAGAGAAATATGTTGAGAAGGATTATTACCACAGCAAGCAAGGTACTTGGAGTCAAACAGACAGGCCTGTATGAGATCTTTAAGGGCAGGGCCCTCCGCAAGGCTCACAAAATCATTTTAGACCCAAGCCATCCCCTGTACCTGGACTTTGAACTACTCCCCTCTGGGCGCAAGTATAGGGCACCCCTCAGCAGGAAAAACACAACTAGACAATAATTTGTGCCAGCTGTGATATCCCTCCTAAATAGCTCGGGCTAATGTTCCTATCGACTCCGTAAGGCCAGCAGGCTTTAATTTTAATTTTTTATTTCTTTATTTCTTATAATTATTATATTTTTTTTATAATGTAACTGTTATGAAAGTTGTATTGTCAATTTTGTTTTGTATTTAAACGTGTACATGACACTGCAACAAAATGTCCCCATGGGGACAATAAAGTCAGTAAGTAAGTAAGAGATGAGCTCCCATAATTACATAAGCCATTCTGCTTTCTTAGTTCTGCCATTAGTGAACTCATTAATGAGGAACTAACTGGGTTGGCCTCAAAGGATCGGGGCGGTGAGCGTTAGACCAGTTAGGTCCATCTTGCTCCTTCCTTTCTAGGCCAGTTATGCAACACCATCGAACATCCTTCATTGAGAGAACAGTATGTTTTGGCTGGCTGCTCGAGAAAGAGGAAGCCAGAAGCTGATCACGTGGACGGATTTGGTTTTTCTCTGAATCGCTCGTTGTTGCGGATGCCTTAAGCTGATCCGATGCCACTGCTTCCTCTCTCAACTTTTTAGTGAGAGAGATTTCCTCTCTTAGCGTTGGTCTCTAATTCATTAATGTTGTTCAGCTCTAGTAGGCTTTCATTTGCCTGCAGTACAGACACACATAAAGTACTAAAGTATTAATTTAACTGTGATTATTAAAGCCTTACTTATTCATGACTACTCTCACCAAGGAGGATTCATTTACTACGAGCATGATTAATTTCCTAAAATCAGATATTGACTCTTAGACCAGTAGCTAGCTGTGATGAAAAAATAGTGTACCAACCTAAGGCTCTGGACCCAAAGCTGCCAAATTTGTATCATGCCTCGGAACCTCACACTGCCCACCCGAAACGTCACATTCGTTAAAACGCAATAATAAAAAAAAGAGTGGTAAAGAGAGTTGGAAGAAGACATAAAGCATGCCATTTGTTTCTGGAAGTTTCTACGGACAGTGTGAATAGAATATGAATCCATGTACAGTGGGCAGTACGTATATCGTGTTTCATGACATTGACCATGCCTTCTAGAACCCTCAGAGACTTAAGCACTTCTAATGTTCATTGTCTTGCATCAGATAGCGCAACATTTGTCTGCACTGATGGTTGAGGGACTAGCATCGCATAGGAGTGACGCCGCCCGACACAAGACAATGTCCTGTTATAGTATATGATAAAATAACATTACAGTAGATTCATACAGCACATGACAAATCAATGTTTGGTTATGATGAACCCAACCATTATACAGTATATAAGCCATACTGACCATAGAAGACAATGGAATCAAGCACTTAGCTTGATGCAGGCTGAGGCTGAAATTGAAGCTACAGAGAAGAGGGGCAGCCAAGTTACTGTACCTGGATGCATTTAGGGCTCTATTCAATCAGATCCGCTTGAACTAACCCTTGCATAACGGTTGTTTTGGCGGTGTCAGAGGTGGATTTGACAGCTCCAATGCAGTTACACCTCCGACACCGTCGAAACATCAGCAAATGCGGGTTTCGGCTATCGCCGGTTCACGCTTGATCTGATTGAATCAAGGCCTTAGTTTCAGAACATCGTTTAACTAGAAAAGAGACAAACGACTCATGGTTATTTTCATCCTCAGTCACTATGGCTGTGTGTAGACAGGCAGCCTATTTCTAATATTTTTTCCACTAATTGGTCTTTTAGCCAATCACATCAGATCGTTTTCAGAGCTGAACTGATTGGTCAAAAGACCAATTAGTGAAAAAAATATCCGAATTGGGCAGCCTGTGTAAATGCAGCCATAGAGCTTTACATAACGTGGGCAAGATTGACTGATTGACAGAATTAATGGATGGATAGATGTCCTGGTTTTTACATAACTGTGAGAACATGGCGGTCCACAGAAATGACTAATGAGCAGAGAGACACTATAGTACCAGGCTGTACCCTTTTACAACCCTTAATGATGGCAGACAGCAGTTAACAATGTACATGCAGACGGAAGACAGGGTGAGGGAGGGTCGCGGAGGAGGTCAACAAACATCAATACAGCTTCCCATAGTCTATTATTGACATGTTATTTCCACCAGTTTGTTTTATGTAAATGTTGACCATAGAGACATTGTCTATGATATTGACCCCATGACCCTGACAACCGAAAAGGGCAGGAGTAGCTCAATGCACTGACTGACAATATTTCCCCAAGGGAAGATTTAACTAATTTGCTCAGTGTTGTAACACTTTCGGTTACATAAAACTTTAGCTAATAATACACACAGCACAAACAAGCAATTATGCCGTAATATCTTCACTGTGCCGTACCTGCGAGCTTATAAATACAACGTCGAAGGGATAACCTAATTGAAAAGATAATTGAGAGTGTACCATAAGTATTGGATAATTACTGTTAGTACAAACTTGCATCTTTGCGACCAATCACTGGCATGAAATAAAGGCATTGAAATGCAAAGCATCTTATGCAATGTTAACTTTTACCATGGTGGTTTCATTTTTGTTACTACATAAAACTGGCCTCTCTACTTCATGCGGCTTAGATTCCTTTCTGCCACTTTTGGGGACATTTAGAGAACTGATAATGCTGTTTGTGGTTGACATGCACATTTTGTGTTGCAGTTTCATATAGTCTTGTGGCTAAGAAAGGTGTTGTGCTCCATATAAAGCAGAGAAAAACAAAAACATTTAAAATGCTTGTTTTTGTTTGAATTCAGGGTTTTTTCCAAGTGAGAAAGTTTGAAACAAGTTGCTGTGGTTTCATGCCACTGATGCATCGACTAGTGTTCTCTCTTCACTCTGAAACCACAGCTGCTTCTTTGTCAGAGTAAAAATGTTTAGAACGCTGTAAAATGTCAACAAGTACCACAAACAGAGTGTGTCAATTCAGCATACAGTATATGCCTACCACAAACAAAACCTTAAAAGTAGGCCTAGCAACCCCAAAAGGAGAAGTAGACTTGCCTACACATACATTTTTGCACACGGTTTGGGTATGCTTTTAAATGACTTCGCTAGAGTCTGGAGCAGAAATAAATGAATAAATAACAACATATGTTGGAATCAAACAACTGCAATCTCCAAGATTACACATCTGGGAAGACTATCGGTTAGTGGACGAACATTGATCATCAGAAAATGTGCACGGTGTCTCCAAGGTGACTTTTCTAAATGTGAGAAGTAACAGACAAAAACATATTGTCTCATTGACAGAACAGGAGAACTGGAGGTTTTAGTACCCTTGGCTGGTCAGAATGAAAGAATATCAAACCCACAGGGATCTCATTAAGATATTTGTTAGGTTGCATCAACAGGCCTAAAACTCAATTACATAAAAATACATAAAGAGAGTCGCACACCAGAGGGACGGTCCCGAGGACCAGGAACGGGCCAGTCACTTCTGCTGAGGCACGGGAGCCTGACGAGCCGGAAGAGGAGCGGGAGCCTGCCGAGCCAACCGAGTCTTGTGAACCTAACGAACAAGCTAGCTGAGGCATCCTCGGTAGACTCGGCAACGGACCCTTGACGGGGCAACCGGGTCTTGTAAACCTGACGAGCCAGCTGAGGCATCCCTGGTTGTTCCGGTAGCGGCACCCAGACCCGACGTCACCTACACTCACAAAAAAAACAATACACGCAATACACGCAAATCTCAAAGTAAAAGAATAGAATCATGAAATATATACATATTATGATGGGCAACATCGTATTGGCATTGACTAGAATACATTATATACATATAGTAATTCAGAGTTCATCCTGTAGAGACACAAGTTACCACACATCCATATACAGGCCATTTGGAAAGTATTCAGACCACTGACTTTCTCCACACTTTGTTATGTTACCGTCTTATTCTAAACCTAAACACAAAACCCCACAATGACAAAGCAAAAAATGGGTTTTTAGAAATGTTAGCAAATGTATAAAAAAATAATATATATCACATTTACATAATTATTCAGACCCTTTACTCAGTACTTCATTGAAGCACCTTTGGCAGCGATTACAGCCTTGAGTCTTCTTAGGTATGACGCTACAAGCTTGGCACACCTGTATTTGGGGAGTTTCTCCCTTTCTTCTCTGCAGATCCTCTCAAGCTATAGGATTGATGGGGAGCATCGCTGGACAGCTATTTTCAGGTCTCTCCAGAGATGTTAGATCGGGTACAAGTCCGGGCTCTGGTTGGGCCACTCAAGGACATTCAGAGACTTGTTGGGAAGCCACTCCTGCGTTGTCTTGGCTGTGTGCTTACGGTCGTTGTCCTGTTGGAAGGTGAACCTTCGCCCCAGTCTGAGGACCTGAGCGCTCTGGAGCAGGTTTTCATCAAAGATCTCTCTGTACTTTGCTCCATTCATCTTTCCCTCGATCCTGACAAGTCTCCAGTCCCTGGTGCTGAAAAACATCCCCACAGCATGATGCTGCCACCACCATGATTCACCATAGGGATGGTGCCAGGTTTCCTCCAGACGTGACACTTGGCATTCAGACCAAAGAGTTCAATTTTGGTTTCAGAGAATCTTGTTTCTCATGGTCTGAGAGTCCTTTAGGTGCCTTTTGGCAAACTCCAAGCGGGCTGTCATGTGCCTTTTACTGAGGAGTGGCTTCCGTCTGGCCACTCTACCATAAAGGCCTGATTGGTGGAGTGCTGCAGAGATGGTTGTCCTTCTGGAAGGTTTTCCCATCTCCACAGAGGAACTCTGGAGCTCTGTCAGAGTCACCTCCCTGACCAATGCTCTTCTCCCCCGATTGCTTAGCAGGGCGGCCAGCTCTAAGAAGAGTCTTGGTGGTTCCAAACTTCTTCCATTTAAGAATGATGGAGGCCACTGTGTTCTTGGGAACCTTCAATGCTGCAGACATTTTTTGTTACCCTTCCCCAGATCTGTGCCTCAACACAATTCTGTCTCGGAGCTCTATGTACAATTCCTTCAACCTCATGGCTTGGTTTTTGCAGACAGGTGTGTGCTTTTCCAAATCATGTCCAGTCAATTGAATTTACCACAAGTGGACTCAAATCAAGTTGTAGAAAGGATTATCAATGGAATGCACCTCTCAATTTCGAGTCTCATAGCAAAGGGTCTGAATACTTATTTAAATAAGGTATTTCTGTTTTTTATTAGTAATACATTTGCAAAAATTCCTAAAAACCTGTTTTCGCTTTGTCATTATGGGGTATTGTGTGTAGATTGATGAAGGAAAACATTTATTGAATCAATTTCTGTGGTCTGAATACTTTCCGAATGCACTGGTATAGCGACGATGATCAAAGACAGGAATATACTAGACTGTTTGTAATTAAACAAAAATAATAATAATGATATTCATATTAAGAGCAATTACAACAAATAATAAAGAATAGGCAAATATTAATAATCACAGTACACTTCCCACTGGCCGGCCCTCAGGTTTGGCAGCCACATATTTGGCTGCTAAAACGACAGCATTTAGTTTTTTCCCAGAGTATGTATTTCATTTAGTTTTCATCATTTAGGTTTTCAAATTCTTCGTTGTTTTATTACTTTTGTGGAAGAAAGTATTTCTTATATCAGAACATCTGTCACAGTTGAACAGACAATGCAGCTCTGTCTCTCTCTTCCGGGGGGCAGAATGAGTGCTCTGTCCTCTCTGGGCAGCCAGTCTATGGCCAGGCTGTGCTCATTGAGTCTGTACATACTGTTTTCCTCAGTTTTCTGTCAGTTGCAGTGGCCATAGTCCGCCACCATGTTCTGTGTGTTTAAAGCCAAATAGAGTTGAAGATGACTTACATTTCTTGTGGTTTCTTTCCAATAGGTGATATATTGTTTTCTTTTTGCTTTGTGCTAATTTGGTTGGGCCAGATTTTCTGAGTGCTGTCCGGAGGCTTTCTTGGGTTGGTAGTTGTTAGTGAATTGAGCTCCGGGACCAGCTGGTTGAGGGGACTCTTCTCTGTGGTCACCTCAGAGGGGTTGGGTTAAATGAGGAAGACACATTTCAGTTGAATGCATTCAGTTGTACAACTGACTAGGTATCTCCCCTTTCCCTCTTGACAGTTGTTGGTTTTGTAATGGTAGCAGTGGGGGTCACTCGTTTTTAAATGATTCTACAATTTGGAGGCAATTTTTTGGGATATTGATCAGAAGAGGGAATTGGCCTAATTCTGCTCCGCATGCATTGTTTTCTCTGTACTCTGAGGATGTTCTTACACAATTCCACATGCAGAGTTTCAATTGGGTGTTTTTCCCATTTGTCAAATTCTTGTTTTGTAAGCGAACCCCAGACATTGTTGCCATATAGTGCAATTAGTTATATTATTGATTTGAATATCCTAATTGGTATGTCTAATTTAATATATATTTTAATGGCATAGAAAGCCCTCCTTGCTTAGTCTTTCAGTTTATTCACAGCCAGGTTGAAGTACCCTGTGGAGCAGATGTATTTTGGATTTTTTGGTCCCAAATACTGTGTGTGTGTCTGTGTTCTATATGAGTGGAGCCCAGTAAAAATTTATATCGGTTTCCCTTACATCTGGATCTCTTCTGGGATGTCCTAATTTGTCTTTTTGAGATTGACTGTCAGGGCCCAGGTCTGACAACTTTTGCAGACGATCTAATTGCTGCTAATTGTAGCCCTTCTTTTGTGGAAACAGCAGCAACAGGTTCTAGTGCAGCAGTTCCCAAACTAGGGGCCGCGACCCATATCGCCTGATATGAAAATGGGTTCTCGGGAGCAATTTCACAAATCCTGAAAAACATCAAAACAAATATGAATAAATAAATATATTTATTCAGCCACTGCCTGTTCACCACGCTACCATCCAGAAGGCGAGGTCAGTACAGGTGCATCAAAGCTGGGACCCATAGACTGAAAAACAACTTTTTTCTCAAGGCCATCAGACTGTTAAACAGCCGTCACTAACACAGTGAGACTACTGCCTACATACAGACTTGAAATCATTGGGCACTTTAATAAATGGATCGCTAGTCACTTTAATAATATGTACATATCTTGCATTACTCATCTCATATGTATATACCGTGTTTTATACCATATATTGAATCTTGCCTATGCCGCTCTGTCGTTGCTCATCCATATATTTATATGAATATATTCTTATTCCATTCCTTTACTTAGATTTGTGTGTATTAGGTAGTTGTTGTGGAATTGTTAGATTACATGTTAGATATTGCTGCACTGTCGGAACTAGAAGCACAATCATTTCTCTACACTCGCAATAACATCTGCTAACCATGTGTGTGTGACCAATAAAATTTGATTTGATTTATAATATTATAATATCGTATTTGTATCTCAAAATCATAGTAATGTGGTTAACCTTAAAAATTTGAATGAAAAATATTTCAAATATAAAAGATACAATTCAACCATAGAGTGCCATTAGATCATGGGAAAGGTTGCACTTGACTGTTGCACTTGAATCATTCCCACGGTGAATTGCTAGGCCCTCTATGCTATGAAACCCCACACTATTGCAGAGACTTTGATATTTCCGTCTGGAATTGACATGGTGAAAACAATATGAAACTCACATCTACAGTGTATCCGCCCCCAAACAAAATATACAATGCCTTCAGAAAGTATTCATACCACTTGACTTATTCCACATTTTGTCATGTTACAGCTTGAATTCAAAATGGATTAAAAATGAATAAATAATTACCCATCTACACACAATTCCCCATAATGACAAAGTGAAAATAATTGCAAATGTATTGTTTACTTCACTGTCTACTTGGTAAGCAACTCCAGTGTAGATTTGGCCTTGTGATTTAGGTTATTGTCCTGCTGAAAGGCAAATTCATCTCCCAATGTCTGGTGGAAAGCAGACTCAACCAGGTTTCTTCTAGGATTTTGCCTGTACTTTTTTTAAATCCTGAAACTCTCTAGTCCTTAATAATTACAAGCATACCCATAACATTATGCAGCCACCACTATGCTTGAAAATATGGAGAGTGGTGCTCAGTAATGTGATTGTATTGGATTTACCCCAAACATAACACTTTGTATTTAGGACAAATAGTTAAATGCTTGACACATTTTTTGCAGTATTACTTTAGTGCGTTGTTGCAAACAGGATAAATGTTTTAGAATATTTGTATTCTGTACAGGCTTCCTTCTTTTCAATCCATCAATTAGGTTAGTATTGTGGAGTAACTACAATGTTGTTGATCCATCCTCAGTTTTCTCCCATCACAGCCATTAAACTCTGTAACTGTTTAAGAGTCACAATTGGACTCATGGTGAAATACCGGAGCTGTTTCCTTCTTCTCCGGCAACTGAGTTATGAAGGACGCCTGTATCTTTGTAGTGGGGCTTTTACATTTTATACCCGTCTACCAATAGGTGCCTTTCTTTGCGAGATCTTACAGATAATTGTATGTGTGGGGTATAGAGATGAGGTAGTCATAAGAAAATCACTTTGAAAACTATTATTGCACACAGTGAGTCCAGTGAGTCCAACTTATTCCGTGACTTGTGAAGCAAATTTTTACTCCTTTTTTGTGGGGTGTGACGTTTGCACTCATGACGCAGGTTTATTCTCAGCCAACCTACAAGTAAATACTTTATCAATTTATTGTTATAAATCAGCTTGCAAGTTTGCTAGCCAACTAGCCTGCTAACGGTAGCCCTACCAGCCAGCTAATGTTACCCTGGCATGACGTTTTGCTTTGGCTGTATGCTTGGGGTCACTGTCCTGTTGAAACGTAAATCTTTGCCCGAGTCTTAGGTCGTTTCCATACTGAAGCAGGTTCTCATCAAGAATTTGCTTGTATTTAGCCCCATTCATTGTTCATTTTATCCTTATCAGTCTCCCAGTCCCTGCTGCTGAAAAGCATCCCCATAGCATGATGCTACCACCACCATGCTTCACGGAATTGATGGTGTTAGAAGGGTGATGGTGCCTGGTTTTCTCCAGACATAGTGCTTTGCATTCAGGCCAAAGAGTAAAATTTTTGTCTCATCAGATCACAATATTTTGCCTTATGCTTTCAGAGTCTTTTACATGCCTTTTTGCAAACTCCAGGCGTGCTGTTATGTGACTTTTTCTAAGGAGTTGCTTCCGACTGGCCACTCTTCCATAAAGCCCAGATTGGTGAAGTGTTGTAGATACTGTCGTCCTTCTGGCAGTTTCTGCCATCTCATCTCAGAGTAGTCAGTGGGTTCATGGTCAGCGCTAGGCAGAGTCTGGGTAGTTCAATATTTGTTCTATTCCCCAATGATGGAGACCTCTGTGCTCTGTGAAACTTTAAACACTCCAGAAATTGTTTTAGACTGTTCCCCAGATATATGCCTCATCACAATTCTATATAAGAGATCTACGGACAGTTCCTTCTTCTGCTCTGACATGCACTGTCAACTGTGAGGCCTTATATAGACAGATGTGTTTCTTTCTAAATCTTCTTCCGACATGCTGACCACACCACTCACGTCGCGTGCGTTGCAAAATAAATGTACACATACATATACCCACATGGGTGATTGAAAGATTAACTGAGGTCCACACTCCAGTCCAGTTGGTAGTGGTAATGTATCTTAAAGTTGGTTGCCAACCGACATATAAAGTCCAAAGAAGAAGAAGCGTGAAGGAGGAGAGATTTATAGAATCTATCAAGGTTTACACTTTTATCTGTGGATTAATTGTCAGAGTAGAGGACTTTGTGCATTTCAGGTAAAATAACAACCCAATGTTAATATCCCAGGACAAATTAGCTAGCAACAGCAAGCTAACTAGCTAAATTGCCATAAACGTTTAATGCTTTTTGACCTGTCCACAAATTAATATAGTTGGTTCAGAGTTCGTTTTGATATTTCAACCTGCAGATCCTGATCGTGTCTGGTGTGGGTGGACAAAATCAACATGCGCGCCATAGCGGACGCACGAGTGTGAGCAGTCTGGTCAGTATGTTATTCTTTGGAGTTTAACGGTGGTAGGCATTCAATATGTTGCATTACTGCCCCCAACTGGACTATAATATAAATCCATGATCATTTTTGATATATAGAAAAACACCCTTCCAACTAACCATACACTCATTAAAAAACCCACTACCCCATTCCACTACTTTGACCATATCTGCTCCTGCACCGTGCCAACGGCCTGGGAGGATAAAACACCACCACTCAACACAACCTGGACATTTTCTCAAATCTCGTATGCCCAAAAATTTCACTGCAGCCACCACAACATCAGTTTTTTGTGATTACGTTCCATTTCTGAGGTACAGTTAATAACCATTGCTTCCTAACCTAGACGACGCTGGGCCAATTGTGTGCCGCCCTATGGGACTCCTGATCACGGCCGGTTGTGATACAGCCGGGGATCAAACCAGGATCTGTAGTGACACCTCTTGCACTGAGATGGAGTGCCTTAAACCGCTGCGCCACGCCGGAGCCCTAGAAATGACTCCGTTCAAAGTCCACTACAGGTTACCTTCACTGATTCAACTGCACCTAAATATTTTCCCACCCACCCTGAAACCACAAATGGATCCGACGAAAGGCAAGGATCCACATTCTCCAAAAATGTAACTTCTACTGGACCAGATTCTTCTTTATCATGTCCATTGATGCCATGCTCATGCTCCAAGCTTTTCACCACACCTTCCACCTCACTTAACTCGCCCTCATTCACTTCCATTTCACCTAAAGAACTCGGTCTCGTGCACTGCTCACTCTGATTGCACTTGACACCATTCCGCAATCTTCCTCAAAATCTAATCCATCCTCTGCTTTCCTCATTCTCTTCAACTTCTTCTTTTTCTCCCGTCTATTCCTCCTCAGAAATCCACCTTTCTGTGTCCCTGTCCCAAAATTCCTCTTCTCCTGACTTTTCTTGCGACCCGGTGGCATCCCGATGTAAACTCCATCTCTTAATTGTCCTGCTCACCTCAGAAACGTGTCTTCTCCGGGTGCAAACAATTTGAGAGCATGCGCAGTGGCCACACACAGAAAAACAACCCCCAAACTCAACTCTGTTCTACTCTCGTCGTGGCGGAAAACCTTCAGCTCCCCGCTTCTTTCGTCTCTCTGAACACTGGACCTCGTTTGACGCACTCCCTCGCTTGCAGCTATCAAACTCGTTTCCCCAAAAAATGTATTCTGTTGCTTGCTGTTGTTCTTCTAGCTCTGAAGGTCACTTCAACTCTCTTCTTTTCTCTCTCCTTCCTGAAAAGGAATACTTCTAAATCATATCCAAACAATGTAATTGGCCACAGGAGGACTCCAATCAACTTGTAACGACATCTCAAGGATGATCAAAATAAATTGAATACACCTGAGCTCAATTTGAGGCGTCATAGGAAAAGGGGTGTGAATACTTACAGTACCAGTCAAACCCTACTCATTCAAGGGTTTTTATTTATTTTTACTATTTTCTACATTGTAGAATAATAGTGAAGACATCAAAACTATTAAATAAGATATATGGAATCATGTAGTAACCAAAAAAGTGTTAAAGAAATCAAAATGCATTTTAAATTTGAGATTCTTCAAAGCACGCTCTTGGCATTCTCTCATCCAGGTTCACCTGGAATACTTTTCCAAGAGTCTTGAAGGAGTTCCCACATATACTGAGCACTTGTTGGCGGCTTTTCCTTCACTCTGCGGTCCATTTCATCCCAAACCATCTCAATTGGGTTGAGGTCAGGTGATTGTGGAGGCCAGGTCATCTGATGCTGCACTCCATCACTCTTCTTCTTGGTCAAATAGCCCTTACACAGCCTGGAGGTGTGTTGCGTCATTGTCCTGTTGAAAAACAAATGATAGTCCCACTAAGCGCAAACCAGATTGGATGGCGTATCACTGCAGAATGCTCTGGTAGCCATGCGGGTTAGGTGTGCCTTGAATTCTAAATAAATCACTGAGTGTCACCAGCAAAGCACCCAAAAAACCATCACACCTCCTCCACCATGCTTCACAGTGGGAATGACACATGCAGAGATCATCCGTTCACCTACTCTGCGTCTCACAAAGACACAGTTGGAACCAAAAATCTTGTGTTTCTTGGCACAATCAACTCTCTTCTTCTTATTGGTGTCTTTTAGTAGTGGTTTCTTTGCAGCAATTCGAACATGAAGGCCTGAATCACGCAGTCTCCTCTGAACAGTTGATGTTGAGATGTGTCTGTTACTTCAACTCTGCGAAGAATTTATTTGGGCTGCAATCTGAGGTGCACTTAACTCTAATGAAGTTATCCTCTGCAGCAGAGTTAACTCTGGGTCTTCCTTTCCTGTGGTAGTCCTCATGAGAGCCAGTTTCATCATAGCGCTCGGTTTTTGCGACTGCACTTGAAGAACATGTAAAAGTTATTGAAATCGTTTCTCTTTGCTTATTTGAGGTGTTCTTGCCATGATATGCACTTGGTCTTTTACCAAATAGGGCTCTCTTCTGTATACCACCCCTACCATGTCAAAACACAACTGATTGGTTTAAATGCATTACACAAATTCACATTTAACAAGGCATACTTGTTAATTGAAATGCATTCCAGGTAACTACCTCATGAAGCTGGTTGAGAGAATGCCAAGAGTGTACAAAGGTGCCATCAAGGCAAAGGGTGGCTACTTTGAAGGGTCTAAAATCTAAAATATATTTTGATTTGTTTAATACTTTTTTGGTGATTCCATGATTCCATGTGTTATTTAAAAGTTTTGATGTCTTCACTACTATTCTACAATGTATAAAATAGTAAACTTAAAGAAAAACCCTTGAATGTGTGACGTGGTGAGGTTCTACCCAGGTGCAGAGAATAGACCAGACGAGGAATCAGTGGTTAAGGATAACAGACGAGGAATCAGTGGTTAAGAGGGGGGGGCCAACAACAAACACTATGTCTCAAAAACTCACTCAGGAAACAAACACCCACAGTAAACAATTCAAGCTTCTGCAAAGGAAACCAGAACACACCTCTTTTAACAGGGAAATCATAATGAGTAATAGGACACACCCGAGTGTGGTTAATGTCTCTAGGACGGTCTCTGCTGCCCTCTGGTGACAGGTGGAACCATGACAGAATGAGTAGGTGCGTCCAAACTTTTGACTGGTACTATATGTAAATTAGATATTTCTGTATTTCATTTTCAATAAATTAGCAACAATTTTCTATAAATATGTTTTCACTTTGTCATTATGGGGTATTTTGAGTAGATGGGGTAAAAATCTATTTAATCCATTTTGAATTCAGTTTGTAACACAACAAAATGTGGAAGTCAAGGGGTATGAGTACTTTCTGAGGGCACTGTATATCAGTGCATTCGTAACACAACCATTACAAAAAACGTCTATTCGAAGAAATAAGTCTCACGTAGCAACTTAGCAATTCCATTTTTTGTTGACCAAAAATTAAATGACCTCCAAACTAAAATTCCTCACTTCGTTGGCTTATTTTTGAGGACAGATTTTTGGCAGAGTATAACCTCTCGCTTTGCCTCTTCATCTCTGACATTAACCAGATAGAGCTAGCTAATGCAGAGTAGATTCTCCATATGACGTTGCAAAATAGTGCATTGAGGGTAGTTTAGAAGATATCGAGAAATTTGTTAAGAAAGGAATTGTCCATAGAGCTCCAAAACAGGATTGTCGAGGCACAGAACTAGGGAAGGGTACCAAAACATTTCTGCAGCATGGAAGGTCCCCAAGGACACAGTGACCTCCATCATTCTTAAATGGAAGAAGTTTGGAACCACCAAGGCTCTTCCTAGAGCTGGCCACCTGGAGCAATCGGGGGGAGAAGGGCCTTGGTCAGGAGGGTGACCAAGAACCCGATGGTCACTCTGACAGAGCTCCAGAGTTCCTCTGTGGAGATGGGAGAACCTTCCAGAAGGACAACCAGCTCTGCAGCACTCTACCAATCAGGCCTTTATGGTAGTGGTCAGACGGAAGACACTCCTCAGTAAAAGGCACATGACAGCCCGCTTGGAGTTTGCCAAAAGGTGCCTAAAGGAAGATTCTCTGGTCTGATGAAACCAAGATTGAACTCTTTGGTCTGAATGCCAAGCGTCACATCTGGAGTAAACCTGGCACCATCCCTACGGTGAAGCATTGTGGTGGCAGCATCATGCTGTAGGGATGTTTTTCAGCGGCAGGGACTGGGTGACTAGTCAGGATTGAGGGAAGGTGAACGGAGAAAAGTACAGAGAGATATTTAATGAAAAGCTGCTCCAGAGTGCTCAAGACCTCAGACTGGGGCGAAGGTTCACCTTCCAACAGGACAACGACCCTAAGCACACAGCCATGACAACGCAGGAGTGGCTTCCCAACAAGTCTCTGAATGTCCTTGAGTGGCTCAGCCGGAACAATGGATTACAGTTTCTCCTGGTCCACACTACTTTCAGGGTGAGGAACCATCTAACATCAAGTTGTAAAATACTCAACTATTTCTCTAACTACTGAAAACACTACCTAGTTTTGAATTTAGTTCAACTACAAACAAGCTAATGTAGTTAAATTACTAATTGAACTACTTGCAGTTCACTACTCCCCAACACTGCCATTTCTCCACAGTCCATTCCCCTAACCACTTGACTACGTGCGATTGACTGTTTTCCAAAATGCACACTTGCGTTCTCCCGTTCTTTCAAGGGTGATCTTTCTAGAACACCTGAGAGAGCATACTTATGTAAATTAGATTTAATTTTCAATACATTTGCAAAGATTTCTAAAAACATGTTTACACTTTGTCATTACGGGGTATTGTGTGTAGATGGGTAAGAAAAAAAACTTAAAGGCACTGTAGCGGCTTAAGTCATCCATAAATCAGCTTAAAAGCCTATTTATGCTTGACCCAAAATATGGTTGGAGGCTTCATATATGCCAGACTAGAGTCAAGCTCAACAGGGTCTTCTTTCCCCGCTGATTCTGCCAAGCCCGTGGTTTCGCTAGGTAGTAGGTAGGGACAGTGTGACGCAATTGACATGATTGGTTGACGTTCTGTATAAACACAAACTCACTTCCCTGACAACTTCCTTCACAATAGCTCTGCTCTGCCGCAAGAAGTACAAAAGCCCTGAAGTCTGCGGAGGCCGCATTGCAGTAAATGCTGTCCGGCCACTTCAGAGGTTGGCTTGACCATGCAGAGCCTTTTAGTCATCCTAATAACAAGCTACCTTGGTAAGGGTCTCTGGTCATTTCCATGTAATAGGACCCATGAGCACCAACATGTGAAGTTCATAGGATCGTGTCAAATTGGGTGTCAAAAGAAAGTCTATATTTTTGAGAAATCGGCAATGGAGAGATGCCACCGTGAGGATAAGGTACGGGAACGGGACCATCAGACATGGCTGATGTCACAGGGATACATGTCACCAATTCTCAGCACAATAGATTAAATAGATCAGTTGAAAAAGTAAATATCCATTACCATGTGTAACAGAGGTGTTTTTTTTGGGTGCTGAGTGGTGGTTTGCTCGTGTGATGAGTAACCTTGCCTGAGACCTGAAAACGTACAGTATATTAGCTCCCCGTGTGAATGCCAAGGCTTAAGTTCAGAGGGATAACAGAGGCTCTCTTATGTGTTCGGTCACCATAGCATGAGGTTCAAGACAGACTGTTTGGTGGGTAACAGAAGTGAACTATGACTTTCTTTATCTCTGCTTTCTGAAGCGGATTATCGGATCGCCCAGCAGCCGGAGGTGCTGGAGAGGGAAATGGTGGAGAAGATTGCGGCACGGGCGTTTGCCCAGCACTTCCTGGCCGACCTGCTCCCCTCGGTCTACACCACGCTGAGGGATCATGGCTACTTCTACGACCCTGTGGAGAGAGGTCAGTCTACACCCAGGGCCTTGTGGATTGTCCCTTGACCCTTTCCCCCAACACCTTCCCTTACTTACAGAATCAAGTTACATAAGAGGTCATGGTACATGAGAGGGTTAATGCGCAAGGGAGTAGAGCAAGGACAAATTCTGTGATTTTCTACACCATCCTGTAGATTGTTCTAAAACCATTATTTGGTCAACAGTAATAGCCTTTGCATCATGTTGACTCCTGCTGTCGTGTCTTTGACTATGCCGGATTAAGTGATATGACATGCTATTCTATAAAATCCTTTCTCTGTCATTAATATTACCTGATTGAGCTAATCATGTAAATGTAATTAACTAGAAAGTCGGGGCACCACAAAATAATATTTATAGAGCAGTTATCTTACTAATCATGCAGAATTACATATACACAGAATGAATCATACCTTGATTACAAATGGAAAACGTCATAAAGGAAAACGTCCCTAGCGGACGGAACAGATATGACAGCTGGTTACCCAAGGGAAAGGGGGCTGGGTTTGAGTGAAAGAGCGGGAAGACTGAAGAACAAAGGGAGAAGTGATGTCTCTATCGGGCCGTAGGCAACTACTTTATCATAAATACAGAATCTTATGCATTCTAAATTACCGCCCATTTGGAAAAGGAAAATGCAATAAATATTTACTCTGAGCTGCGCTTCGGTAGGTTGATGGTAGATGGAAGGCCGTGTTGCCCAACACAGTCTTTGTCCTTTGAAGAATGTATCTGGTGGTAAATTGGATATGTTGTAGTAACGTCGTTGTGTGGTAGACGGGATACTCTGTCTGTTCTTTCCTAGCCCACGTTTGCAGCTGCTGCAACTCAACGGCTAGAAGGTATCACTTCTGTAGTGAATAAGAGTTCAAAGTTCATACCATTCGCAACCAAAGCTCATGCTGAGGTTGGCTTCGTTCTGTAGTTATTATCTGAACCCTTCTGACATCGGATCGTCATCCTAATGTACCCGGAACAGAAGGTTACATTTTCGTCAAGGGCTTATATAGTGGAGGGAGAAGGGTGTGCTTTCATAGTTTTATAACCCATATCTCTTCACAGGGTCGGGCCACTGATTGAGCAGAGCCCTAACCTTATGAAAACCCAGATCTCTCATTTGGAAGCTAAAATTACATTTAATCTTTTCACCAATAATTTTATATTTAAACATTTCAATTGCACAACAATTCCATGTGAATCTGACAACTATAATGTGTAGACTTTCCACTGTACCGTTTATGTTATCCTATCATTGATGAGAATGTCTCAGATGAAAACCGAACTGACATCATATTCATTAAGTACCAACGCATATGTTCAACTGGTTGGATTCCCAAAATATGGTTCATTTCCCCCCACCTTCTGATATTCCCAGAATCTCTGTTTAACAAAGGCTATTCAAGAGTCCCTCTGTAGACTCAAGAGAGAGGGAAGGGAGAAAGGTATTTATGGGGAGGGTCATAAACCTTACCCACAGGCCAACGTCATGACACTGCTATGAAAGTATCTGCCTGTCCATATTTCGCGTTTGCCTTCTGTGTGAGCGAGCCACTCACCCCCTCTCTCCACTGTGCGCATGGAGGAGGGAGAGATGCATTCTGATAAGCACAAGCATACACAGTACCAGTCAAAAGTTTGGACACACCTACTCATTCAAGGGTTTTTCTTTATTTTTACTATTTTTTACATTGTATAATATGGAATCATGTAGTAACCAAAAAATGGTTAAACAAATCAATATGGAATCATGTAGTAAGCAAAAAAGTGTTAAACAAATCAAAATATATTTGAGATTTGAGATTTTTCAAAGTAGCCACGCTTTGCCTTGATGACAGATTTGCACACTCTTGGCATTCTCTCAACCAGCTTCATGAGGTAGTCACCTGGAATGCATTTCAATTAACAGGTGTGCCTTGTTAAAAGTTCATTTGTGGAATTTCTTTCCAACTTAATGAGTTTGAGCCAATCAGTTGTGTTGTGACAAGGTAGGGGTGGTATACAGAAGATAGCCCTATTTGGTAAAAGACAAAGTCCATATTTGTCAGAAGGTGAGTGTAGCTGGTGCATGACGTCAGGCGCAGGAGAGCAAAATGAGTGAGCAACGTACTTTACTCAAAAATCAAAAGGCACCAGGTAAACAAATACACTTGACCAAAATACCAACGGTAAATATTACGCACGGGTGAACACAGCACCCGTCGAAAAACCAGCCATCATAAACCGAACTGAACATAGAAATAATCACGGACAACAAACATGGGGGAAACAGAGGGTTAAATACATGAACATGTAAATGGATAATGAAAACCAGGTGTGTAGAAAATAAAGACAAAACCAATGGAAAATTAAAGATGGATCAGCGATGGCTAGAAGACCGGTGACGTCGACCGCCGAACGCCGCCCTTCCAAGGAGAGGGACCGACCTCGGCGGAAGTTGTGACAATATTATGGCAAGAACAGCTCAAATAAGCAAAGAGAAACAACAGTCCATCCTTTAAGACATTTATTTTATATTTAACCTTTATTTAACCAACCTTTATTTAAGAACAAATTCATATTTAAAATGACAGCCTACACGATGCTGGGCCAATTGTGCGCCACCCCATCAAGGCCAGTTGTGATACAGCCTGGATTTGAACCAGAGTCTCTATAATGATGCTTCAAGCACTGAGATTCAGTGCCTTAGACCGCTGCGCCACTGGGGAGCCCAGTTAGCATTGACTGACATGAAGGTCAGATAATTTGAAGGTCAGAAAATTTCAAGAACTTTGAAAGGTTCTTAAAGTGCAGTCGCAAAAACCATCAAGCGCTATAATGAAACTGACTCTGATGAGGACTGCCACAGGAAAGAAAGACCCAGAGTTACGTCTGCTGCAGAGGATAAGATCAGTAGAGTTACCAGCCTCAGAAATTGCAGCCCCAAAAAATGCTTCACAGAGTTCAAGTAACAGACACATCTCAACATCAACTGTTCAGAGGAGACTGCAGGAATCAGGCCTTCATGGTTTAATTGATGCAAAGAAACCACTACTAAAGGACACCAATAAGACGAAGAGACTTGCTTGGGCCAAGAAACACGAGCAATGGAAATTAGACTTGTGGAAATCTGATGAGTCCAAATTTGCGATTTTACCACGTGTCTTTGTGAGATGCAGAGTAGGTGAACGGATGATCTCTGCATGTGTGGTTCCCACCGTGAAGCATGGAGGAAGAGGTGTGATAGTTTGGGGGTGCTTTGCTGGTGACACTGTTGGTGATTTATTTAGAATTCAACGCACACTTAACCAGCACGGCTACCACAGCATTCTGCAGCGATACGCCATCCCATCTGGTTTGCCCTTAGTGGGACTATCATTTGTTTTTCAACAGGACAATGACCCAACACACCTCCAGGCTGTGTAAGGGCTATTTGACCAATACGGAGAGTGACGGAATGCTGCATCAGATGACCTGGCCTCCACAATCACCCAACCTCAACCCAATTGAGATGGTTTGGGATGAGTTGGACAGCAGAGAGAAGGAAAAGCAGCCAATAAGTGCTCAGCATATGTGGGAACTCCTTCAAGACTGCTGTAAAAGCATTCCTCATGAAGGAATCCCGAGTGGCGCAGCGGTTTAAGGCACTTCATCTCAGTGCTAGATGGGTGTCACTACAGGGTGTCACTACATACACTCTGGTTTGATTCCAAATGGCCGTGATTGGGAGTCCCATAGGGCGGCGCACAATTGTCCCAGAGTTGTCCGGGTTTGGCCGGGGTAGTCCGTCATTTTAAATAAGAATTTGTTCTTAACTTCTCTGCGCTACGGATCCCTTTTACGGGATAATTTTCCTAAACAACCGCTGAATTGCAGGGCGCAAAATATTACTAAAAATATTTATAATCATGCAATCACAAGTGAAATATACCAAAACACAGCTTAGCTTGTTGTTAATCCACCTATGGTGTCAGATTTTGAAAATATGCTTTACAGCGAAAGAAATCCAAGCTTTTGTGAGTGTATCAATCAATGCTAGAACAGCTAGCCCCAAATTAGCATGGTCACGAAAGTCAGAAAAGCAATAAAATTAATCGCTTACCTTTGATAATCTTCGGATGTTTGCACTCACGAGACTCCCAGTTACACAACAAATGTTCTTTTTGTTCAATAAATATTACTTTTATAACAAAAAAAAGCCATTTGGGTTGCACGTTATGTTCAGAAAACCAAAGCCTCGTTCCGTTCGACAAAAATTCCAAAAAGTATCTGTAATGGTCGTAGAAACATGTCAAATGTTTTTATAATCAATCCTCAGGTTGTTTTTAACAAACATAATCGATAATATTTCAACCGGACCGTAACCTATTCAAAAAGAGAGAAAAAGAAAATGGAGAGCTACCTCTCGCGTGCAGAAACTAATCAGAGGACACCTGACTAGTTTTGAAAAATCTCGCTCATTTTTCAAAATAAAAGCCTGAAACTATGTCTAAAGCCTGGTCACAGCCTGAGGAAGCCATTGGAAAAGGAATCTGGTTGATACCCCTTTAAATGGAAGAAAGACGGGCCAGGAAACACAGATAAAAAATTAATAATTACTTCCGGGTTAGATTTTCTCAGGTTTTCGCCTGCAGAATCAGTTTTGTTATACTCACAGACAATATGTTGACAGTTTTGGAAACTTCGGAGTGTTTTCTATCCTAATCTGTAAATTATATGCATATTCTACAATCTGGACCTGAGAAATAGTCAGTTTACCTTGGGAACGTTATTTAAAAAAAAAAAAATAAATCTGACCCCTAGCGTCAAGAGGTTAACCTCTAACGAGCCTCAACCCCGGATCCGGGATCACCCCCCACCCCCCCCCCACACTGATTAGCATCGCTAGCATAGCGTCACAATTAAATAGTAGCATCTAAATATCATTAAATCACAAGTCCAAGACACCTAATGAAAGATACAGATCTTGTGAATAAAGCCACCATTTCAGATTTTTAAAATGTTTTACAGGGAAGACACAATATGTAAATCTATTAGCTAAACACGTTAGCAAAATACACAATTTCTTTGTCCACCATTTTTTCTCTCCACCAGTAGCTATCACCAATTCGGCTAAACTAAGATATTGATAGCCAATAACCAAGAACAAACCTCATCAGATGACAGTCTGATAACATATTTATGGTATAGGATAGGTTTTGTTAGAAAATGTGCATATTTCAGGTATAAATCATAGTTTGCCATTGCAGCCACCATCACAAATCTCACCAAAGCGACTAGAATTACTACAGAGAGCAACGTGTATTACCAATTTACTCATCATAAAACATTTCTTAAAAATAGACAAAGCATAGCATTGGAAAGACACAGATCTTGTGAATTCAGACAATATTTCAGATTTTCTAAGTGTTTTACGGCGAAAACACAATAAATCGTTATATTAGCATACCACATATGCAAACGTTACCCCAGCATGAATTCAAGCTAAAGAGAGCGATATCGTTATCATCGCCAAAATATATTAATTTTTTCACTAACCTTCTCAGAATTCTTCCGATGACACTCCAGTAACATCATTTTACAACATACATATAGAGTTTGTTCGAAAATGTGCATATTTAGCCATAAAAAAACGTGGTTATACAATGAAAATAGTAGCAAAACAAGCCTGGAAATGTCGGTCGCCATCTTTTAGTGATCTAGTTTAATCAAAAGCTAATCATATACTTGACTAAAAAATACAGGGTTGACAGGAATCGAAAGACAAATTAGTTCTTAATGCAATCGCTGATTTACATTTTTTAAATTATCCTTACTTTTCAATACAGGTTGCGCCAAGCGAAGCTATACAAAACAAAATGGCGACATAAGCGTTTAACATTTTTCGACAGAAACACGATTTATCATCATAAATTGTTCTTACTGTGAGCTGTTCTTCCATCAGAATCTTGGGCAAAGAATCCTTTCTTGGGTCTAATCGTCTTTTGGTCGAAAGCTGTCCTCTTGCCATGTGGAAATGCCCACTAACGTTCGGCATGAACTGGAAACGTGCCCAGCTGTTCAAAGTGCCTCAGAAATAAATGGGTCAAAATCGCACTAAACGGATATAAATTGCTATAAAACGGTTTAAATTAACTACCTTATGATGTTTTTAACACCTCTAACGAGTAAAAACATGACCAGAGAAATATTACTGGCTAAACAAACGCTTGGAAGGAGGCGAGTCCGACGTCCTCCGTGCGCAAGACGCAGGCAGCAAAGGGATGCTACTTCCGGTATTTGCTCTTTTATGCAGCCCCTGATTGCGCAATCGACTCCATTCAAAGCGTCATCACGTACTGACATCCAGGGGAAGACGTAAGACGTGTCTGTTTCTCCATAGCATTTACAGGGACCTTTAAACTGACTCCAGATCAGGGGCCAGGATGTCTGAAATCTGACTCCCTATCATGAAAAGTGCTGTAGATTGAGTTCTGTACCACTCAGAGACAAAATTCCAACGGCTATAGAAACTAGAGAGTGTTTTCTATCCAATAATAACAATAATATGCATATTGTACGAGCAAGAATTTATTAGGAAGCCGTTTAATCTGTTGAGCAAATTATGCTAATGCGAAACAGCACCCCCTATAGTGGCAAGATTAACTGACTCGCCTAGTTAAATTAATTAAGGTACAAAGCTGGTTGAAAGAATGTCAAGAGTGTGCAAAGCTGTCTTCAAGGCAAATGGTGGCTACTTTGAAGAATCTAAAATATATTTTGATTTGTTTTACACTTTTTTGGTTACTCCATGATTCCATATATGTTATTTCATAGTTTTGATGTCTTCTTCACTATTATTCTACAATGTAGAAAATAGTAAAAATAAAGAACAATCCTTGAATGAGAAGGTGTGTCCAAAATTATCTCTCTCTCTTTATATACAGTGGGGAGAACAAGTATTTGATACACTGCCGATTTTGAAGGTTTTCCTACTTACAAAGCATGTAGAGGTCTGTAATTTTTATCATAGGTACACTTCAACTGTGAGAGACGGAATCTAAAACAAAAATCCAGAAAATCACATTGTATGATTTTTAAGTAATTAAATTGCATTTTATTGCGTGACATAAGTATTTGATCACCTACCAACCAGTAAGAATTCCGGCTCTCACAGACCTGTTAGTTTTTCTTTTAGAAGCCCTCCTGTTCTCCACTCATTACCTGTATTAACTGCACCTGTTTGAACTTGTTACCTGTATAAAAGACACCTGTACACACACTCAATCAAACAGACTCCAATCTCTCCACAATGGCCAAGACCAGAGAGCTGTGTAAGGACATCAGGGATAAAATTGTAGACCTGCACAAGGCTGGGATGGGCTACAGGACAATAGGCAAGCAGCTTGGTGAGAAGGCAACAACTGTTGGCGCAATTATTAGAAAATGGAAGATGTTCAAGATGACGGTCAATCACCCTCGGTCTGGGGCTCCATGCAAGATCTCACCTCGTGGGGCATCAATGATCATGAGGAATGTGAGGGATCAGCCCAGAACTACACGGCAGGACCTGGTCAATGACCTGAAGAGAGCTGGGACCACAGTCTCAAAGAAAACCATTAGTAACACACTACGCCGTCATGGATTAAAATCCTGCAGCGCACGCAAGGTCCCCCTGCTCAAGCCAGCGCATGTCCAGGCCCGTCTGAAGTTTGCCAATGACCATCTGGATGATCCAGAGGAGGAATGGGAGAAGGTCATGTGGTCTGATGAGACAAAAATAGAGCTTTTTGCTCTAAACTCCACTCGCCGTGTTTGGAGGAATAGAAGGATGAGTACAACCCCAAGAACACCATCCCAACCGTGAAGCATGGAGGTGGAAACATCATTCTTTGGGGATGCTTTTCTGCAAAGGGGACAGGACGACTGCACCGTATTGAGGGGAGGATGGATGGGGCCATGTATCGCGAGATCTTGACCAACAACCTCCTTCCCTCAGTAAGAGCATTGAAGATGGGTCGTGGCTGGGTCTTCCAGCATGACAACGACCCGAAACACACAGCCAGGGCAACTAAGGAGTGGCTCCGTAAGAAGCATCTCAAGGTCCTGGAGTGGCCTAGCCAGTCTCCAGACCTGAACCCAATAGAAAATCTTTGGAGGGAGCCGAAAGTCCGTATTGCCCAGCGACAGCCCCGAAACCTGAAGGATCTGGAGAAGGTCTGTATGGAGGAGTGGGCCAAAATCCCTGCTGCAGTGTGTGCAAACCTGGTCAAGAACTACAGGAAACGTATGATCTCTGTAATTGCAAACTAAGGTTTCTGTACCAAATATTCAGTTCTGCTTTTCTGATGTATCAAATACTTATGTCAGGCAATAAAATGCAATTTAATTACTTAAAAATCATACAATGTGATTTTCTGGATTTTTGTTTTAGATTCCGTCTCTCACAGTTGAAGTGTACCTATGATAAAAATTACAGACCTCTACATGCTTTGTAAGTAGGAAAACCTTCAAAATCGGCAGTGTATCAAATACTTGTTCTCCCCACTGTATATATATATATATATATATATATTTGACTGTTGCTCAAATTGCAATTGCGGGAAAAATAAAATTTTCAAAGCAACCACTATTGTTCCAATTACAGAGAGGAGAGGCACAGATTTCTGTGGGTATATCATTTATTTCTTACCTTTATTTTGTATTGAGTTCATGGCACCACTTCACTGGCACCCCTTTCTACCGGTGTAGGCTATATAGTATGGTTTTGATGCACCCTCGGAGCCGAGCAGAGCGGCTATTTGCCGTGAATAGGCCATCAAGTAGCCTAGGACTGGCTCTGGAAAGATACATTTACTGATAGATTAGTCAATTAGCCTATTCATGGCTATCTAGCAAAAATATCATCTAGCTAAATGTTTTGAGTTCCCACTTCCTCAGGTGGTGAATAATAGGCTATAGCCTAGACAGTGGTGGAAAAAGTCCTCAATTGTCATACTTGAGTAAAAGTAAATATAAATATTTAATATAAAATTACTCAAGTAAAAGAGAAAGTCACCCAGTAAAATACTACTTGAGTAAAAGTCTAAAGTAAATGGAATTGCTCAAATGTACTTAAGTATCAAAAGTAAAAGTATAAATCATTTCAAATTCCTTATATTAACCAAACCAGAAGGCACAATTTTCTAGTTTTATTTTTTATTGACTGACGGATAGCCAGGGGCACACTCCAACACTCAGACATAATTTACAAACAAAGCATTTGTGTTTAGTGAGTCTGCCAGATCAGATGCAGTAGGGATGACCAGGGATGTTCTCTTGATAAGTGTGTGAATTGGACCATTTTCCTGTCAAAATGTAATGAGTACTTTTGGGTGTCAGGGAAAATGTATGGAGTAAAAAGCACATTATTTTCTTTAAGAATGTAGTGAAGTAAAAGTAAAAGTTGGCAAAAGTAAAGTACAGATAACTTTAAAAAACTACTTAACTAGTACTTTAAAGTATTTTTACTTAAGTACTTTAAACCACTGAGCCTAGGCCAATATGCACAAAGATGCCGGAAAATTAATATTTGATAAGCTAAAAATGAATCTGATAGCCTAATTTTGGATCCTATTTTGACAGGTTCCTTTTTAAATCATAGGCCAGGGTTTCCCAAACTCGGTCCTTGGGCATCGCCTGGGTGCTCGTTTTGGTTTTCGCCTTAGGACTACACAGCTGATTCAAATAACCAACTCATCACCAAGCTTTGATTTTTTAAATCAGCTGTGTAGTGCTAGGGCAAAAAACTAAACATGTACCCAGGGAGGCCCAGGACCGAGTTTGGGAAACCCTGTGACATAGGCTACCATCTGAGTTGTCTTACTTGACACGGGAAAAAATGGTCTATAGAGCCCTGCTGCTAATGTAAAGTAACTGTCCCTAAAAACATTTTATTGTTGCATTTATTGTTATCGAGCAATATAGTTACATTTATTGCAATATTACTTTTGGTCCATAACGGCCAGCCCTACAAGAGGTTGTTCAGTTTTAGCGAATCATTGAAATGCTGACCTTTGACTCCCCAGCCCAGACTGAGCTTGAAGATCCATGTATAGTTCAATATTGTCCAAGTACCAAAATACCAAATATTTTGTTCTCAAGATACATGGATATTTGCAGGGTTTAATATTCAATGTGCTTTTTGTGTGCGTGTCCTCTTATTATCTCCAGATATTGAGACTGGCTTCCTCCTGTGGCTGATGGCTCATGCCGGTAACACTTTGGAGAAGACCTAAGTGGCCAGAGCAGTAGTAAGTCGATGGAGGCACTTCTGAGATTTTTCAAAGATCAATACTTGACACGTCCAACCTGTGCAGTTATCATAGGCCTACCATGAAAGTGCATTTGCTGTGAGGCCCTCTGAGATTTAACTGGCCATAAACATTATTTTAGCACCATCTAATGGTCATTGTTTAATACTACAGAGGCCATTGTAAGTTAGAGAACCAGCCACCCTGGCATTGACATTGCTGCAGTGCTGAACTCAAATATCCTACAAAGACCACGATGCAGAAGCAACATATAACATGCCATTTTAAAGACATGTGTTATACCTATTTAATATCTGTGTGAAACCCACAAGAGTGCTAGACCCACAGGGGTTAAACCCACCAAGGTACTCATATGCAGACCAACATAGTTATAACATACAGCATAGAACAGAACTGAACCTCTTCGTCTTGGTTACAGTGCTCATCCATGATGTCACCCAGAAGAGGCTGGAGCTGTTCAAGCAGGTGGAGCCCCAGGACCCCTCGTTCCAATGAGAGCCTGTACCACTATGGTGGGACATACAGGTAATATCAGCAAATCCAAAATAACCAGCAATGGTATAAAAGCATGAATAAATCCACTGTCTGTATACTTATGTTAGTTATTTGTTTTAGTTTAGTTATTTGATATTGGAGCCAGAACCATTGATGCTGTGAGGGTGTTTTTGTTTTTTAAATGAAAGAGAGCTCCCCATTCTGTCAGGCCTGAATAACTCGAGTTTTCATACACATTTTTCATTCGTGATACATGCAAAAGTCAGACTTAAGAGCGCCCATCTCAAGTTTGGATTCAGCCGAACGACGGACGACAATGTTTCTCATGCTGGCCTACACCACTCAACAGCACCTCCCTCAAGAGTTGCAATCAAACTGATGATCGTAGGACGACATATATAGCTGTCTGAAATCACAGCCATGCATTTAGAGTTGGGCCATTGGGGTTTCTGCATTATGATGCATTTACACAAAACTGTATAAAGAATTCCATATGGAAGCCATTCTACTGGGCACAAACTGGTTAAATCAACCTTGTTTCAAGGTACATTTGTCAATGTATTGTGATGTGGACTCTACGTGGAAAATACATTGGATTTGAAAAAAGTAATCAATGTAAACTGTTTTGAGGGTAAAATTTAGTAGGTGGACACCCCAAAAGTAGGTGGACACCCCTTCTAATTAGAGGATTCGGTTATTTCAGCCACACCCGTTGCTGACAGGTGTATAAAATCGAGGACACCACCATGCAATCTCCATAGACAAACATTGGCAGTAGAATGGCCACATTGAAGAGCTCAGTGACTTGGCACCGTCATAGGACACCACCTTTCCAACAAGTCAGTTCGTCAAATTTTTGCCCTGCTAGAGCTGCCCCGGTCAACTGTAAGTGAGGTTATTGTGAAGTGTAAACAAACGTTTTGGAGCAACAACGGCTCAGCCGCGAAGTGGTAGGCCACACAAGGTCACAGAACGGGACCGCCGACTGCTGAAGTGCGTAAAAATCCTCTGTCCTCGGTTGCAACACTCACTACCGAGTTCTAAACTGCCTCTGGAAGCAACGTCAGCACAAGAACTGTTCGACAGGAACTTCATGAAATGGGTTTTCATGGCTGAGCAGCCGCACACTAGCCTAAGATCACCATGCGCAATGCCAAGCATCGGCTGAAGTGGTGTAAAGCTCGCAGCCATTGGACTCTGGAGCAGTGGAAACTCGTTCTCTGGGATGTTTGCTCCCCATGGCAAATATTGACCAATAGCAGATCATGCCATTTTCATGTGTAACTAAATTAGAATCCAAATTAGAGCCCTGCACGTGAATGAATTTTTAGCCCTACCCTACCCAGGCACGCTTGCTTCTGCCAAATTTAAGGCCTGGTCCTGCCTGAAGTACAAAATCAAAAATAACTTCCTCCATTAGTAAACCCATTAGCTGCTCCTCTCTGTCGGTCACTCGCTCTCTGCGTGAAGCTCGCTCTGCATGCGCTCTGCTCATGGCGGCTCTGAGCCTGAGTATCCATAGCAACGGCTCCGCTTGGAATGCTCTGCTCAATGAAGAGACATGAGACAGCATTTAGCTGTTAGCTACTTTTCATCACTCAACTCCGACAAAACTCAAGGAACATTATTTTCTGTGAAATAATCTCTCCTATCTTGTATTTTACGAGGGTGAAGCACTTCTGGCACCATGTTATGATCCTAGTCAGATATGACTAGACTGCACAGCAGAGCACGTGCAAATGGCTCAGCTTCAAAATGTTAGTGATCAATGTAGTAATACCCAAGCACTGCCCGTACCCTAGTTATTGATGGAAAAAACAGGACCTACCCGGGCCTAACCCGATGTATAATGTAGGGCTCGGGTCAGATAGCAGTGCTAATCTAAATCAAAGTTTTTAACCACACAATTCTGTAAAAAGTGGGGGAGGCTTTACAGCAGTCTTTACACCTGACAACACATGACAACTTTGCTATTGCATATACATAAACCATACTATTATAGCCATTCTAGTCTGCTCCTAGATCTGTTTGTGCTATCTAAAGCCTCAGTATTTTTGTATCTATTTGTATCAGCATGTTAATCCAAGGGTCCTGGCTAAATGCAAAAACACATCAGGATTACTGATTGAGCATTCCACTCCATTCAGACAATTCCATCACTCCTGTCTGCCCTTTTTACAAACAGAATTTAATTACATTATTGGTTGATATCCTGAATGAACACCATTGGATTATTACGGATCACTGAATGTTCCCTTTTTCAATGTTTAATCTAACCCAGGCAGCACAGCACCTTTTTAATGATATGCACCATACGTAATGTAATCCATTACAAAGTTAATCTCTGCTTCTGTGACCTGAATGTTAACACAAACCATTTGTTTTTTGTCCGTTTTCTTTACAGGGAATGGATTTCTATACTAAATATTTGTATTTTCTATTATGTTTAGATTCGATTTTTTTAGCTAGGCAAGTCAGTTAAGAACACATTCTTATTTAAATTGACGGCCTACCCCGGCCAAACCCGGATCACAGCTGGTTGTGATACAGCCTGGAATCAAACCAGGGTCTGTAATGACACCTCTTGCACTGAGATGAAGTGCCTTAGACCGCTGCGCCACTCGGGAGATTTAACTCTTACTTTTTTAAACAAATCCCATTAATCTATGGATTCGTGTACAGTGCTTTTATACTAGTTTCTTATCCTTACCCAAATCAAACTTTATTTGTCACATGCACCGAATACAACAAGTGTAGACCTTACCGTGAAATGCTTACTTACAAGCCCTTAACCAACAGTGCAGTTCAAGAAAGAGTTAAGAAAATATTTACCAAATAAAACGAGACTTTATTCAGGGAGTACCGGTACAGAGTCAATGTGCGGGGGTACAGGTTAACTTGTACATGTAGGTCGGGTTGAAGTGACTACGCATAGTTAATAAACAGCTCCTAGCAGCAGTGTAAAAAACAATGTAAATAGTCCGGTGGCCATTTGATTAATTGTTCAGCAGTCTTATTGTCACGCCCTGATCTGTTTCACCTGACCTTGTTCTTGTCTTCACCCCCCTCCAGGTGTCATCAATCTTCCCCACTTATCCCCTGGGTATTTATACCTGTGTTTTCTGTCTGTCTGTGCCAGTTCGTCTTATTTGTTCAAGTCAACCAGCGGGTTGTGTCTCAGGCTGCCTGACCCTGAGCATGCCTGTCACCTTTGCTGCTACTCTGGATTATTGACCCCTGCCTGCCTTGACCTGTCGTTTGCCTGCCCCTCTTGCAATAAACATTGTTTCTTCAAGTCTTACCTGAAACCTGATACTTATGGCTTGGGGGTTGAAGCTGTTAAGGAGCTTTTTTTGTCCTAGACTTGGTGCTCCGGTACCGCTTCCCGTGCGGTAGCAGAGAGAAGTCTATGACTTGGGTGACTGGAGTCTTTGATAATTTTTTGGGCTTTCCTCTGACACAGCCTAGTACAGTATATAGGTCCTGGATGGCAGGAAGCTTGGCCCCAGTGATGTACAGGGCCGTACACACTACCCTCTGTAGAGCCTTATGGTCAGAAACCCGAACAGTTGCCATACCAGGCGGTGATGCACCCGGTCAGGATGCTCTCGCTGGTGTAGCTGTATAACTTGGTGTTTTTGGACCATGATAGTTAGTTGGTGATTTGGACACCAAGGAACTTAACTCTCGACCCGCTCCGTTAATGTTTATGGGGCCTGTTTGGCCAGCCATTTCCTATAGTCCACGATCAGCTTTTTTTGTCTAGCTCACATTGAGGGAGAGGTTGTTGTCCTGGCACCACACTGCCAGGTCTCTGACCTCCTCCCTATAGGCTGTCTCATTGTTGTCGGTGATCAGGCCTACCACTGCTGTGTTGTCAGAATTTAATGTTGGTTTTGGAATCATGTTTGGTCGTGGGTGAACAGGAAGTACAGTAGGGACAAAGCACACACCTGAGGGGCCCCAGTGTTGACATGTTGCCTGATTTGTTGTAGGCTCATGTTTCAGTAGCCTATCATCTGCAACTGGTTGCTTGTTTTATTTTCCCACTGTTAGTCATTTTACCAAAATGCTGTTTGTATGTCTCTTTAAATGATGCTGGTGTTCAATCACTCAATTCCTGTTTCTTTTCACAACAGGTCTGTAAAACTTTAATTTTATAATTTCTCATACATCCTCAACAACTCTATTTGTACTAGCCTAGAGTTGAACGTTATCTGCTACCCTTTGCATTGATGAAAAGTAATGTTAAGGCCTACAGTGCTTGACATGGTCAGGAGCTCACTGGAGCTGAGTACCATCACCTCAAAGTGTCTACTGCTTGAGCTCCTGTTCCTCTTATCGAATATTAGCTCAAAGGTATTGTGGAGCTTCTGCTCCTAAATGTAAACAGTACCAGCACCCAAAATTAGTTCAGCCAACTATTTTAGTCCAAGTCAAGCACTGGATGTTTAAAACAAAATACAGTATGCTATATTTTAAAATGATAACAAAACCTTAGCCTTGGTCAGTCATTATGCTAAATCGTTTTTTTGGTCTTTTTCAAAACCGTAAGACATTTGCTGGAAAGTACATCTGGTTTCAGGACACATGTAGAGTATCTGTTTAAGAGAGTGCATCACTGCAATTTCTTCTTTACAAGTGGCCGTTTCTGTACATCAGACTACATGTGATGCGCTCTGACCTGTAGTTTCACTTCAGGATTTAACTCCGATATATAGTGTTCTATTTTAATCCTGCTCAACTATTGGTCGGTGTACAGTTATGAAACCTCCCCAACCCCGTTCACTGCGCCTCCTAGGTTGAGTTTATACAATGACGTGTGATTCTGACGCGCGCTATTCCTCAACTACACAAATAGAAACGAATGTCTGGTAATGCAAATATACACGTGCATTTAATATTTTGCTTTTGTTTTGGTTATGACACCCTGGCTATTTTGTTATGCCCCGTTTGTACTAGGAAGGGGCATTGCGCGGTGAAACATTGTAAACCATTGGGCTTGTTCAGCCCACGAAGTGAAGAATTTGTGTATGGAGGTCAATGATTGTTGAATTTGGTAAACAATTTTTTTTATTTCTCATTAGCTACGTGAGGCTTATTTGATCGAATAAAAGTTTGGTAATGGTTGGGTAGTTACAAATGCACTGATATAGGTGGACGCGCGTGTCATTTCGGCAACTTTGAAAAAACAACTGAGTTGTGCCGTTGTCAGAGAGAGGTCTCATGGATATAACCCGTATTAGCGTGGAGAATTCCCATTTAAGGGCTTCCATCATTTTATAGTAGTCAACTAGTTCAGGATTCCTATGAGTTTGGAGCAATCAACCAATTAAGAAGAAAATGGACTAGTTGAAAATGGAGATTGCCTTAATGGCACTTGCCCATGCTGTCACAGACGCTACAATAGCACAGATACAAAGATTAATCCTCTGTCTCTATGGTCTGTTTTTCACTCGGGTATCTGCCCTGTCATTGGCTAGAACTGTCCCACCTGATCTTGCCTCCTCCTGTCTGCCTTCCATCATTCAGGGCATATATTTCCATTGTTGAGCGGTCACGCGAATATCTTGTCAATATAATAGACCATCTTTGACTTGTTTTGTTGAATGAAGCAACCGACTGCAGACGAAAGTCGAGGAGTGAAGTCTGGGGAGGTGCGTCTGCTACAGCCGAAAGTCGGAGACTGTTGTGAGTTTTCCAACATCAAGGCTCAGTGCAACATGGCAGTGTTGCCATTGTTTCTAAAAATGTTTATTTGTAATGCCGAAATAAACATGTCTCCAACTACCATATCACACACACCATTTGTAAATATGTGTTTACATTGTACTACCAATTGGGGAGAGACTCATATCACATTCAATTTACATATCCACTGTATACATATGAATCGCAGCAAAGTTGCTTCCTGTTTCATTCACATCGTTGGTCCCGTTTGCATGGGTCAAACAAAAACACTAATGATTGGTTGAAAATGTGTGCCTACCAGAATGCAGGCGATGGCTGAGGGGCAACTGCAAAAAAATTGAAGTCAACTGCAGTTGAAACTAAATTACATTTGATCGCATGGATGTCATGCAGTCGACATGTAGGCACATTTCGGCCAATTGTTATCCCCATAATGTAACGAACTTTGAAAGGTGGCGACCAACGATGGTCACAGAGTTGACAAAAGTATCCGCTCGAACACACCCATTCACTTTCAATGGAAGGAAAGCAAGAGAAGCGGAGTGGGCGGGGACCATTGACAGAAGGTTTTCACCAACAACTAATTTGGCAGGAGAATTTACACCCCCATTCATTTTCAACAAGGGCACACGGAGAAATGTGCAGGGGATTATGGGAAGGTGAGCGGGAACCCTGCTAGCTGTAGAAAAAGGTGAGCTCTGCTCTATTTCATGCAAATTTCAAGCGAAGCATTGGTGCAAAGCATTTGTCAAGAGGAGGCCGCCTCTGGTCAAAACCCACTGTGGGCGATGCGAACAGGGGCGAGGGAACTGAACAGGGTGGGACTAAAGTTGGGAAAGCTGAACGTTATCTTCCTTAATATTGCGATGCTAGTGACCAATCGAAGCAAACCATAGATTCCAAACCCTACCTGATTTGTTGACACGTAGCACAGCCTAACATACTTGTTGATACCCACATGAGGGAGACTAGCAAAGCGAGTGGCGCTTCTGAGCATGATGAGCGAGAGGGCAGGACTAAAGTTGCAGAAAGCTGAACTTCATTCAAATCCTCTGCAATGTTGAGACGGAAGTTACCAATCATAGCTCACCATAGCTTCCAACCCCGACTGGATTGGCTGACAATGTTTGTTGACACTACCTAACTCGCTTACACAATATATACAGTGCATTCGGAAAGTATTCAGACCCCTTGAATTTTCCACATTTTGTTATGTTACAGCCTTATTCTAAAATGGATTCAATAGTTTTTCCCCTTTATCAATGTACACACAATACCCCATAATGACAAAGCAAAAACAGGTTTAGACATTTTTGCACATTTATTAAAAATAAAAAACTGATATCACATCTACATAAGTATTCAGACCCTTTACTATGATGTGCTCAGGTGCATCCTGTTTCCATTGAACATCTTTGAGATGTTTCTACAACTTGATTGGAGTCCACCTGTGGGGAATTCAGTTGATTGAACATGATTTTGAAAGGCACACACCTGTATATAGGGTCCCACAGTTGACAGTGCATGTCAGAGCGGAAACCAAGCCATGAGGTCGAAGGAATTGTCCGTAGAGCTCCGAGACAGGATTGTGTTGAGGCACAGATCTGAGGAAGGGTACCCAAAAAATTCTGCAGCATTGAAGGTCCCCAACAACACAGTGGCCTCCATCATTCTTAAATGGAAGAAGTTTGGAACCACCAAGACTCTTCCAAGAGCTGGCCACCCGGCCAAACTAAGCAATCGGGGGAGATGGGCCTTGGTCTGGGAGGTGATCAAGAACCTGATGGTCATTCTAACAGAGCTCCAGAGTTCCTCTTTGGAGATGGGAGAACCTTCCAGAAGGACAACCATCAGGCCTTTATGGTAGAGTGGCCAGACGGAAGCCAGTACTCAGTGGAGTTTGCCAAAAGACTCCTAAAGGACTCTCAGACCATGAGAAACAAGATTCTCTGGTCTGAAGAAACCAACATGGAACTCTTTGGCCTGAATGCCAAGCGTCACATCTGGAGGAAACCTGGCACCATCCCAAGCGGTGAAGCATGGTGGTGGCAGCAGCATGCTGTTGGGATGTTTTTTGGCGACAGAGACTGGGAGACTAGTCAGGATTAATGGAAAGGTGAACGGAGCAAAGTACAGAGAGATCCTTGATGAAAACCTGCTCCAGAACGCTCAGGACCTCAGACTGGTGTGATGGTTCATCTTCTATCAGGACAACGACCCCAAGCACACAGCCAAGACAACACGGGATTGGCTTCAGGACAAGTCTCTGAATGTCCTTGAGTGGCCCAGCCAGAGCCCGGACTTGAACCAAATCGAACATCTCTGGAGAGACCTGAAAATAGATATGTATCGAAGCGCCCCATCCAAGCTGCCAGAGCTTGAGAGGATCTGCAGAGAAGAATGGGAGAAACTCCCCAAATACAGGTGTGCCAAGCATGTAGCGTCATACCCAAGAACACTTGAGGCTGTAATCATGCCAAAGGTGCTTCATCAAAGTACTGAGTAAAGGGTCTGAATACTTACGTAAATGTGATATTTCAGTTTTTTGTTATTAATTCATTTGGAAATATTTCGCCAAACCAGTTTTTGCTTTGTTATTATGGGTTATTGTGTGTAGATTGACGAGGGGGAAAGCCCCCATTTAATCAATTTTAGAAAAAGGCTGTAACGTAACAAAATGTAGAAAAAGTCAAGCGGTCTGAATACTTTCCGAATGCACTGTATCACTCTTTGCCCTATCCCTCTGTACTGGTACAGATCTACTACTCACACCACTCCTTTAAGGATCCCTCCACCTTGACACATCTTTCTCTACTTTCTTCACTGTCTCAGCATACAACAATTTCTGCACAACTCTATAACCTTGAAACTCAATCTTCCTCTCTCGCACTGGACATTTCTGATCCCCAACCTCATGGGCACTCTTACAGTTAACACATACCACTACTTTCCCCAATGCTACACATTCCTTTGTCATGCCCTTTTATACACTTCTCACACCTAGGATCCTCCCTCCTACACACTGCTGCCACATTCCCATAAGCTTGACATCTGTAACAACGTAATTCCGGAACAAACGCTCGTACGGGATAACTTATATATCCTAACATCACTTTGGCGGGCAAAGACTCAACATCAAAACTCAAAAGAACAGACGACTTTTGTTTCACTACTCACGCTACCCTATCTGCGTTGCACTAAACGACGAGTATCATCTCCCCCTTCAGTTGATCAGCTTTCACATTTACAGCTACCCCAGTAATCACTCCTTTTCTTGAGAGCAAAACAATTCACATCTCTTGTCCCCATTTGTTTAACGCAGAGCACCTGCTCCCTCTGACCAGCAGAAACACAACAAATTATCACCAGACCACCTCTGGTTGCCTTCACCATTCCACAGCACCCAACTTTGTTTTCACCCACCATGAAACCACAAATGGATCAGCTGAAAGGCAAGGGTCCACTTTTTCAAAAAATGGCACTCCTCCCGTCACAGACTCATCTTTATCCTGACGCTCTGTGCAAGCCTCGGAACTTCATCACACCTACCCCTTCCAATCTCTTCCATCACACCTACCCCTCACTCACTCTCATTTCTCCTCCTGTCTTCGATCCGGCGTGCAGCTCACTCTGCTTAAACTTTCTACCATTCTTCTTTAACAAACCATCTCCCATTTTCCCACCATTTTTAACCGATTCAAGCTCACCCTCTTCCTCCCTCTCTCTCTTCGACCTCCTCTGCCTTTCTTTTCCCCACCATTCCTCCTCCATATTCCAAGAATTTGTCTCCTTATGATAATACTGCACTTCTCCTGACATACATCTTGTTATTGCCCTCTCAAGGGATGCAATTTTTTTGTGCTCAGCTCCTACTGTCTTTGCTAAGGCTAACGTCTGCCGGACTTTGTGGTTCATTATGAGCAGACATACACAGGTAGTCGAAACTTTGCGATTCTACCAGTGAAATGAAAATGTGCTAGTTCTAGCTTGTGGTTTGGATAATTCTAGGATAAAAACGTCTATGATAAACAGAGCCAGGCTGAAAATCCCCATTAAAAAAAAAAATGGAGTTGTTGGCATATCCCTACTGTAAATCATTTATGCACTTTTCTACAAGCTTGCATGACTTCAGTTCTTAGTACGTGTCATTGATGGGAGTTGCTGGAGTACGAATGACAAACAGGAACTCATGCAAGCAGGCGTTAATAGTGAGTGAGCGCTGAGGTGAGCGGTGCAGCCATATTGCCGCGCTTCGAGTTCAGCAGAGGGGAGTAACCGCGGCTGCAGCCTTGCCATAGAACCATCTCATCTCAAATCCCACTTGCTCTGGTAAGACATTCTACAAAGTAACAATGTATAGCGTTATCTATACATCGAATATTTATGTGAACGCGAGGCTGTTGAGCAGAATAGGGATGCTCACTACTTTGTTTCCGCACTTGTTGCAGTACTTCTGCTGCCTCTTCGCTATAAGGGGAAAAACATCTCCAACAGGTGTCTGGGATTATTATAGTGGGGATGTGGCTTGGTAGAAGGCTAGTAGTTGAAGGTTATATCGATTGCATGTGTAAAAATGTATCCTTGGTGTAACGGTTACATTTTTGTCGTATTTGTCCTCCAGAAGCCTATTCGAGTCATGTCAAATAATTCACTTTTCGATAATATCATGACATTTTACAAATAAGTGGCTATGCCAAATTCACTGATTAACCGAGTAAACCAGCTGTAGATTTGGGTTTGGTAGGTGGACTCAACATGTTTTCTTTGAACAGAACAAGCAAAAAAATCCCTACCATACGCGTTGAACATTGTATCTATTTTAACACACGTCGTGTAGCCTAACCGAGTCGGGTTTGTTACTTTTGAAATAGCTTAAACAGTTTTGGCTATTATTAAATACCCTAATATGCGTATCTTCTTCAGAAGTGAATCAAGCTCCTGGCTATCTTGTGATTCCAACTGATCAAGTTGTTACATTTGTAACAGACCCTAATCGCAACAAGTAGTTTTGTAAGTGTCTGTCCCTGGCGGATAGACCACTTTGTATCCACGTTACACCCAGTAGTAGCCAAGATGAAATTGGGAAATGTATCTGTTGTACACGGTGCAACATATAGGCTACATCGAACGTCCCCCCTCATCATTTTATCCAAGCAAGGTTCACACATTGATACAGTTGTGGTGCTGAAGTAAGGATCACACCTTGATGTAGTATTGGTGCTCAAGTAAGATATTTAGCGAGAAGGGTGGAGACTCCCAATGTATTACGGTGTTTTTGAGATTTATGGGATAGGCTCGTTTAATCTAAACAGCCATGTTTATTCATAATAATGACTCGTACGGCTGTACAAGGGCTGCGTCAACCAATCTATTTCGCAGCAGCGTTTCAAGAAGGAAGGGTAGTCCCATTTGACTAAGTATCACCCGGGTGGCTGAAACTCGTTTTTCCTCTTTCGCTCCCTCTGACAGGAAGGCACTGTGGAAACGTCATCTCGTAGGCTATCCGAGGTATTTGGAAACCAAAGGTACAGCTCCGCGCACAGACCCAGGAGAAGGAAACAAAATGCCTAAAGCTGTAAGTATTGCTGTAGTTTTATTTCAAAGCTTTTCATGTATTCCGAGTATTTCTGAGTTGCCTGAAACTATGCTTGGTAACTATGATACGTCGCCAGTCATGAGTCGAGATGGGAGTAACCCAGGCAAGCAAGAGACTTATTGCCACGATGTCTACACGTGATGAGAGGAGGTATTCATGGCAGTCTAGAGATACGGGCTATTTGTGCTGTAAACATGTATAATGTTTCTATTATTTAATTTGTAGTGTCACTTGTTGATGAAAATGAAAACGTTGTGCTCACTTACAGAAATACATTCTCCCGAATTGAGGATATTGAATATGCGAATAAGAATTTGGCCTCTTGTAAGTGATCACACTGTCTGAATATGTGGTTTCTCACATGAAGTTGAGTCATTTTTCACTAGTCTTACTCTCACAACCTCTTTATTTGACCTAATGTAATATCTTAGCAGTGACCTACCTAGGTACCTAGGTATACAACTGCCCAGCTTTTTGTTGAAAATGTGCCTTTGAAAGCAATTCCCACAAGTGTAGCAACACAATGGACTTTCATTACTTTAGCTAGAGAGGAAGTAAAGGATCATCTGACCATAATGGCCAGAGAAATAAAAAGTTTATTTGATTTCTATGGAATATCACACCAGCCTCTAAAATCACGTGCTGTGTTTCAACTGAGACATTTCTACTTTGCTTTTCCTGGAGTGCTAATAGCCGTAATGGTGTGCGATCCAGAGAGACGTTGATAGTTGAACAGTACACTGTATTGTATTCACAGTTAGTCCCCCACTTGTCCAAGACACCCCCTAGTCGAAGACTCGAGGAGTAATAAAGAGTGTTGGTTTGTTTTGCCCTGGGGTTGTTAAGAGCGTCACACTAAACTGGGAAGTAGTGACATCATCAGTGTGGTGCTGGCTGCATGACAGTTGCACTTTCTGTCACTCCTCTGTTAGGCAAGGTTTTCAAGTTTTGTGCCTAATGGCAGATTGTTTTCTTTTCCATGATTTCAATGAGGCGTAATCATTGATTTACTGCCACTGGCTCACTTCTCTCAACACGAATAACTGAAACTTAAGAGTTGGAGCAAGGCATTAAATATTACAATGGCAAGTTATTACTAAGTTTTAAGTCTGTTTTTAATGAACTTGGTCTTGCATTTTTTTTCTTTTGACGTCAATCGTTTTGCAACTCAAATTAATCCTCAAAATGCTGAGTTGTTTAATTCATAGCGTTGGTTGGTCAACATAGGTGTTTGTGTTTTGGCTGTGGCTGCTACACACTGACTGGAAGGGCTTTTGGGAAAACTGACAGGTAGAGTTTCACTGACATGATCTTATTGAGATTCTGTATTGTGCTTTGTGACACAAAATCCTTTTTACTGTGAAAGGTACACGTTAAACATTTCTCTATTATATAGAGCTAGTAGAGTAGGCCAGAGTTAATTTGGTTAAGAAGAGAAAGAAATCGGACAAAAGAAAGTTGAGCAGCTGAGATTGAGATCCTGGTTTGGTCTCACCTCTCTCTGGCTCGAGTTACACTTGTTAGAATAACACATTATCACCAAGTGTGGGACGGTGTTCACTCCTTGGCTTTCCCTAAATCCTCTTTCTGTGCAGTCGCGGCCCCCTTGAACGTCCATGTGACAGTCAGACAACACAGCCACGCAAGCCATGGCCATAACCAACGCATACTGTATGGGTGTTCCCTCCTCCTGTCCGAAACCCATTTCTAACAATGATTGATAATTCAATGATATAATGATGCCTGCTGTTACACCCTCTAGGCATGTCACTCTGAATAGTCGTCATGTTAGCACTTACCACATCATTATATATTTAGACATTATATCGTATTTAGTTCCTAATAGAAGTTAATACACTGTTTAGTCAACAAGTTGGCCAAGCTGAGATACTGGTCCCGGGTCTACAAAACGTATCCACATATTAGAGGTTTCAGTCCTAAATACCCTAATGAAAGGAGTGCAGTAGGCGTTTATACCACCCCCCCCTCGCCAGTCTCCATGGGACCTAGTGCAGGGAGGTAGTGCACTGCACGTCAGCAGGTTGCAACCAGCACATTGGTTGTTTATGGCTATATGGCTCCCATGACAACCCCACATTGCAACAGTCTCCTGTAAAGCAATGCAAACCATGCACGTGGTCGAATATTGAATGGTTCACAGCACAGGGGAATGCAGGTGGTGATCACCATTCGGGACCAACTCATTAACCAGTGAAGGGTGTTATATACTAGACAGTGGGGAAGTGAGAGCCACTGTAGTTACTTAATGGAGTGTTTGCTCCTGTAGGGCTATGCAGATGCAAACTGGTACTTGTTAGTTTGTTATAGGCAGGCAGGCATAGTTAAAAAGTTGGATAGCTCTTTGCATACAATATTAGTTGATTAATATATTTAGGTCCGTTTCGAGTCAGTTAGGAAGTTTGCTGTCATCAGCCTACTTCTCTTGTGGTTTCAGAATAAGAATTCAAATGTGGGTCTTTGTCCAGTTTATTTTTAGCATTAATGTCATGTTTTCTGGTAACGTTCTGAGTAGAGGTCGACCGATTATGATTTTTCAATGCCGATACCGATTATTGGAGTACCAAAAAAAGCCAATACCGATTTAATCGGACGATTGTTATTTGTAATAATGACAATTACAACAATACTGAATGAACACTTTTATTTTAACTTAATATAATACATAAATAAAATCAATTTAGTCTCAAATAAATAATGAAACATGTTCAATTTGGTTTAAATAATGCAAAAACACAGTGTTGGAGAAGAAAGTAAAAGTGCAATATGTGCCATGTAAAAAAGGCTAACGTTTAAGTTTCTTGCTTAGAACATATGAAAGCTGGTGGTTCCTTTTAACATGAGTCTTCAATATTCCCAGTTAAGAAGTATTAGGTTGTAGTTATTATGGGAATTATAGGACTATTTCTCTCTATACCATTTGTATTTCATATACCTTTGACTATTGGATGTTCTTATAGGCACTATAGTATTGCCAGCCTAATCTCGGGAGTTGATAGGCTTGAAGTCATAAACATAGTTATAGTTCTCTCACGTCACCCCGCTCCTCCGCTCTCTCCACTGGCTTCCAGTTGAAGCTCGCATCCGCTACAAGACCATGGTGCTTGCCTACGGAGCTGTGAGGGGAACGGCACCTCCGTACCTTCAGGCTCTGATCAGGCCCTACACCCAAACAAGGGCACTGCGTTCATCCACCTCTGGCCTGCTCGCCTCCCTACCTCTGAGGAAGTACAGTTCCCGCTCAGCCCAGTCAAAACTGTTCGCTGCTCTGGCACCCCAATGGTGGAACAAACTCCCTCACGACGCCAGGTCAGCGGAGTCAATCACCACCTTCCGGAGACACCTGAAACCCCACCTCTTTAAGGAATACCTAGGATAGGATAAAGTAATCCTTCTAATCCCCCCTTAAAAGAGTTAGATGCACTATTGTAAAGTGGTTGTTCCACTGGATATCATAAGGTGAATGCACCAATTTGTAAGTCGCTCTGGATAAGAGCGTCTGCTAAATGACTTAAATGTAATGTAAATGTAATAAACAGCTCAATGCTTGAAGCACAGCGAAGAGCTGCTGGCAAACGCAGGAAAGTGCTGTTTGAATGAATGCTTACGAGCCTGCTGCTGCCTACCACTGCTCAGTCAGACTGCTCTATCAAATATCAAATCATAGACTTAATTATAATATAATAAACACACAGAAATACCAGCTTTTGGTCATTAATATGGTAAAATCCGGAAACTATCATTTCGAAAACAAAATGTTTATTCTTTCAGTGAAATACGGAACCGTTCTGTATTTTATCGAACGGGTGGCATCCATAAGTCTAAATATTGCTGTTACATTGCACAACCTTCAATGTTATGTCATAATTATGTAAAATTCTGGCAAATTAATTAGGTCTTTGTTAGTAAGAAATGGTCTTCACACAGTTCGCAACAAGCCAGGCGGCCCAAACTGCAGCATATATCCTGACTCTGCTTGCAAGAGAAGTGACACAATTTCCCTAGTTAATATTGCCTGCTAACATGAATTTCTTTTAACTAAATATGCAGGTTTAAAAAAATACACTTGTGTATTGATTTTAAGAAAGGCATTGATGTTTATGGTTAGGTACATTGGTGCAACGATAGTGCTTTTTTCGCAAATGCGCTTTTGTTAAATCATCACCCTTCTGGCGAAGTAGGCTGTTATTCGATGATAAATTAACAGGCACCGCATTGATTGTATGCAACGCAGGACAAGCTACTTAAACTAGTAATATCATCAACCATGTGTAGTTAACTAGTGATTATGTTAAGATTCTTTGTTTTCTATAAGATAAGTTTAACGCTCGCTAGCAACTTACCTTGGCTCCTTGCTGCACTCGCGTAACAGGTGGTCAGCCTGCCACGCAGTCTCCTCGTGGATTGCAATGTTATCGGCCATAATCGGCATCCAAAAATGCTGATTTACCAATTGTTATGAAAATTTGAAATCATCCCTAATTAATCGGCCATGCCAATTAATCGGTCAACCTCTAGTTCTGGCTGAATGCCTTCACTGACTTGCATGAGATCAGATGTCAGTTTCAGTTTGCCTGTGTGTGCATGCATACGTACGTGTGTGTAGTGGTTCCCACTCGTTCCACTCTCTGTTAGTCTGGGCGTGTTATCTTAGGGTTTCCATGGCCGAGCAGCCGCACACAAGCTTAAGATGCACAATGCCAAACGTCAGCTGGAGTGGTGTAAAGCTCACAGCCATTGGACTCTGGAAACGTGTTCTCTGGAGTGATGAATCACTCTTCATCAAATGTTATCGGTCACATACATGTGTTTAGCAGACGTTATTGCGGGTGTAGCGAAATGCTTGTGTTTCTATCTCCAACAGTGCAGTAATATCTAACAATTTCACAACAGTAAACACAAATCTAAAGGAATGGAACTTTGTGGCAACAGTTTGGGGAAGGCCCTTTCCTGTCTCAGCATGACAATGCCCCTGTGCACAAAGCGAGATCCATACAGAAATGGCTTGTCGAGATTGGTGTGGAAGAACTTGACTGGCCAGCACAAAGCCATGACCTCAACCCCATCGAACAGCTTGGGATGAATTGGAACACCGACTGCGAGCCAGGCCTAGTCACCCAACATCAGTGCCCGACCTCACTGATGCTCTTGTGGCTGAATGGAAGCAAGTCCCCGCAGCAATCAGGGATGCACCGATATGACATTTTTTTTGTCCAATACTGACATCGGATATTTTCCTTGCCAAAAAAAACGATGCCGATAACCGATTATTTAACATTTTAGCATTCTTTTTTTAAGCTTTATAGTACAGTTAAATAGTTGAAACAAACAAAGTGTAATTTGTTCAGTTAGGAACAGATTGTTTAATAACTTGTAAATTAGAAAATCTACACATCATGAATGTGTTTTATCGCACAACAGATATTCCTGACACACATAGTTGAGCTGCCCCGCATTACAAAGATGGTTAAGTTGCTGGTGGCTCTTCTTACTATCCAATCTTGACTGTAAGGAGAAACTTAAATGATTTGAAATAAATATTGGTTTAAACTAAAATGCAGTTAATCATTTTAGCTTTAACTGTTTGAAAAAAATTCTGTCTCTAGGCTGTCATAAGCTGCTATAAATGGCACAACTTGCTCAACTGACGTGACTAGTAAAATGAAAGCAAAATTTCAACACCATTTCATCTTTCATTTAGGAAAAAAAAGACACAAAAAACACCTGCTTTGTTTTACATTAAATTAAAATCTTGACCTATACCGGCCATGAATGACTGTGGCCTCTTCTGTTGTGGGTCCTCTTCTTTAGTGCGCACTGTCGCTGTGTCTGTTTCCATCATGTCCAGCTGTGTCTGTTTCCATCATGTCCAGCTGTGTCTGTTTCCATCATGTCCAGCTGTGTCTGTTTCCATCATGTCCAGCTGTGTCTGTTTCCATCATGTCCAGCTGTGTCTGTTTCCATCATGTCCAGCTGTGTCTGTTTCCATCATGTCCAGCTGTGTCTGTTTCCATCATGTCCAGCTGTGTCTGTTTCCATCATGTCCAGCTGTGTCTGTTTCCATCATGTCCAGCTGTGTCTGTTTCCATCATGTCCAGCTGTGTCTGTTTCCATCATGTCCAGCTGTGTCTGTTTCCATCATGTCCAGCTGTGTCTGTTTCCATCATGTCCAGCTGTGTCTGTTTCCATCATGTCCAGCTGTGTCTGTTTCCATCATGTCCAGCTGTGTCTGTTTCCATCATGTCCAGCTGTGTCTGTTTCCATCATGTCCAGCTGTGTCTAACATTTCACGTAAACCTTTTCTTGTCTGCATGGAAGTAGCGATCCTTGTACCTAGCATCGATCCTTGTACCTAGCATCGATCCTTGTACCTAGCATCGATCCTTGTACCTAGCATCGATCCTTGTACCTAGCATCGAGCAGTAAAGAGGCTCAGAGAGAATGCCACCCAATCACTTGTTCACAGCGTCTAGTAGAGTACTTTTGCAAGTTTTAATCCCACGGTCTGTGTCGGCAGTTTTGCTGAGAAGGCGTTTCAATGCCATGACAGAGGGTATCACGTCTGCTGCAGATGCAGTTGAAGAGCTTATTTCTCGAGTCAGTTGTTCGAATGGAGCTAGGAGTGTGTTCATGTTTTCAATGAGAGTCCACTGATTTGTACTGATTGTTGCAGGTAACTCATAGTCAGCTGCGTACACGCCAAGCACTCGTTTTCGTTCCAGCAGGCTCTCTATGTAAAAAGTACTGATCCATCTGGTGGAAACGTCTTACTTAAGCCTTTTCGTCTTCACTCCAAGCTGCTCCTGTATTGCTTGCAGGCGGCTGTATGCTGAGTGTTTTTAAAATGACCCACTATCTTCCTACCTGTTGCCGCTCTGTCAGCTATGCTGCGTTGGGCCAAAACACCTTAAGTTCACAGCCAGTTGCAGCGTGTGTGCCATGCATGGCAAACTGGCGACTCCGCATTCTTCCAAAGCCTTTGTCATGTTACGCGCATTATCACGTAGCACAGCGTGTACTTTGTTCTTGGGGATTTTCCAAGTTTCAGACATTTTCTCAAATGCCATTTTAAATGGCAGCAGTGGTATGCGAACCAGCACATTCTTGAGCATGCAAAAGTTTTAGAACACCTACTTGTTCAAGGGTTTTTCTTTTGTTTTTACTATTTTCTACATTGTAGAATAAAGTGAAGACATCAAACTATGAAATAACACATACTGTATGGAATCATGTAGTAATCAAAGTGTTAAACAAATCAAAATGTATTTGAGATTCTAGAAGTAGCCACCCTTTGCCTTGATGGCAGCTTTGCACACCCTTGGCATTCTCTCAACCAGCTTCACCTGGAATGCTTTTCCAACTGTCTTGAAGGAGTTCCCACATATGCTGAGCACTTGTTGGCTGCTTTTCCTTCACTCTGCGGTCCAACTCATCCCAAACCATCTCAATTGGGTTGAGGTCTGGTGATTGTGGAGGCCAGGCCATCTGATGCAGCACTCCATCACTCTCCTTCTTGGTCAAATAGCTTTTACACAGCCTGGTTGTGTGTTTTGGGTCATTGTCCTGTTGAAAAACAAACGATAGTCCCACAAAATGCAAATGTTGAGATGTGTCTGTTACTTGAACTCTGTGAAGCATTTATTTGGGCTGCAATTTGAGACTGGTAATTCTAATTAACTTATCCTCTGCAGCAGAGGTAACTCTGGGTCTTACATTCCTGTAGCCGTCCTCATGAGAGCCAGTTTCATCATAGCGCTTGATCGTTTTTGCGACTACATTTTGAAGAAACTTTCAAAGCTCGAAAGGAAAGAAATTCCACAAATGTACTTTTAACAAGGCACACCTGTTAATTGAAATGCATTCCAGGTGACTACCTCATGAAGCTGGTTGAGAGAATGCCAAGAGTGTGCAAAGCTGTCATGGCAAAGGATGACTATTTTGAAGAACATCAAATATGAAAAAGATTTAGATTCGTTTAACACCTTTTTTGGTTACTACATGATTCCATATGTGTCATTTCATTTCATAGTTTTGATGTCTTCATTATTATTTTACAATGTAGAAATTAGTAAAAATAAAGAAACCCTTGAATGAGTAGGTGTGTCCGAACTTGACTAGTACTGTGTGTGTGTTATATTTATTTAAATTTTAGTCATTTGCAGATGGTCTTATCCAGAGCGACTTACATGAGTGAGTGCATACCTTGTCATACTTTTTTTTTTGTACTTGTCCCCCGTGGGAATCAAATACAGAACCCTGGCGCTGCAATTGCCATGTTCTACCAACTGAGCTAAACGGTACCGGATTTCAGTCCATTTCCCCCACTTAGCTGATCCGGTGTCAGTTGAACTTTGTCGTCACATGGAAGATTACGTTCTGGCTCCTTTACACAGCTGACCTGGAGTCAGTTTGACTCTGCAGTCTGGGAGCTGGGGTCCATTAAAATTCATAGTGGTGCAGGAGAGGGACCACTGGGGAGGCCCAGCTAAAAAGAGATCTTTGTTTTGCTGTGTAAATAGTTTTTTTCTTTTCCCCTCTCTTTTCCATTGCTATTTTGGATGCTGTTTCCCATAGGAGCTCCTCCCCTCCAGGTTTGGTGGTGATGATATCAGTCCTGGGTTGTGTTCAATATGGAAAAAAGCATTTTGAAATGGAGTGAAATGAGTAGGTACTTGCTAAATTTGTCTAACATGTTAATTTTCGGTTGCAACGCATTTTGCTAGTTTGCCCTACTGAACAACCCTTGAACTTCTACCACTCCTATTGTTTGGACTCCTACATGCAGACTAGCCCAGTCACAACTGCAAAATGGGGCTGCCCACAACAACAAAAAGAAACAACCATTTCATGCGCTTTTCTCTTGTAGTCAATTCACGTTCACTTTGAATTGTTCTTTTCTATGGAGTAATTCATTTGGCCATATCTACTGCCATAGTCAAGTCAGATATTATGTATAGGCTCAGTATGTAGCCTGAGGCAGCTAAACGTCATGGCAGTGAGTAAACAGTCCAGTCAGTCAGTTAGAGCCCAGGCCCCAGCCCAGAAGACATCCCGTCAGGACAGTTCCAGTGGGCGTCATTGAGTTTGCTCACTTCAATTTCACCAGACCAGCTGCTCGAGGAGGAAATGGTAGACTGCAGGCCTTGAGGCGAGTAGAGTACTGCCGAGGCGAACCATACTCCCTTGGCCTGCAGCCATCCTCCCTTGCCTCCTCCCTTGCCGCCGCCGAACACACTAGTACCACCTGGAGCAGATCAACAGAAAGAGACCAGACCATCACCACCAGAGGAGTGGAGGAAGGACCAAAGACACCAACCTACACCTGGAGTGAGCATCCCACAGAGGGGTGCCTCCATTAAGCTCTGTCACGGGCTACCAGGTGTGTCTGCTTGCTCTGAGGTTGTCCATCCTCCCCCTGCAGGACCGGAGCAGACCAGTGATCAGACAACCCCCAAGACCCAAACACTCAAACCGGACAGTTTTATCTCCATCTCGTCATTCAATGACTCAATCATGGACACTCTTACTGACAGTTGTGGCTGCTTCACGTGATATATTGTTGTCTCTACCTTCTTGCCCTTTGTGCTGTTGTCTGTGCCCAATAATGTTTGTACAATGTTTTGTGCTGCTACCGTGTTGTGCTGCTACCATGCTGTGTTGTCATGTGTTGCTGCCATGCTACTTACTGTATGTTATCCTAGGTTTCTCTTTATTTAGTGTTGTGGTGTCTCTTGTTGTGGTGTGTTTTGTTATGTATTTTTATTTTATTCTTAATTCCAGCCCCCGTCCCCGTAGGAGGCCCTTTGGCAGGTCGTCATAGTAAATAATAATTTGTTCTTAACTGATTTGCCTAGATAAATAAATAAAAAGAGCCTCAATGGCATTCACAATGGCCAGGAGATGACAGAATACACCAAAGACTCTGCTAGCAGCAGTCTCCCTCATTCCGGAGTCCACACACATCTCTATAGGGTTGTCAGTGCACACCAATAACCTGGGTAAATACTGTAGGCCTCGTTTTCTCAACTGAAACATTAGACCTAGAAGCGAAAGGTGTAGGACTAAGGTTTGTTAGTGAGCTTACAATGCTGATATTGTAATGAATATTATATATTGTAGCAGGAATTTAATAATGTGATGAGAACTAACCTACATGGAATTGAGTCTTTGAAAGACTACAATCTTGACGTCATGCCTGATTCATGGAAATCAGAGGGCACTCTCATTGCGACATACTATATTTAAAAAACGATTTACCTCAGTGGACCTCCTTAAGCAGGCAGTCATGCCAGGTTTTTTTCTGGGTCAAAAATGGGTATAGGTGGTGGGTGTGGCAATGGGCTCGCTGTATTTAAACATATTTTTTAATCCTGCAATTCTACACATTTCTCCATGAAGCTGAGATGCATTTTAGCATTTTTTAAGCTAATTTCCTGCAATTCTATGCATTCTGCCATGGAGCAGAAAAATGTTGCCGTTTTAAAGCAATTTTCCTGCGTTTTTATTTTTTATTTATTTATTTATTTATTTAAATTTATTTTTGCATTTTGCCATGACTTTGTTATTTTGCTTTAACATATAACAAAATCAGTACTGCTAAATTCATTGTTTTACAGACCGAAATAGCTCATGAAACATGTAACCAACACTTTACATGTAGCGTTTTATATTTTTGTTCAGTATCATTTATTTTATGTTTGTATCATTTATTTTATGACTTAGGAGTCCATAAACATTCCTGCATGCTCACCTCATAAGGCAGGCCTAAAAAATAAGGACTTGCCATGTTTGTGCGGCATACAGTAGGTCAGTCTTATCAATTATTAACCAAAGAACGGAATGGCATTTTCTCTCAAAACGGAAGTGAATGGATGGCCATTGTCAATACAGGCTTAACTCCTGTATCTCCACCTATCGCTATCTCCGTTAGGGATTCCCTTCTAAAATCAACCATGTTCCTTTCTACTGTAACTAACTACAGCTGCTATGGCACCCCTCAGAGCCGGTTTCCTCTCTCTAGGTTTCTTTCAATGTTCCTGCCTTCTAGGGAATTTTTCCTAGCCACTGTGCCGATACTCTGAGGTTTTAGGCTGGGTATCTGTGTAATGAACTTTGTGACAACTGCTGATGTAAAAAGGGCTTTATAAAATACATTTGATTGAATTTGACTATAGGCCTTCATGTGCAGTAGGGGTTTTCACAACCATACACCAGTTTACCACACTAGGTTAGTGTAAAATCTGAAGCAAGAGCCCAGGAGTAAGTATTTAAAGTGAAACGCCTTCGTGATTTTCACACTTAGTTCCCTCTGATCAGTCTTTCTGTCTATTACGAGGCACAGACCTTTTGTTTATTTATTTTAATTTGATTTAACTAGGCAAATAAACACATGGTCTGTTTAGTCTGTACATATCATCCCTTTTGAAGTACAGTACATTTATTTTTTTGTACATTACTCTACAGCTGCTCATTCATTGTTACTTCCTAAAGCATTTGAACACCTACAGTTGAAGTCGGAAGTTTACGTACACTTAGGTCGGAGTCATTAAAACTCGTTTTTCAACCACTCCACACATTTCTTGCTAACAAACTATAGATTTGGCAAGTCGGTTAGGACATCTACTTTGTGCATGACACAGGTCATTTTTCCAACAATTGTTTACAGACAGATTATTTCACTTATAATTCACTGTATCACAATTCCAGTAGGTCAGAAGTTCACATACACTAAGTTGACTGTGCCTTTAAACAACTTGGGAAATTCCAGAAAATGATGTTATGACTTTAGAAGCTTCTGATAGGCTAATTGACATAATTTGAGTCAATTGGAGGTGTACCTGTGGATGTATTTCAAGGCCTACCTTCAAACTCAATGCCTCTTTGTTTGACATCATGGGAAAATCAAAAGAAATGAGCCAAGACCTCAGAATTTTTGGGGGGACCTCGACAAGTCTGGTTCATCCTTGAGAGCAATTTCCAAACGCCTGAAGGTACCACGTTCATCTGTACAAACAATAGTGACAAGTATAAACACCATGGGACCATGCAGCCGTCATACCGCTCAGGAAGGAGACGTGTTCTGTCTCCTAGAGCTGATTGTACTTTGGTGTGAAAAGTGCAAATCAATCCCAGAACAACAGCAAAGGACCTTGTGAAGATGCTGGAGGAAACGGGTACAAAAGTATCTTTTATCCACAGTAAAACAAGTCCTATATCGACTTAACCTGAAAGGCCGCTCAGCAAGGAAGAAGCCACTGTTCCAAAACTGCCATAAAAAAGCCAGACTACGGTTTGCAACTGCACATGGGGACAAAGATCGTACTTTTTGGAGAAATGTCTTCTGGTCTGATGAAACAAAAACAGAACTGTTTCACCATAATGACCATTGTTATGTTTGGAGGAAAAAGGGTGAGGATTGCAAGCTGAAGAACACCATCCCAACTGTGAAGCACGGGGGTGGCAGCATCATGTTGTGGGGGTGCTTTGCTGCAGGAGGGACTGGTGCACTTCACAAAATGGATGGCATCATGAAGGAAAATTGTGGTTATATTGAAGCAACATAGAACATTTGTGGGCAGAACTGAAAAAGCAAGCGTGTGCACGCAAGGAGGCCTACAAACCTGACTCAGTTACACCAGCTCTGTCAGGACGAATGGGCCAAAACTTATTGTGGGAAGCTTGTTGAAGGCTACCCAAAACGTTTGACCCAAGTTAAACAATTTAAAGGCAATGCTACTAAATACTAATTGAGTGTATGTAAACTTCTGACCAACTGGGAATGTGATGAAATGAATAAAAGCTGAATTAAATCATTCCCTCTACTATTATTTTGACATTTGACATTCCTAAAATGAAGTGGTGATCCTAACTGACCTAAAACCTAAAACAATTTTTCCTTGGATTAAATGTCAGGAATTGTGAAACACCTTAGCCAAATACATTTCAACTCAGTTTATGTAAACTTCCAACTTCAACTGTATCTCTCTTTTACTAAATAGTAAATACTAATGTTTTTGTGTTACTAATGTCTTTCTGTCATGTCTCTCTCTCCTCAGGTCAATGTTCGCGTCACCACCATGGACGCTGAGCTGGAGTTTGCCGTTCAGCCCAGCACCACTGGCAAACAGCTCTTTGACCAGGTCAGGGTTAACAGTACACTAATGACTGTCATATTAACACAGATGTAGGATCTTAATTTGAGCCAGTTTGCTACAGCAGGGCAATAACCTTGCAGAAATGTGAATTATAATGTGGATTATAATTAATGGACTTTTATTTTAGGGGTCGATCATTTTCTTTCTTAAGGTAAAATCAAGTCTGAAATATCAAAGTGGAAATTACATACTACATGTTTTAAATGTCCTGCATTGCAGGAAAGTTCTCCTGCAACAGGGTAATCAAATTAAGATCCTACATCTGTAGCCATACGTTTAGTATTGTTATCAGTACTAACAAAACCCATACCAACACCACAAGTATGTATAGCAGGTTTCTGCTTTTGCAATAATTCTCCATTACTGTAATAAGACAATCCATTTAGTGAGGCTTTCTAGGTTGTGTGTGTGTGTGTGTTGGTCCTGCTCCAGTGACCCACCCTGAACCCTACTCCCCCACCTCTGTCTTCATACCTCCAGGCATGTCTTTCCCCACACACACTCATTAGTATGTTATCTCAAGGAAGGTTTCAAGAGATTTGAACTGTAACTGTTCTTATCAGACCTTCCCTTCTCTCCTGGAGCTATGACGACCATGACCAGGAATGGTGCTGTGCTAAGAGCCAAGAGTTTACTGGAAACTGATTAACGGTAGTGTGAGAAAATGGAGTATGATGGTCTTTATTTGGATCAGATTACAATATATCTGACAATATGATTGCCAAGTTGACAATATTTATGAAAGTGAATCTTCCCAACCATTGTCCTTCCTACGGAAGCCAGAAATATACCGTATCTGTTTGAGTCAGTTCCTGAACATCAAAGTCAGTTGACTTTGTACAGCATGTTTTCTGTACAACTTTTTGGAGTACAGCGTGTTTGTACGGTAAGTTCAGAGGGACAATAGGATAATGATGTATTGTCATCAGATTGCTGAGTACTGTGCCTTTTAGAAAGTATTCATACCCCTTGATTTATTCCACGTGTGACTCACCACCTGGATTTGGTCTTATGTAGCAAAATTAGATTTTTTTTTTTTTTTTTTACATTGGTAGGAAGTAGAGACTCAGAGCTACAAAATGGTATATCATATACTGCATTTTTTAGGAACAATGGGAAAGTAATTCTGCTTTGAAAGTTGATATACTTGTAACCTCACTTTTGAGAAAAGGGCCTTTTGAATGTTTTGGTACTTACTGGAGAGCCCTTTGTCTACAGCCATTCAGCATTGTTCACACCCTCTTAAGCCAGCCCCACACATCTCTTTAAGGATCCACATGTGAGGTCGTGTGCTGAACAGTGAGTAGTGTAGTAAAGATTAAGACTAAAAGTGGTAGTAGCCTACAATAAGGAACAATTCCAGGTCAACAGTGTCCAGATGTAAAGATACTTTTACTTCAGTCATTTTCTATGAAGGTAAGTCACCCATTAAAATACTACTTGAGTAAAAGTATTTGGTTTTAAAAATACTTAACTATCAAAAGTAAATGGAATTGCTAAAATGTACTTAAGTATCAAAAGTATAAATAATTTCAAATTCCTTAGACCAGACAGCCCAACTTTTTAAAAATATTTTTTTATTTATGGATAGCAAGGGGCACACTCCAACACTCAGACATAATTTACAAACAAAGCATTTGTATTTAGTGAGTCTGTGTGGTGTATGTCACAAAATAATGTTAAGACCACACATCAATATTCATTTTATATAATACTATTTTGCTAAGTGGATGGGTCTCTGCAGAAGGTGTCAACTGTACCGCCTATGGTTACTTGCATAGTAGCAATATCAGAAAGTGTTAATATAAATAAAATAATATACAGTATGTACATGAACAATATCAGTAATGATAGTGATAGATGAGGTAGTTGTATGCATACAATCAGGGGTAAAGTGGCTGAGCAGCAGGATAAAAAATGAATAGTAGCAGCAACGTATGGCGTGTGTGTATTAGGAGAGAGTCGTTTGAATAGAGGGACTGCAGATAGTGCTGATGACTGGTCCGTCCAAACCACGCATGAACAAGGGAATCTATATTCGGAGAGCCTGTTTCACTCCCGCCCTTGACTTTGGTGCAGGGCATGTGATGTCCATAGCCTCTTCGTCCCTGACCTCCCTGATCTTCTCAAAAATATAAACGTTCGTCTAGCTGTGTCCAGTCCAGGTGGTGCTTGTACAAGCAGACCATCTATGGGAGGAGGGATGTCAGCATTGCGCAGCAGCTGAAACCTGGTTCCGACCGAGTCGGAACGCTCCTTGGCGACAAAACCAGGCTCCAGGCATCAAAGCTGTTAAACAGGAAATAACAAAACAAAAATGGAAGACATTACAACTTTGCACAACATCAATTCACCTCCCAAGTTTAAAAGAAGAATAACCGCATAAAATGAAAATGTATTCACCTGAAGTGCTAGTAATGCTTGATCTGAAGCAGTGTCCTGAAGTACGGAGTCAGGTGTTGTTGCCAGCCATAGCTTTCCACCAGCACCGTACCATCCTCCAGTCCAACCAGCTGTGGGATGTTGACCCCTGTCACAGTGCTGTCCTTCACAACACCAGCTATCTCAGACAAGGTGTTCACTCTGGTCTTTCTGAAGCGCTGCTTGATGCGGCCGAAGCACAAGTTGGGGGGAAAACTTGGTGTGGCCTGTGATCAGGAAGTGAAGGTCTGGACTGTGGTGAAGCTTGTGCATGGTCCGCCAGGCACAATACCAGAGCACAAACTTGTTCTTGTTTTGGCCACTGCAGTTATCACAATTCAGGTCCACACGTGTTTCCCCAACTCCGTAGTTGGTGAAGAAATGGTGCATGTAGTTGACTGCGCTGGATGACATTCCTTCATCAATCAAGTAGTTGACTTGTTGTGGTATTCCTTCACAGCAGACACCAAACAAGCTACACTTGCGAGGAGTTAAAAAGTAGATGGGACCTGGCTGCATAGGGTCAGAAGGATAGTGCACCTGCAAACAACAAAGTAACATTAAGATAAATTACAACTAATTGTCTCACCCCTGTCAATCTGTCTTTACACCATTCAGTGAAATGTATTTGTTGCCTCCCATCCATCCATATATATATATATATCTCTTTCTCTCTCTCGGTCAAATGTTTTAGAACACATACTTGTTCAAGGGTTTTTCTTTATTTTTTACTATTTTCTACATTGTAGAATAATAGTGAAGACATCAAAACTATGAAATAAAGCATATGGAATTATGTAGTAACCAAAAAACTGTTAAACAAATCAAAATATATGAGATTCTTCAAATAGTCACCTTTTCCTTGATGACAGCTTGGCATTCTCTCAACCAGCTTCATTAGGTAGTCACCTGTAATGCATTTCAATTAACAGGTGTACCTTCTTAAAAGTGAATGTGTGGAATGTCTTTCCTTAATGCGTTTGAGCCAGTCAGTTGTGTTGTGACAAGGGTGGGATGGCGTATCGCTACAGAATGCTGTGGTAGCCATGCTGGTTAAGTATACACCCTTGGGGGTGTATACAGAAGATAGCCAGCCCTATTTGGTAAAATACCAAGTCCATATTATGGAAAGAACAGTTCAAATAAGCAAAAAGAAATGACAGGCCAACATTACTTTAAGACATGAAGGTCAGTCAATCTGGAACATTTCAAGAACTTTGAAATGTTCTTCAAGTGCAGTCGCAAAAACCATCAAGCGCTATGATGGAACAGGCTCTCATGAGGATCGCCACAGGAATGAAAGACCCAGAGTTACCTCTGCAGAGGATACGTTCATTAGAGTTACCAGCCTCAGAAATTGCAGCCAAGTAAATGCTTCAGAGTTCAAGTAACAGACACATCTCAACATCAACTGCTCAGAGGAGACTGGATCAGGCCTTCATGGTCGAATTGCTGCAAAGAAACCACTACTAAAGGACACCAATAAGAAGAAGAGACTTGCTTGGGCCAAGGAACACAAGCAATGGAAATTAGACCAGTGGAAATTTGTAATTTGGTCTGGAGTCCAAATTGGAGATTTTTGGTTCCAACCGACGTGTCTTTGTGAGACGCGGTGTGGGTGAACGGATGAACTCTGCATGTGTATTTCCCTACCGTAAAGCATGGAGGAGGAGGTGTTATGGTGTGGGGGTTCTTTGCTGGTGACACTTTCTGTGATTTATTTAGAATTCAAGGCACACTTAACCAGCATGGCTACCACAGCATTCTGTAGCGATACGCCATCCCATCTGGTTTGCCCTTAGTGGGACTATCATTTGTTTTTCAATGACCCAACACATCCTCAGGCTGTGTAAGGGCTATTTTACCAAGGAGAGTGATGGAGTGCTGCATCTAATGACCTGACCTCCACAATCCCCCGACCTCAACCAAATTGAGATGGTTTGGGATGAGTTGGACCGCAGAGTGAAGGAAAAGCAGCCAACAAGTGCTCAGCATATGTGGGAACTCCTTTAGGACTGTTGGAAAAGCATTCCAGGTGAAGCTGGTTGAGGGAATGCCAAGCGTGTGCAAAGCTGTCAAGGCAAAGGGTTTGTTTTGATTTGTTTAATACTTTTTTTGATTACTACATGATTCCATATGTGTTATTTCATAGTTTTGATGTCTTCACTATTTGTTTTGTTGAGTGTATATGTCCTTAATCAGTATAAAGGAGGAAATGTTGCTTACGTGTTGAGCAAAATCAAAGCTGTAGTCTATCCTGATGTCTTTGCTTGCTGGTTGTGGGGGCCCCCAGAGACAACTGCAGGTCTTGACAGGTGGTCTTGCAGTCAGCAACCATCTTCTGGTAGACAGACCGCTCACTCTGATCAAGCAGGAGATGCTGCTCTTGCTTCTTCAGCTTGGCTGACCTAACAGCTTCTGGCAGATTGGCAGATCTGAAGAGCCGATAGCACTTGTCTGTCCTCGGCTTGAGATCTGGGGCAGCAATTTTCTCCACAGATTCCTGAAGGAAGACAGCCCGACTACACGTACCTCTGGAAAATACAGAAAAAATGTGAGATCAATAAAAGTAGTGCCAATCATGTTGGAGGTCAATTAAATAGTCAAATGTGTTTATGCTTTACATACCAAGTGTTGTCATCGATTCCTTGTAGAGACGCCACAACGCTGCTTTTGTCACACGGGATGGCAGCAGCTTTCCACCAAAAGTGTTTGTCTTGGGTGGCATCCTGGTAATACTATTGCATTAACCTCTGTGTAGTTGAAGTTCACCACTAGCTGCAAGTCCTCATGCTTCAGGTGTAACCTGTGCTTGCTTGGGCCAGCTTTCTTTTTAGATGGGAGTCATTAGACCGTTCTCCTTGTATGACTGGTAGAGGAGAGTCGGGCGTGTTCTACTGATGCTGAAAGACAAATTCCAGATACAAACGTTACACACACACTTCATACATTAAGTTAATGTTAGCTAGCATGCCAGCCATCTAACGTTATCTAGCTAACAGCAAGCTTTAACTTGGGGTCTTTTGTTTAGACATGTAGCGTTAGCTAGCTAAAAAAATGAACTAAAATCCCAATCCATAGAGTAACATTAGCAAGCTAGCCATCGAACTCCAGCTGGGTTCAGCAATACAAACCGATTGTCATAGCTAGCTAAAGTTAACCAAAATGGGTTCAATGATAGATTCTTACCCGTATACATGGATGAAAGCTTCACGGCAGACTGCAACCCATTTTATTAAGACATCCTGTGTCTTTTCCCTTTAGTTTGAACAGCGTCTTTGGCCCATTGTGTCAAGTCACCCTGGTTCACACTGACCGTGTGCAATGCCATAAGAATCATCAGATCTTTCTCCCTCCGTCACCGATGCCATGGGGGTTTCCCCTCAGTCAACTTCTTCCGTGACAACAGCACTGTTGATTGTCACCTTTTCTTCTCCATCACTGTCATCAGAAGACTCTACAATGTCTTCTTCAATGAAAATGTTTTAACCTAAATCAGGGATTTCCTCATCGTCTGATTCATTTTCAGAGTCCAGAGAGAGTCAGCATGGCACGGTCGTCCTCCAGAAAGTAGTCCATCACAACTTTTTCCCACTGACCTTTGTCGATAGCGCCTGATTAAATTCAGGGCAGCAATGTTATTGAGAGCAGTAGCAACATATTTGCAGTTCTCCATGGCTAACGTTATATCTTTAAGAAACACTGCAGTAGAAAGGATTATCTACGCATTACGAGCAGCTCATTTTATAGACACAAGGTGCTACACCTCAGACCAATTCAAACTCATCTCTCGGAATGTTCAGCCCACTTATCTCTGCCAATCATGGTCGCTGTCTTTTTCTGTGGCTAAACCAACTAGGCTCATAGTTTTAAGTGTTTTATTCGTATTGACAGATGGCATACAAGTTTGATATTAAGGCACATGAAAGTTCACATGTTCGAGAAAGCATTTCTGCCAAAGAATGCATTTTGATTTTATTTTTTTTTTACGTTGAAACGGCTCTCCTGTGAAGTCGTGACTTGCGACATATGCCTAGTTTCCTGAATCGGGTCACATTTTGTTGTTACAGCCTGAATTCAAAATGGATTCAATAAAAACAAATCTCACCCATCTACACACAATACCCCATAATAACAAAGTGAAAACATGTTTTTAGAAAGTTTAGCAAATTTATTGAAAATGAAATGTAGAAATATCGAATTTACATAAGTATTCACATCCTTGAGTCAATACTTTGTAGATGCATCTTTGGCAATTATTACAGCTGTGAGTCTGGGTAAGTCTAAGAGCTTTCCACACTTGGATTGTGAAACATTTGCCCATTTATTATTTTCTAGATTATTTTAAGCTCTGTCAAATTGGTTGTTGATCATTGCTAGACAACCAATTTCAGGTTTTGCCATATTTCAAGTAGATTTAAGTCAAAACTGTAACTCGGCTGTTTAGGAACAATCATTATCTTCTTGGTAAGCAACTCCAGTGTAGATTTGGCTTTGTGTTTTAGGTTATTGTCCTGCTGAAAGGTGAATTCATTGCCCAGTGTCTGGTGGAAAGCAGACTGAACCAGGTTTTCCTGTAAAATTTGGTCTATGCTTGGCTCTGTTTCTTTTTTTTATCCTGAAAAACTCCCCAGTCCTTAATGATTACAAGCATACCCATAACATGATGCAACCACCACTGTGCTTGAAAATATGGAGAGTGGTACTCAATGTGCTGTATTGGATTTGCACCAAACATAACACTTTGTATTCAGGACAAAAAGTTAAATGCTTTGCCACATTTTTTTGCGGTATTACTTTAGTGCCATGCAAACAGGATGCATGTTTTGGAATATTTGTAATCTGTTCAGGTTTCCCTTTTCACTCTGCTGTGAGCGGACCAAGTAATTGGGCATCACTCTAAAGCGGAAAGGTGGAACAAACGAGTCAGTAGGTTTTCTTAATTGAACACAGTTCTCTATTGAGGGCATTTGGTCACCACAAACACTCCAACATAATCAATGAAAATCCCCCAAGGAAAAAAACATCTTCTTCTCCAGATCAACCAGGAACACAATATGATTATCTTTAAACTACAACAAAAGTCACGGGATTGTCACCGTCTTAGTGGTTCTTCATGGATAGATCCTCTGTCTCAGTGGCCATATTCCAGAGATAGTATTTTCCCCTGGTCTGCTGGTTCCATACTCTCTCTTATAGGGGAAGGAGAATATCTCATTAGTACCGTCAGCTGTGCTTGATTGCCTCTGGTTACCTTGTCTCCCATGCCTTGTTGGGCTACTATCCGTGAGCCCAGCCTGCCCTCTGGTGGTCCTTCCACACCGCCAATTAGGTTAGTATTGAGGAGTAACTACAATGTTGTTGATCCATCCTCAGTTTTCTCGTATTACAGCCATTCAACTATGACTCTTTTTAGAGTCACCATTGGTATCATGGTGAAATCCCTGAGCGGTTTCCATCCTCTCCGGCAACTGAGTTAGGAAGGAAGCCTGTATCTTTGTGGTGACTGGGTGTATTGATACTCCATCCAAAGTGTAATTAATAACTTCACCATGCTCAAAGGGATACTCAATGTATTTAAAAGAAAATGTTTTACCCATCTACCAATAAGTGCCCTTTGCGAGGCACTGGAAAACCACCCTGGTCTTTGTGGTTGAAACTGTGTTTGAAATTCACTGCTTGACTGAGGCACCTTACAGATAATTGTGTATATATGGGGTACAGAGATTAGGTAGTCATTTTAAAAATCATGTTAAACATTAAACACTATGTCACTGAGTGAGTCCATACAACTTATTATGTGACTTGTTAAGCACATTTTTACTCCTGAACTTATTTAGGCTTGCAATAGCAAAGGGGTTAAGTAATTGACTCAAGATATTTTAAATTCTTAATTTGTCTGAATTTTGAAAAACATGATTGCGCTTTAACATTATGGGGAGTATTGTGTGTGTGTGTGTGTAGGCCAGTGATGACAAATCAAGGGGTGTGAAGACTTTCTGAAGGCACAAGATCTTGTAGTATGTTGCTGGAACCTCTTATTGGTCAATCGGTGTACTATACTGTATGTTCTTATCTAATGGTTGAGTCCCATGGTGTCACATTCTGTAGCTACAGCGTGGACTGGATTCCAAAGGCACCATGGGATGTAGCAAGCCTCTAGTCCACCACGCAACGGGGAGAGGAAAGGCATTGTTTTGGCTTGCCATTTCCTGAATAACTTGTTTGTCAGTTGTGTGTACGTGCGTGGAAACATGACTAGGGAATTTGACCTTCAGGCCCTCTGCAGCGATATTAGCATTAGATTCTGTTGTTCAGGATTGTCAGCATTAGATTCAGACGTTCCACTTTAGTGTCACTAAGAATTCCTTTGTCTTGGCAATTTTCCATCTGGTAACCACCAGTAACCACAGGTGAAGTCCACTGACGTCTACTTCCTCTAGGTAGCAGTGTGTTTGTCAGCAGCCTGTGACCTAATTAGAAACCTGGCCTGGACGGCTGAAGTCGGTAGCAGAAATACCCTGCAGACACAGACGCACAGACTGACAGATAGGCACACACACACAGTCAGACTGGCGGTTGGAAATGCTGAGTAATACCAGTGGTGAGCTCATCCCTGGGGTGTTCCCCTGTTAAAGTGGCCTGGCTTGGGGCCCTTTCTGTGGTGGTCCCTGATCATAGCCTCGCTGCCTTAGGGCTGCACGTCGCTAACGGGACGAATTGCTTCTGGCCTGCCACTCTTCAACTCATACCCACTTTGATTTCCCATAGAAGTACTCAAAGGCTTTTTCCTTTTATATTTTCTCAGGATACTTTACAAATGTAACCATATTGTGGGCCCTGGTCAAAAGTAGTGCACTGAAAACATTTACAATGTAGTCATATAGCAGACTCTCTTAACCCTAATTCCTCCTGTAAGTCACTTTGGATAAGTGCCTTGTTCAAGCATATAATAGGGAATAGGGTGTGATTTGGAACACAACCTTAGATACTGTGTATGTCTACTTCCAGGACAGGCCACCTAAATAGAGGAAGGGGTAGTTCAATAGGTGGCACACTCATGCAGTAATAACACAATACCAGAAGACGGACTCGTCTTCAAACTGAGGATTTTAGTTGGTATCTCTGTCTCCACTCAATGCATGTGTGGTCAGGATAAATAGCTATACATTAGCCATTTATCCTTTGGCCTCTCTCTCTCACTGCCCATGTCTGAGTGTGCCCCTTCCCCTGAGTAATCTGGAACAATTAGTTGGAACTTTACGTGAGTCAGCGGATGCAGTGAGTAATGCCGTTTCGGAATGGTTGCATTCCTCTCTCTCTTTCATCACAGGGCTTGGGCCCTCATAAACACTTGGAAGACGGGCAGGCGTGGCGGCATTTGCGGCCCTGTATCACTGTTACGATACAGAGTACGGGATTCTTAAAAGGGATTCTCAATCGTTTTTGTATCCTCCAGTTTTATATACATCCTTTTGATAATACTGCACATTTTTATTGATGATCTGCACCCCAAAGCTAAAAAATGAGAGATTCTTTAGACGTCCTCCTGCGTGAAATAATTCTAGGACCCAGGTAACCTAGGTCTTTTGTGTTAGGTGAGAACAGGTAATCTACAGTTTGAGCTTACTTGACTCAACTGCAAATGTTTGTTTTAGATATGTTCAATGATTGGCTGATTTTGAAGTGGCCTGGCAGTGAGTGGCACACCTAGTTTGTAACTCTTTGGTGCGGCCTCTACTCAAAACAAAAGCCTTTTAACTCTTGGAATGTTGATTAGTTCATTCCAGTACTCACAGTGGGGATTAGCCCTTTCCCTTAAATACTGGTATTGTCCTCGATCAAAAATACTCTGATTTGATTAAATGCCGTTTCACCCATTCGTAGAGGGACATTTTCTGGCCTCAAAGGCCTCTCGTTGTACCAGAACTCCTGTAGCTTATCCCCCCTGGGAAAAGGAATCTTTCATTTAGAATCCCCCCCTTGTGTGGTTCCTGGATGCAAAAACACCATGAAAGGGTCTGTTTGTGTCCTGAAACCCTCAGGACTTTCATTCCAGGCGAGACAACACTGTCATAAACACTCTCTCGTTTCAGGCCCGACCACTCGGTGCTCGTTGTTGTAATGCAGCCCCGTCGGGTTACCCGGACCCGTATTAGGTGGCGGCTAAGTAAGTGCGGGGGCGCTTGATTTAATTTTAACCTTGGCCACTGCTTATTGGATAGGAATGGGCTTGGCCTGAGTGCCTGCTGTGCGTGTTGTTGACTGAAACGGCTTCACCCAGGCAGCTAAGCACCTGATGATTGGGTGGGGAATTTAGCAGTAGCACAAGCAGAACAGCGCCTGGCGACTGGTGAGAGTTTTTCCATCCTAAATGCCCGGGTTATAGACTCTGTAACCCATATAGAACTTATAGGTAAGGTTTCCCAAACACCGATTTTAATCCTAGCCCCGAATTCAGAATCATTCTCAATTGGAGGCACTTTTTAGTCCAGGGGTAGGCTTATTTCGTGTCCAGGAAACCTACCTGTAGGTTTTGTCAGAATTGTGCACCATAGTCCATATACAGGGTATCATAAGTATTCACCACCCTTGGATTTCTTAATGTTTATTGTGTTACAAAGTGGGATTAAAATGTATTTAATTGTCTTTTTTTTGTAAACGATCTACACAAAACACCATCAGTGGAAGATTTTTTGTTTGTTTTGATGAATGAAAAATCAAACACTAATATATTCACCCCTCTAAGTCGATGCATGTTACAAACACCTTTGTCAGCGATTTATAGCTGTGAGTCTTCTTGGGTAAGTCTCTAAGAGCTGAATACCTATTGACTCAACATTTCAGCTTTTCATTTTTTTTATTAGTTAGCAAAAAATCTGAAAAGCATAATTCCACTTTGAGATCATGGGGTATTGTGTGTAGGCCAGTGACAAATCTCAATCAGTTGTAAATTCAGGCTGTATGCAAAATGTGGACAAAGTCAAGTGGTGTGAATACTTTCTAAAGGCACTGTATGACTCCTCAGTAATAAAACAATCGAGACGTATTGTTTAAGACCATTCCTTCTGGTTGTCCCCGTGTGTGTGTGTGTGGAGGTTTATATGCCGGTCAGACACTAAAAAGAGACCATACGAAGCTCATGGAAGGAAATCTGAATGACGTGTCAGGAAACCGTGATCGAAAAGTTCAGATCACACACTATCTACTGTAGCTCTCGCCTTTCTTGTCAGAAATCGTCCGCCTGCGAATTTTACTGTATTTTCTGATTCTATTGGAACAACTGAAAATATATGATGTTGTTGTGGCTAGTTACTCGCTGCCTTCATTCAGCGTGGATTTCATCTGCACTGACTAACTGCTTTTTCCATTACATCTCCTGTAGAGCAGGAGCCTGGTCCCAGATTTGTTTGTGCTGTCTTTCCACCAACTCTTGCAAGGCTGCACAAACCGGTATTGGACCAATAGGAGTTGGCAAGACAGTCCAAATGGATCTGGGACCGTAGGGCCGGGTCTGGGAAAGATGTAATCCTATGAGGCCTGCCCAGATTAAGCCTAGTACCTGAGTATGCCATTAACGATCGTCGCTCCCGGCCATGCCGACATTAATGCCACTGGCCTCAAAGGTCTGTTTATACAAGATGCTGTACTCTGCTGGTGGTCATGCCGCATTGGTGGCACAATGTTGTTTATTTCATACAGATGACTCATTGTTTTTTTACGGTGTGAACGAATGCTGGTTTGAGTGGTTTCGGTTGATTACTGTGCCGAATGTTATCTCATCTCTGAGAAAAAGAATGTGCGTTGGTGATAAAAGCCACTTCTGGGTTCTAAGATGTTCTCGAATGTGTACATTACTGCGTGACAGTTGTGTAAATTAGAGAGTTGAATACACAGAGGAAATATGCAGTGCCTTCAAAGTATTCACACCCCTTGAATTTTCCACATATTTTTGTTTTGTAACATACTGAATTTAAAAATTGTATTCAATTGAGAGTTTGTTACTGTCCTACACACCATAATGTCAAAGTGGAATTATGTTTCTGGAAATGTTTACAAATTAATTTTAAAAAAAATGAAAAGCTGAAATGTCTTTAGGCAATAAGTATTCAACCCCTTTGTTAAGGTAATCGTAAAGTTCAGGAGTAAAAAAAAAAAGAAAAGACAAGTTGCATGAATAATAGTGTTTGACATGATTTTTTTATGACTATACCTGTACCCCACACAAACAATTATCTGTAAGTTCCCTCAGTTGAGCAGTGAATTTGGAACACAGATTGAACCACAAAGACCAGGGATGTTTTCCAGTGCCTCGCAAAGAAAGGGAAAGGGGGATACCTAGTCAGTTGTGCACCTGAATGCATTCAACTGAAATGTGTCTTCCGCGTTTAACCCAATCCCTCTGAATCAGAGAGGTGCGGGGGGCTGCCATAATTGACATTCTACGTCTTCGGTGCCCAGGGAACAGTGGGTTAACTGCCTTGCTCAGGGGCAAAACGTCAGATTTTTACCTTGTCAGCTCGGGGATTCAATCCAGCAACCTTTCAATTACTGGCCCAATGCTTGAACCATTAGGCTAAGTAGTGGTTCAAGGGACCTATTTGGTAGATGGATAAAAATGTTAAATAGCAGACATTGAATATCCCCTTTGAGTATGCTGAAGTTATTAATGACACTTTGGATGGTGTATTAATACACCCAGTCACTACAAAGATACAAGTTTCCTTCCTAACTCAGTTGCCGGAGAGGAAGGAAACCGCTCAGGGAATTCAACATGAGGCCAATGGTGACTTTAAAACAGTTAGACTTTAATGACTGGGATAGGAGAAGGATGGATCAACAACATTGTAGTTACTCCTCAATACTAACCTAATTGGCAGAGTGAAAAGAAGGAAGCCTCTACAGCATGGGTGTCAAACTCTGGCCCGCGGGCCAAATTTGGCCCACGGGGTAATTATATTTGGCCCGCGAGACAATACCAAATTACTACTAGAGCTGGCCCGCCGGTATTATACAGCGCATTCACCGCTAATACTACGAATCCCATAATGCTCTGCTGTTGTTTTCGCGCGCCAATCAGGACAGGACCCAGAAACGCCCTCTCCTCTGTGACAGTAGTCATAGCAACATAGACGCTACAACTGTCAGCGCGCTATCCCTTCCCAAAAATGGCGAAAAGAAAGGCAGAAAACAGGAGCTTTCTGGACAAGTGGGAGGCAGAATATCTGTTTACATATGTAAAAGACAAACCTGTTTGTCTTGTTTGTGGAGTCAACGTGGCTGTAAGTAAGGAGTACAACATTAGACGACACTATGAAACGAAACACCATGACAAATACAAGGACCTGGACATGACTCAAAGGAGCCAGAAAGTAGAGGAGATGAAAAGAAGTTTGGTTTCACAACAGAATATGTTCAAAAAAGCCACATCACAAAGTGAGGCTGCTGTAAAGGCTAGTTAAATCAGAAGGCTGCAAATAGAAAAGAGGCATACGATTTTTATTTAAATTTTATTTATTTAATAAATTAATGCCATTGATGTGTTTTTTCATTTGAAATTCGATTTTGCATGTCTCCACTATTAAATTATATATTGTATGGTAATAAGCGATGCTTGTTCCATATTCAATGTTAAAGCAAAACTTGTTTGGGTCCATATTAAAAGGTTCAATGTTGGCCCGCGACTTTGTTCAGGTTTTACATTTTGGCCCACTGGGTATTTGAGTTTGACACCCCTGCTCTACAGAATACAAATATTCTAAAACATGCATCCTGTTTGCAACACGGCACTAAAGTAAAACTGCAAAAAATGTGAGAAAGCAATTAACTTTTTGTCAACATAGTGTTATGTTTGGGCACATCCAACACAACACTGAGTACCACTCTCCATATTTTCAAGAATAGTTGTGGTTGCATCACGTTATGAGCAATGTTCCCTCAGAAAAAATTGGTCACAGAGCAAATTTCAGGTCTGCTGAGCGCAAACTTGAACGTTGTGAAAATTCTGTGCAACTTCCGGCACGCGTTTACTGTGAACATGGAGGCTGTACCCGCTTTAAGTTAGTTTTAACAGTGGTCAAGTAGGCTACTGTGGCTATTTGATCATAATGTAGACCTACCAGAGTGGTCTACAATCAAAAACAATGCATCCCATAACATTTTAACATGGAAATAGTTGTTCTCTCATTCAGCCTACAGTAGAGGCCAATGTGTGGTGTTCAATGTAGGCCTACATGAGACTTTTGAAAAAGCATGCAGGGTTTGTGGTGCTGACCCCAATTAGTCGTCTGGTTGATTTTGTCGACCGAGATTTGTTTTAGTCGAGTAGTAATGTGTGTGTGTGTACACTAACGTTCAAAAGTTTGGGATCACTTAAATGTCCTTGTTTTTGAAAGAAAAGCTAATTCTTTTGTCCATTTAAAATAACATTAAATTGATCAGAAATACAGTGTAGACATTGTTAATGTTGTAAATGACTATTACAGCTGATTTTAAAACCTTTTTTTTTTTTATATTAAAAAAAATATCTACAGAGGCCCATTATCAGCAAACGTCACTCCTGTGTTCCAATGGCACGTTGTGTTAGCTAATCCAAGTTAATCATTTTAAAAGGATAATTGATCATTAGAAGAGTTCCTCTGACCAGTGTCTGTGTTCCTTTGTCCATCTTACTCTTTTGTTTTTATTGGCCAGTCTGAGATGTGGCTTTTTCTTTGCAACTCTGCCTAGAAGGCCAGCATCCCAGAGTCGCCTCTTCACTGTTGACATTTTTTTCGGGTACTATTTAATGAAGCTGCCAGTTGAGGACTTGTGAGGTGTCTGTTTCTCAAACTAAACACTAATGTACTTGTCCTCTTGCTCAGTTGTGCACCGGGGCCTCCCACTCCTCTTTCTATTCTGGTTAGGGACAGTTTGCACTGTTCTGTGAAGGGAGTAGTACACAGCGTTGTACGAGATCTTCAGTTTCTTGGCAATTTCGCATGGAGTAGCCTTAATTTCTCAGAACAAGAATAGACTGAAGAGTATCAGGAGAAAGTTATTTGTTTCTGGCCATTTTGAGCCTGTAATCGAACCCACAAATGCTGATGCTCCAGATAATCAACTAGTCTAAAGAAGGCCAGTTTTATTGCTTCTTTAATCAGAACAACAGTTTAAAGTTGTGCTAACATAATTGCAAAAGGGTTTTCTAATGATCAATTAGCCTTTTAAAATTATAAACTTGGATTAGCTAACACAACGTGCCATTGGACCACAGGAGTGATGGTTGCTGATAATGGGCCTCTGTACGTCTATGTAGATATTCCATTAAAAATCTGCCGTTTTCAGCTCCAATAGTCATTTCCAACAACAACAATGTCTACGCTGTATTTCTGATCAATTTGATGTTAATGGACAAAAAAAGGTGCTTTTCTTTCAAAAACAAGGGCATTTCTAAGTGACCCCAAACTTTTGAACGCTATTGTATTTAGTACCAGTCAAAAGTTTGGACCCACCTCCTCATTCAAGGGTTTTTCTTTATTTTTACTATTTTCTTAATTGTAGAATAATAGTGAAGACATCAAAATTAATGAAATAACACATATGGAATCATGTAGTAACCAAAAAAGTTTTAAACAAATCAAAGTATATTTTATATTTGAGGTTCTTCAAATTGCCAACCCTTTGCCTTGATTACAGCTTTGCACACGCTTGGCATTCTCTCAACCAGCTTCACCAGGAGTGCTTTTCCAACAGTCCTAAAGGAGTTCCCACATAGGCTGCTTTCCCTTCACTTTCTGGTCTGACTCATCCCAAACCATCTCCATTTGGTTGAAGTTGGAAGATTGTGGGGGCCAGGTCATCTGATGCAGCACTCCATCACTCTCCTTTTTGGTAAAATAGCCCTTACACAGTCTGGATGTGTGTTGGGTCATTGTCCTTTTGAAAAACAAATGATATTCCAACTAAGTCCAAACCATATTGGATGGCTTATCGCTGCAGAATGCTGTCGTAGCCATGCTGGTCCTTGAATTCTTAGTAAATCACAGACATCGTCACCAGCAAAGCATCCCCACACCATAACACCACCTCCTGCCATGCTTTACGGTGGGAACCACACATGCGGAGATCATCCTTTCACCTACTCTGCGTCTCACAAAGACAGTGGTTGGAACCAAAAATCTCAAATCTGGACTCATCAGACCAAAGGACAGATTTCCACCGGTCTAATTTCCATTGCTCGTGTCTCTTGGCCCAAGCAAGTCTCTTCTTATTGGTGTCCTTTAGCAGTGGTTTCTTTGCAACAATTCAACCATGAAGGTCTGATTTGCGCGGTCTCCTCTGAACAGTTGATGTGTCTGTTACTTGAACTCTGAAGCATTTATTTGGGCTGCAATCGGGAGTCTGGTAACTCTAGTGAACTTATCCTCTGCAGAGGTAACTCTGGGTCTTCCTTTCCTGTGGTGGTCCTCATGAGAGCCAGTTTCATCATAGCACTTGATGGTTTTTGCAACTGCACTTGAAGAAACTTTTAAAGTTCTTGACATTTTCTGTATTGACTGACCTTCATGTCTTAAAGTATTGCTGGACTGTCATTTCTCTTTGCTTATTTGAGATGTTCTTGCCATAATATTGACCTTGTCTTTTACCAAATAGGGCTGGCTATATTCTGTATACCACCCCTACCATGTCACACCACAACTGATTGGCTCAAACGCATTAAGAAGGAAAGAAATTCCACAAATTAATTTTAGAAAGGCACACCTGTTGATTGAAATGCATTCCAGGTGACTACCTCATGAAGCTGGTTTAGAGAATGCGAAGAATGTGCAAAGCTGTCATCAAGGCAAAGGGTGGCTACTTTGAAGAATCTCAAATATAAAATATATTTTGATTTGTTTAACACTCTTTTGGTTACTACATGATTCCATGTGTTATTTCATAGTTTTGTTGTCTTCTATTATTCAACATTGTAGAAAATAATTCAAATAAAGAAAAACCCTGGAATGAGTAGGTGTCCACTTTTGACTGGTACTGTATGTAAATGAGATGTCTGTATTTAATTTTCAAAAAACATGTTTTCACTTTGTCATTATGGGATGTTGTGTGTAAATGGGTGAAAAACATTTCATCAATTTTGAATTCAGGCTGTAACACAACAAAATGTGTAATAAGTCAAGGGGTATGAATACTTTCTGAAGGCACTTATTGTATTCATTAATTTAGGCCAGAATCCTAACTTGATGCTGCGCACGTAACTACATTTTTCACAAAAAACTTTCATTGACATCGATACACGATTTTTAAATTCACACATTTCAAGGATTCTGCCCGTGTGATATATTAAATTTTTTTGTGGCTTGTGTACAGTTGTCACAGTTTGTTTTTCTGACAGAGTTGATTTACTTTTATGTACTTTCTTTGCCGTCCACAGGTGGTAAAGACCATTGGCTTGAGGGAAGTCTGGTACTTTGGCCTTCAGTATATGGACGCCAAAGGATACCATACCTGGCTGAAGCTTGACAAAAAGGTAAGGTTAATGTAATCTAATGGTACCTTTTAACAAATATTTGTTTTTCTGCTCAGGAATTCTCAAACCTTTTCCCACTGTATTCATTCTTAAATTGCATATTTTTTTGCAATACCATTCTACAGTAAACAAAACCAAATGGGCCATACAATCTTTAGAGAGGCAGGTCAAATCACTCCACACTATTTGCCTACCACTCACTCAGTCAATTAGTAGCCACTCACTCACTGCATTATGGGCACCCTCTCTCACTCCTACTTCCTGTGCAGACCAGTGGCTAATTGTAATCTCCCTTCATTTCAGTCCCTTTTTTCAGATAATTGTCATTTTTTAAATGGGATTTTAGTTGTTATTATGCCCCCCCCCCAAAAAAAAACGATGTGCCCCATGGCGCTCTGGTGAAACGTAGTGCACTAAATAGGGAATAGGGTGCCATTTGGGACGCAGACAAATCCAGTCCCCCTGAGGTTTTCATAATCAGCTGGTAGTGTGAACTCTCAGTGAACCACTAGATAAGATACTACTTCTCTGGGGGAGCGAGTGCTGTGTACCCAATGCAGTATGTATCGACAGTATAGTTAAAGCACAACCACCTGTGTCCGTGGAATGGAGATGTGCCTGTTTTTGATTTGCAGAATTTCCAAATGCATCAATGGTTCTCACCAGAGCTGTATATACAGTCGTGGCCAAAAGTTTTGAGAATGACACAAATATTAATTTTCACAACGTCTGCTGCCTCAGTGTCTTTAGATATTTTTGTCAGATGTTACTATGGAATACTGAAGTATAATTAGAAGCATTTCATAAGCGTCAAAGGCTTTTATTGACAATTACATTAAGTTGATGCAAAGAGTCAATATTTTCAGTGTTGACCATCCTTTTTCAAGACTTCTGCAATTTGCCCTGGCATGCTGTCAATTAACTTCTGGGCCACATCCTGACTGATGGCAGCCAATTCTTGCATAATCAATGCTTTGAGTTTGTCAGAATTTGTGTTTTTTTCACCCGCCTCTTGAGGATTGACCACAAGTTCTCAATGGGATTAAGGTCTGGGGAGTTTCCTGGCCATGGACCCAAAATATCGATGTTTTGTTCCCCGTGCCACTTTTGCCTTATGGCAAGGTGCTCCATCATGCTGGAAAAGGCATTGTTCGTCACAAAACTGTTCCTGGATGGTTGGGAGAAGTTGCTCTCGGAGGATGTATTGGTACCATTCTTTATTCATGGCTGTGTTCTTAGGCAAAATTGTGAGTGAGCCCACTCCCTTGGCTGAGAAGCAACCCCACACATGAATGGTCTCAGGATGCTTTACTTTACTGTTGGCATGACACAGGACTGATGGTAGCGCTCACCTCGTCTTCTCCGGACAAGCTTTTATCCGGATGCCCCAAACAATCGGAAAGGGGATTCATCAGAGAAAATTACTTAACCCCAGTCCTCAGCAGTCCAATCCCTGTACTTTTTGCAGAAAATCTGTCCCTGATGTTTTTCCTGGAGAGAAGTGGCTTCTTTTCTGCCCTTCTTGACACCAGGCCATCCTCCAAAAGTCTTCCCCTCACTGTGCGTGCAGATGCACTCACACCTACCTGCTACCATTCCTGAGCAAGCTCTGTACTGGTTGTGCCCCGATCCCGCAACTGAATCAACTTCAGGAGACGGTCCTGGCGCTTGCTGGTCTTTCTTGGGTGCCCTGAAGCCTTCTTCACAACAATTGAACCGCTCTCCTTGAAGTTCTTGATGATCTGATAAATGGTTGATTTAGGTGCAATCTTACTGGCAGCAATATCCTTGCCTGTGAAGCCCTTTTTGTGCAAAGCAATGATGATGGCACGTGTTTCCTTGGTTGACAGAGGAAGAACAATGATTCCAAGCACCACCCTCCTTTTGAAGCTTCCAGTCTGTAATTCAAACTCAATCAGCATGACAGAGTGATCTCCAGCCTTGTCCTCATCAACACTCACACCTGTGTTAACGAGAGAATCACTGACATGTCAGCTGGTCCTTTTGTGGCAGGGCTGAAATGCAGTGGAAATGTTTTTTGGGGATTCAGTTCATTTGCATGGCAAATTCATCTGATTACTCTTCATAACATTCTGGAGTATATGCAAATTGCCATCATACAAACTGAGGCAGCAGACTTTGTGAAAATTAATATTTGTGTAATTCTCTCAACTTTTGGCCATGGCTGTAGACACGTACAGGTATGCACTGTATATAATGGCTGTGGTTATTACGTCATGGAGGTCACATAAACCCACCAACTTCACCTTACTTGCAGTGTTTGGGTTGGGCTGGTTTCTATTGCGTGGCTAATAAACTGTTTATTCTTGCATGTGAGGAGTGAGGAGCTAGACTATTAGCATGAGTGTATACTTAGTGACGTAAGGGTAGTATAGTAACTTTAATTAGTTTACAGCGAAAGGTGTTAAGCCGGTTGTGGTTTCACTAGGACGTTTGAAGTAGAATATTATAATGTACTGACAACCCAGTGGTCCATACCTATACATAAGGGAGATAGAGGCCAGTTGGAGTGCAGTGAGATAGCTGTGTGCTGACTCTGCGCAGCTCTACTATACAGTAGCTCTTTCAGCACACATTCCCCCGCCACATTTGCTTCCCATTCGCCTCAAGACATTTTGGTTCCTGTTTTGGAGCGAACACAGAGGAAGAGGCCAAAGTCAGTAAATAAACACGTTTATCAGCCCATGCATTTTATACATCCTCTTTTACAGAGGAATACGACAGTGCATTTTTTTTTTTTATGCAGCACTGTGCATCCAAGACAATTGAACTCCTCGGGTACAATAATGTTTATCCAATCCAATCATCCATTCCTACTCGTGAAACTGGTAGCCCAAATGGCACCCTATTTCACTAAAATCATGTGAAAACGTGTTTTTGGAACACTTCACGCGTGCTATTTTTGAATGAATGAATCCTCTCTCTCCAACCCAGGTGTCGTCCCAGGATGTGAAGAAGGAGAACCCGCTGCAGTTCAAGTTCCGCGCCAAGTTCTTCCCCGAGGACGTCTCTGAGGAGCTGATCCAGGACATCACCCAGAAGCTGTTTTTCATGCAGGTAACACACACGCGCACCAAGGCACACGAGCACACACACACGCACACACATACACATGTATGTTTTTTTTGTGTGTGTCCAGGTGAAGGAGGGCATCCTAAGCGATGAGGTCTACTGCCCCCCAGAGACCGCCGTGCTGCTGGCCTCCTACTCCGTCCAGGCCAAGTTCGGAGACTTCACCCGGGACCTCCACCGGCCCGGCTACCTCACCTCAGACCACCTGCTGCCCCAGCGGTAAGCGTCGGTCCACTCCCAGTCCCTATGGGCCCTGGTCAAAAGTAGTGCACTACATGGGGAATATGGTGCCATTTAGGAAACAACCAAGAGCTTTTTTCTAATAGCTACACTAGCATGAAGCACTCGACTTTCTTCATATGCAGCAATGTATTGGGGCCATGCATTCTAAGTGGTATGCTAGTATAGACATTGGAACTTAGCCAGGAGTCCAGCCACCAGACAATAGCTTACAGTATTGCTGTGATTGACAGGATCAGGATCACGTTTTGTGTTCGGATAGACCACAAGAAATCCATGCCATGACAAATCCAATATTGATCATAACATCAGTACTCTTTCTTCATTGTACCTCCTCTCTGTTTGCCCCTTTCTATTCGTCCTCTATTCTTCCTTTCTGCCCTCCCTCATTCTCTCCCTCTCCCAGTGTTCTGGAGCAGCATAAGTTGTCCAGGGAGCAGTGGGAGGAGAGGATCCAGGTGTGGCACGAGGAACACCGTGGAATGCTCAAGTGAGTTCCTCTCTGTGTTGGTTTGTACGAGTCTGTATGTTGGTGTCCCTGTCATAATAAAACAGGTTCCCCTGATTTGCTCTACCTCAGATGGCAATCAGTTTTTATTTATATTAATTTATGAAGATGCCTATTAGTTGATCAGGTCTTATCTTCCTGGGTTCATTCATACACAAACATACGATACATGATGCAATACAATAATACAACACACCACAGTACCTTACACAAGGACACAATAATAAAAAAATATCAAATCCCTAATCTCAAACCATTGCTTTATTTCTCCATGTCTGATCCTGCAGAGAGGATGCCATGCTGGAGTACCTGAAGATCGCCCAGGACCTGGAGATGTACGGCGTCAACTACTTTGACATCAAAAACAAGAAGGGGACCGAGCTGTGGCTGGGTGTGGACGCCCTTGGACTCAACATCTACGAGAAGGAAGACAAGTAAGAAATAGCCTTCAGGGTTGTGTTCAGTAGGTCACACTGTAGCAACATTTTTTTTAGCAAATAACAATTTTAAATGAGCATTTCTTTTTGGACAAGTCCAGATAGTCCCTCCCTGTTTGTCTGTTTCAAAACATTTTCTCCCTACTGGACACCACCCAGGTTCCCTCACTGAACTGACCACTTGTGCAGTGTTTCTCAATCCTGGTCCAGGGGACCCAAAAGGGTGCACATTTTAGTTTTTCCTCTAGCAGTAACACATTCAAATACACAAAGGTTTGATGATGAGTTGATTACTTGAATCAAGTGTGTTAGTGCTGGGGCAAAAACAAAAATGCATCCCTTTGGGTGTCCAGGACGAGGATTGAGACTGCAGAGGGTCAAGTCATGCAAAACTGTGTTCAAATAGTATTTGATTGCTGCTGCCTGGGGTGCCACTGACACTTATCCATGACTTCCATTGAGCCAGGCAAGCTCAATCAAACACAGCTAAAGATTTAAAATACTACTTGAGCCCAGGTTTAAAGTCATGTAGTCCGTCTACCCATTCTTGTTCTGCTTGACAACGATACCGGGTTGTTTTCCGGCCTTCGCTACAGTTCTGTTCCAGACATTGTAGCCTCATTCCAATGGACTTCCGTCCAGGTGAACCCACGTCTTTAGTTAATCAGTACCAACGAAGAACATTCTTACCACAGCGTTTTTTCCTTTCAACTGTCTCTCTCCTTTTTGATGAGCTGTTACTGGTCCGTCGTACCCAAGGTTGTTATGCGAGTCTGCGGGCCACCAAATACTTTGCGAAAGCTCAAAATAAAGATACAGATTTGATCAGATCCCTCACGCGATACAAGCGGTAACTGCATACTTATTTGGTAAGTACTTGTTCCCGGTCAGTTAAATTACTGGGTTAAAGTAGATTACGACGTAATATAAGTATATATAAATATAAGCTACATAGTCGATAGCCCTGCAGTCACTGACCCTCTGGCAGCAACACTGGCTGAGTGACATCAGACCCGGGTTCAAATAGTTGTTTCCTTTCAAGATGGGCTGGGTTTGCAGTTGACACTTTTGGGACTACTCCGTTGGCTCCATCGGGCCAGACAAACGCAATTAAGCACAGCAAAGTAGATCATGAAATACTATTTGAACCAATGTCTGGCAGCAGTGTTTTGAGTGCAGTGCACTAACCTATTGCTGGGTTGTGTTGTTGACAACGGCCGTTGCTCCCTTAAGAGCTCCATGCCCTGTTTGAATTCTCCATGCCAAAAGTCTATTCAAAGCAGCGTGAATACGGCTCCTTGGGCGGTTAATGAGAAAATGTAACGACTCAGCCGCCCCCCACAGGGAACTCTGTCTGGCCGACATTTGGTAGTGCTTTAACTCTAACTTGACTGTGTCTTTTTGGGATTTCCCGTTGTCTTACACTCTACCCACATTTATTGTGGTTTGTGTCCAAATGCTTAGCTCTGAATCCACACGAAGCACAAATGGATAGATGTGTGAGTGTTTATTTACGACTACAATTGTTCCATAGAATGGGTTTAAAGTGAATCTAACACTCTTATTTAAACTTGAGTGTAGTGTAGTCTGATACCTGTAAATCTGGTGAAGCAAGTAGAAAATGGGACGAGAGAGACACACAAACACAGGGCTATGTGTCTGTGTAAGGCTCCGAGTGTCCTTGAATATGTGGGTGTGTTTGTGTTTGTGCACTCTGGGGCTCGGCAACAGAAATGACTCTCTGCTGCAGTGCACGTTGCTGTAACCATGGTGACACCTACTGGTTTTTCAAGCTGTGCGGGACTTAAGAATGTCAGGCTGACCTAGAGTGCATGCCCCTCAATGGAGGCGGCAGGCTACAGACAATACATAGCACTACTACTGCCAAGGCCTCTGAGACACACAGTGTAGACTCCTTAGACCCTGCTGAGACACACACACACACACAAACATACACTAGCACACCATTGATCCTTTATATGTCAGATATGGCCATCATGCCAACGTTTTACTCCTTAGGCCATTTGTCAAGCAAACGCACACACCCTCATTCAGTATAAGACATATACAGTGAGGGAAAAAAGTATTTGATCCCCTGCTGATTTTGTACATTTGCCCACTGACAAAGAAATTATCAGTCTATAATTTTAATGGTAGGTTTATTTGAACAGTGAGAGACAGAATAACAACAAAAATATCCAGAAAAATGCATGTCAAAAATGTTATAAATTGATTTGCATTTTAATGAGGGAAATAAGTATTTGACCCCTTCTCAATCAAAAAGATTTCTGGCTCCCAGGTGTCTTTCATACAGGTAACGAACGGAGATTAGGAGCACACTCTTAAAGGGAGTGCTCCTAATCTCAGTTTCTTACCTGTATAAAAGATACCTGTCCACAGAAGCAATCAATCAATCAGATTCCAAACTCTCCACCATGGCCAAGACCAAAGAGCTCTCCAAGGATGTCAGGGACAAGATTGTAGACCTACACAAGGCTGGAATGGGCTACAAGACCATTGCCAAGCAGCTTGGTGAGAAGGTGACAACAGTTTCTGTGATTATTCGCAAATGGAAGAAACACAAAAGAACTGTCAATCTCCCTCAGCCTGGGGCTCCATGCAAGATCTCACCTCGTGGAGTTGCAATGATCATGAGAACGGTGAGGAATCAGCCCAGAACTACACAGGAGGATCTTGTCAATGATCTCAAGGCAGCTGGGACCATAGTCATCAAGAAAACAATTGGTAACACACTATGCCGTGAAGGACTGAAATCCTGCAGCGCCCGCAAGGTCCCCCTGCTCAAGAAAGCACATATACATGCCCGTCTGAAGTTTGCCAATGAACATCTGAATGATTCAGAGGACAACTGGGTGAACGTGTTGTGGTCAGATGAGACCAAAATGGAGTTCTTTGGCATCAACCCAACTTGCCGTGTTTGGAGGAGGAGGAATGCTGCCTATGACCCCAAGAAACCATCCCCACCGTCAAACATGGAGGTGGAAACATTATGCTTTGCGGGTGTTTTTCTGCTAAAGGGACAGGACAACTTCACCGCATCAAAGGGACGATGGACGGGGCCATGTACCGTCAAATCTTGGGTGAAAACCTCCTTCCCTCAGCCAGGGTATTGAAAATGGGTCGTGGATGGGTATTCCAGCATGACAATGACCCAAAACACACGGCCAAGGAAACAAAGGAGTGGCTCAAGAAGAAGCACATTAAGGTCCTGGAGTGGCCTAGCCAGTCTCCAGACCTTAATCCCATAGAAAATCTGTGGAGGGAGCTGAAGGTTCGAGTTGCCAAACGTCAGCCTCGAAACCTTAATGACTTGAAGAAGATCTGCAAAGAGGAGTGGGACAAAATCCCTGCTGAGATGTGTGCAAACCTGGTGGCCAACTACAAGAAACATCTGACCTCTGTGATTGCCAACAAGGGTTTTGCCACCAAGTACTAAGTCATGTTTGCAGAGGGGTCAAATACTTATTTCCCTCATTAAAATGCAAATCAATTCATAACATTTTTGACATGCGTTTTTCTGGATTTTTTTGTTGATATTCTGTCTCTCTCTGTTCAAATAAACCTACCATTAAAATTATAGACTGATCATTTCTTTGTCAGTGGGCAAACGTACAAAATCAGCAGGGGATCAAATACTTTTTTCCCTCACTGTAGCTAGCTATCAGGACAGGGTTCCATTTTGCCCCTATACCAGAAAGGAGGGTATTTGATGTGTATGGTGTCCTATATTGTCCCTGATTGCTGAATAAATCCATCCAAATACATGTTGACGTTTCTATGAGATTCTACATAACCCAGAACACACCATGTACAGTTGATGTTTGGTAGCCTTGCCTTTAAATTGTTTAACTTGGGTCAAACATTTTGGGTAGGCTTCCACAAGCTTCCCACAATAAGTTGGGTGAATTTTGGCCCATTCCTCCTGACAGAGCTGGTGTAACTGAGTCAGGTTTGTAGGCCTCCTTGCTCGCACACGCCTTTTTCAGTTCTGCCCACAAATGTTCCATAGGATTGAGGTCAGGGCTTTGTGATGGCCACTCCAATACCTTGACTTTGTTGTCCTTAAGCCATTTTGCCACAACTTTGTAAGTATGCTTGGGGTCATTGTCCATTTGGAAGACCCATTTGCGACCAAGCTTTAACTTCCTGACGTCTTGAGATGTTGCTTCATTATATCCACAAAATTTCTTTCCTGATCTATTTTGTGAAGTGCACCAGTCCTTCCTGCAGCAAAGCACCCCCACAACATGATGCTGCCACCCCGTGCTTCACGGTTGGGTTGGTGTTCTTCGGCTTGCAAGCCTCCCCCTTTTTCCTCCTAACGACGGTCATTATGGCCAAACAGTTCTATTTTTGTTCCATCAGACCAGAGGACATTTCTCCAAAAAGTACGATCTTTGTCCCCATGTGCAGTTGCAAACCGTAGTCTGGCTTTTTTTTATGGCGGTTTTGGAGCAGTGGCTTCTTCCTTGCTGATGGGCCTTTCAGGTTATGTTGATATAGGACTTGTTTTACTGTGGATATAGATACTTTTGTACCTGTTTCCTCCAGCATCTTCACAAGGTCCGTTGCTGCTGTTCTGGGATTGATTAGCACTTTTCTCACCAAAGTACGTTCATCTCTAGGAGACAGAACGCGTCTCCTTCCTGAGCGGTATGACGGCTGCGTGGTCCCATGGTGTTTATACTTGCGTACTATTGTTTGTACAGATGAACGTCGTACATTCAGGCGTTTGGAAATTGCTCCCAAGGATGAACCAGACTTGTGGAGGTCTACAATTTTTTTTCTGAGATCTTGGCTGATTTCTTTTGAATTTCCCATGATGTCAAGCAAAGAGGCACTGAGTTTGAAGGTAGGCTTTGAAATACGTCCACAGGTACACCTCCATTTGACTCAAATTATGTCAATTAGCCTATCAGAAGCTTCTAAAGTCATGACATCATTTTCTGGATTTTTCCAAGCTGATTTAAAGGCACAGTCAACTTAGTGTATGTGAACTTCTGACCCACTGGAGTTGTGATACAGTGAATGATAAGTGAAATAATCTGTCTGTAAACAATTGTTGGAAAAATGACTTGTGTCATGCACAAAGTAGATGTCCTAACCGACTTGCCGAAACTATAGTTTGTTAACAAGAAATGTGTGGATTGGTTGAAAAACTAGTTTTAATGACTCCAACCTAAGTGTATGTAAACTTCCGACTTCAACTGTAAGTCAAATCTTTAGAACGGGCTTAGAGCCTTTGACCGTAGCAATTTGACTGGTAAAATCATAATTTTTCTATGAAACACACCTCTGGATAAGTCATTGGGAGATGCTGCCTTATACAGCACCTAACCTTTCGTTTAGAGATGACTCTAAACAAGAGTCCTTTACATTCCTCATGTGTATGTCAGAACGGGTCTGTAATTGATTGAAATACCAATTCAGGCAGCAGCAGGGTTTCCAGTGTGTCACTGTAAGGCAGTTCAGACAACATTCTCCGTATGGCCTACTGTATGTGTGTGCATTTTATATTTATCAGATGCTATTATCCAGAGTGACTTACAGTAAGTGGTGAGTGTATACATTTTCATACTGGTCCCATGTGGGAATCGAACCCGCAATTCTGGCATCGCAAGCACCATTCTCTACCAACTCAGCCACACGGGACCAAGTACAGAACCAGTCAATGTTTCTTTCTCCGGCACACAATGGACGAGCCCCGCCCGAAATTCCTCACACCTAGCCCGATTGAGACAGAGGCCAACATGTACAATGCAGTAGTACGCACAGTCCTGCCTCAGACATGTACATGGAATGAATCCTATCCTATTTGAACTTGTTTCCTACAACAGATCCCATGCTGTGTCCCAAATGGCAACATTTCCCCTATATATTGCATAGCCTATAAGGAATATGGTGCCATTTGAGACAGCCCCAGTGTTTCCACTAACATTAAAATAATTTGGCTTCGGTTGGTTTCAATTACAATATTTGGCTACCAATACCCTGGATTTTGATTTGGGATATAATCTGTAATACATCTACAGAAAATGAACTGTAATGTCCACTATTAAGCCATGTAAAAACATGTACAATACTAACACTGGTTTGCCTCATTTCCTGCATCAGACTGACCCCGAAGATTGGCTTCCCCTGGAGCGAGATCAGAAACATCTCCTTCAACGACAAGAAGTTCATCATCAAGCCCATTGACAAGAAGGCCCCGGTGAGTTAGGCCTCAACGCTATAGATTCACACAAATAAGGCCATGCCAGGCTAAGCCCAACTGTACCGGGCTAGCCTGGTTATGCATCCCAGCATAGTTTCTGGAACTCTGCTGGAAAGGACAATGTGAAAAGAAAATATCCACGCCAACACAGTACAGTGTGAATCAAGCATCGGACACAGGTCTCCCATGACGCAGGGTCACAACAACACTGTTTTGGTGATCGATACTATACACCAAATCACACGCCACATTTAACATCACAATGAAAACAATCTGAAAGCGTTAGCAAACAGCTGCAGCAGATGTCACGATGGACCAATATAAAACCCAGTTATCCTGGTCCCAGGTCTGTTTGTGCTGTATAGCCAACTTCTGTGGTCGGTGCTGTATAGCCAACTTCTGTGGTCGGTGTTATGAAAAACAAAAGTTGGCTATACAGGATAACTGGGTTTTATATTGGTCCGTCGTAACATCTGCTGCAGCTGTTTGCTAACGCTTTCAGATTGTTTTCATTGTGATGTTAAATGTGGCGTGTGATTCGGTGAATAGTATCGATCGTCAAAAGTGTTGTTGTGATCCTGCGTCATGGAGACCTGTGTCCGACGCTACAGGGAGATGTCTTACTTTGCATTTACTGTAGGTAAAGTTAGTGTGTGTTGACTACCTCACCTCCCATGTTCCCAGCTCGGCCTGCTTGCATCCTCTCTCCTCTCCTGCTCTGTTTCCATGGGGCTATCCTCAATCCCATCTCCCATTGTCAACGGAACCCTGGCTCCAGCCCCTGCTTGCACACATAGGGAGAAACACAGACACACAAAAGTCGGCGAGGACACACGTGCGCACACACATACACGTGCACAAAGACCCCGAGTGCTCTTCTAATGTTCATCAAGCCTCTACGCTCAACAGACCTCTTCTGCTCAAGCCAGTATTTGGCCTCTGTGTGTGTGTGTGTGTGTGTGTGTGTGTGTGTGAGCATGCGTGTGTGAGCATGCGTGTATGTGGTCCGGCTAACTGGTCAGTAAGCGCATATGGGCAGTGTCTCCTTCAACTGAAAGGTTAAGTCATTCCTACTGCTTCCTTCAGCTGCCATTTCCACTTTCCATCCAAAGCAAATGGTCACTGTGCGCGTTGTCACACAGAGGTGTAAGACTCTAGCACAGAAGACATGCTGTCTGCAAAACTGTTTTGTCTGACCTGAGTTGTTCTTTGCTCCACCCTCCTCCACCTCTTTTCCCCCACATCTCCCTATTTCGCACCTCTGTCTCTCTCTCTCTCTCTCTCTCTCCGACAAATCTCCCCCACCACCTTTTTATTTCTGCCACCCCCCCCCCTCTCTGTCTCGTGGTCTCTTTCGCCCACTCTCATCCTCCCTCTCTCTCTCGCGCTCTCCTTCTCTCAGGACTTTGTGTTCTACGCCCCTCGCCTGCGCATCAACAAGCGCATCCTGCAGCTGTGCATGGGCAACCACGAGCTGTACATGCGCCGCCGCAAGCCCGACACCATCGAGGTGCAGCAGATGAAGGCCCAGGCCAGCGAGGAGAAACACCAGAAACAGTTGGAGAGGTGTGTGAGAGTTTAGAATAGGGATGGTCAACACTCCTGGAGAACAACTGGATGTGCATGCTTTTGCTCCATCCCTACCCAAACACCTGATCAGATTCAGAATATCACTCACAAAAAGAGATCTATTGTATCAAATTGTATTGGTCACATACGCAGGGTTAGCAGATGTTATTATGAGAGTTGTCCGGAGGAGCAAATATATGCCGTTATTCATATCCTAGAATGAATCTCTTGCTCTAAAGCTTAGCATGCTCTTCATTACAGCAAGACGTGCTCAGCACCTTTTTGTAGGCCTCACAGGTATTTGAAGTACCGCGGCGCTGGGTGCTGATGCTTCAATAGCATGACCTCATTCTGTGAGTGAAGCAACGTTGAGACAAAGTTGTGGGAGCTGGCTAGTGTTATCTGGACAGTATCGCCTCTGCACAGCTGTTCAAGCAACATGATGTAACGGCCATTCGTGACGCTCTACACGGCCGAGGTTTGCCACATACAAAATCGCCTGTAGGACTTTCCCGACACTGCCAACCCCACACAATACAAGGGAAAGGGGGATTATCGGTTGGAGAATGTTCCTTGTGTTTTTGGTCTAGATTGTTATCCATTACAATGTAATGTACATGTGTACACTAGAGGTATACAGGCTGCATTGTATGATGAAAGTGAACCACCTTATTTAAAATCACAGTACAAACTACAAAGGGTATGTGTAGAATTACAGTTTGTCTGCTACACTGTCCCCCCCGAAATGTGTTTGCTTGCTTTTGTGTGCGTGCGTGCGTGCCCATGTGATTGTGTGTACGACGTGTGTGTGTCTACTCAATGTGTTTTAAAATCAGTGTGTGCCCTCACACACTCCGAGAGGGGCCAGTTTAATAGTTTATTAGCCAGCACACGTCATCCCTTCTTTGTGTCTCACACTGGGCCTCCCTTATCTGCAGGGCCCAGCTGGAGAACGAGAAGAAGAAGAGGGAGGCCATCGAGTTAGAGAAGGAGCAGATGGAGAGAGAGAAGCAGGAGCTAATGATGAGGCTCTACCAGTTTGAGGAGAAGACCAAGAAGGCAGAGAAAGGTAGGACTGGGGAAAATAGGGTCTGACTGGGAGGTCACTAGGGTCACCCAGAGCACATTTATCACCTAAATGTGGAGAGGTGGGTATGAGAAAGAGAGAGACGGGGGGGAGAGAGTGTGTGTACCTGTAGAATTTGAGTGTGTGTTGGTGTGCATTCATACTTTGTGCGCGCATAATTTTTATGCTGCATAAAAAAGAGCGCCTAAAACAGTAATGATATTTGAGAAAATTGCTCTCAGTTGACGACAATTTGTATTTCAACAGTTTTACTACTGTGGATGTTTCAATTCAGAGGTAATAAACAGGTGGCCTTGTGCTATGTGTGACTTTGTCACTGTGGACCTTAGATAGCCCGGCGGTACCGTTTTTACAGGGTTAGATATCAGCAATCGGCTGATAAGGCATTTCTCATCGACCTTTGTTTGTAACCCTCTATTCGGTGTTCATCGCCATTGTCTTTACCATATAGTGCGGTCTCTCGGATTTACGTGGCACACAGGATTAGTATTTCCATGAATATAGCTGTGGAAAGGTTTTATAAACCATGGAAGTAGAGCAGCCGTGTAACTACAGTAAGTGCCGGATGGTTTGATAGTAGTGCGTTTAGCAATCGTAAGTTTGTAGTATTTTGTACTTCGTTTTGAAGGCCTGCTTCAGAGGTCGGTCCTTTGTCCTTTTTTGCAGGCAATTTTTTTTAACAGCAGTTTGCAGTACTGGATATGTAGTGTAATTTGGTTTCTGCAGAGCAGAATTTTCACTTGGTCATTAGTCTATCACCCTCAAATTCAAATCTGGATAACTGCTTTTTTCCCCCATTCTTCCCCTCTAATCAGGAACTGTGTTGGACCTGGGACACCAAGTGGGTGCAATTCATGATCAGGTAGAACAGAAACAGCAGTACTTAGGACCTTGTAGGGTAAGATTTAAAACCCCTGGTGTGTCAGTTAGTAATCCAGGGAGCTGTTTAGCATTACACAGAGAGAATTGTAGAGAGTTGTTAGGAAACTCATGTTTGCTACATGTGTTTGTCTTGTTCTGTATGTTTCTCGGTGTCGCTATGTAGTGTGCATCTGTGTGCCTCGCACTTTATGTATATTTGGTTATAAATACCTCTGTCTCAGAGGTGTATCTGTCTATTCCGGTCAGTGTCACTCTTATCTCTTTGAGGCTCTCTCTCTGTCTGACCTGCATGAGTAGCACGTGTGTTTGTGTGCTTTCCAGGTCTTCTTTATTGCCCCTAATAGTGTAACACGTTGCAGAAATATTTTATTTTATTTTTATTTAACCTTTATTTAACCAGGTAGGCAAATTGAGAACACGTTCTCATTTACAATTGCGACCTGGCCATATATAAAATATCACAACGCACGTGTGTCATTGTGTGTGTGTGTGTATCTCACCGCTCTGTCTCTCCAGACCTTCAGGAGCAGATGCAACGTGCCATGCAGCTGGAGGTGGAGAGGAGGAAGGCGGAGGACGAGGCTACCCGCCTGGAGGCTGAGCGTCAGGCCGCCCTGCTGGCCAAGGAGGAGCTGGCCCGTCACGCCCAGGACCAGATGCACAACCAGGAGCAGCTGGTGAGAACCAACCAACAACCATGTTACAAACGTGTCACGACCCCCTTATAACCTCGCTAAGCTGTCCTTTAACACTACCATGTCACAGCCAATTGAAACCCAACTATAACCCTACTATACTGTACGTGCTGAAATGGACTTATGTATCTATATGTGACTGACCAGAGTTCGAACTCTGGTCTTCTCCTGCACGCCGCAAGACTGTTAGCCCACTGAGCTAAAGCCTAGGCACCATCTCTTTAACATATACAACTCTGAACTACACCTCACTGCAGCGAATTGTGTCGAGCTGAAATAACCTGTTCAGTACTGAAGAGCAAGCAAAACCTGTACCAGACTGCTCCTTAAAGACACCGTAGTAATGTCCTTCACCACCGTATAACTGGACCGCATCCCATTATGCCAGACAGTGCCCGCCCTGCTCTGCACCAGACCACCCACAGGGTCACTATAACAGGCCTGACAGTAAACTTGTAGACCAGTGTGCTCTCACTAGGCTATTGACAGTGGAACACTGAGTCTGTTTTTATAGGGGCAAGTTGGACAACATGGAAACCGCTGCACACTGCTGCTCATGCACCCAGGTGATATTTTTTCGACCCTCAGGTCTTCATCAGGCAACAGCCGCACGTTGGACAACAGCCACTCTGAACAAACCCCATAACAGAGCCCTTTGTCATGATAAACAGATATGCACCAGATAAATACACGATGAGTAACGATAACTTGGCTATATACACGGGGGGTGCCAGTACTGAGTCGATGTGTGGGGGTACGAGGTAGTTGAGGTAGATTTGTGCATATAGGTAGGGATAAAGTGACTAGGCAACAGGATGGATAATAAACAGTAATGTAGGCTACAGTGTATAAATAAATACAACATTTAAATCAATCAAAAGTATTTATAAAGCCATTTTTCCATCAGCAGATGTCACCAAGTGCTTATACAGAAACCCAGCCTAAAACCCCAAACAGCAAACAATGAATATGTAGACGCTAGGATTTATTTGCTCTGCTACGGCTTTCCTCAAACATGTGATGCATCGTCATGACCCCTATAGGCCCTACTAGTATGAACATTGCAACATTATCATGTGTTTTTCCTCAATCTCCTCAGCTTTAATTAGGTAGACTGGAAGCTCCAGTGACTAAGCACCAGTCTAGCTTAGCAACCCATTTCAGTGTTTTCAATGGTGGCTGTGTTGGGCCTTTTCAACCAGCCACCAATTTTACAGCTGAGCACACTTCAGAGGTTTTTTTTATGGTCAAAACATCCACACTGTGTGTGTCGTGCTTTTGTGCTGGGCTTTGTGTGTGTGTGTGTGTGCAGTATTTACAATCCTAGACTTCACACACACACACTGCAAACAATAGATGCAGGTTACTCAGAACCCTTTACAATGGAGTGTGATGTTCTGTTTTCTCTTTTCAAAACTGGTTGAATGGCTATTTTTACCCTGTAAGCACCTGCAATTTACCATGGGTGAGAAATTACACAGGAAATGAGAATTACCTGCCTCCAACCAAATTCATTTGAATCGAAATTTAAGTTTCGGTTTTGTATTTCTTGGTCCTGAGCAGTTGTAAATCAAACAATACACGTGTAAACACCAAACCTTTTTCATTTTCAACTTATTTGAGAAGAAATTCTGAATAGTGCAAGGGTGCCAATATATTTGACCATAACTGTAGGTCTCTCCACTCTGGTGCACCCAATGTGTACTGCACTGACACAAATGACTGCTCATTGGTTGAAAACAATGTAATAAGAAGAAGATTGTGGGAGCTGTACTGTTAGATTTCAGTGCAGCTTTTGATGTTATTGACCATAACCTGTTGTTGAGAACTTGTAGTTTTTCAACCTCTGCCATTTTGTGGATTCAGAGCTATATCTCAAAGAAAACCCTCTGTTCTATTAAATGGAAGCTTCTCTAATGTCAAACATGTAAAGTGTGGTTTACCACAGGGCAGCTCTCTAGGTCCTCTACTCTTTTCTGTTTTTACCAATGACCTACCACTGGCATTAAACAAAGCATGTGTGTCCATGTATGCTGATGATTCAGCCATATACACATCAGCAAGCAGATGTTGAAACTTGTTTTTGAGTTACAGTATGTTTTGGAATGGGTGGCCAGTAATAAACTGGTCTTGAACATCTCTAAAACTAAGAACATTGTATTTTGTACAAATCATTCCGTAAGTTCTAGAACTCAGCTGAATCTACTAATGAATGGTGTGGCTGTTGAATAAGTTGAGGTGACTAAATTACTAGGTGTTACCTTAGATTGTAAACTGTCATGGTCAAAACATATAGATTCAATGGTCGTAAAGATGGAGAAAGGTCTATCCATCATAAAGAGACGCTCTGCTTTTTTGACACTATACGCCACAAAGCAAGTTCTCACAGTTCCTAAGAGTTGAGGAAAGACTGACCGCTTCACTTCTTGTTTTGATAAGAAGCATTGTGTTTGAAATTCCAAATTGTTCGCATAGTCAACTTACACACAGCACTGCCACACACACTTACCCCCCCGGACATGCCACCAGGGGTCTTTTCACAGTCCCCAGGTCCAGAACAAATTTCAAGGAAACGTACAGTATTATACAGCACCATGAATGCACGGAACTCCCTTCCATCTTATATAGTGCAAGTGAACAGCAAACCTGGTTTAAAAAAACAAAGCAACACCTCACTGCACAACGCCGCTCCCCCATGTGACCCACTTGTGTGTGTATGTACTGACGTATGTGTAACTGATAGATGCACACACACTACATGCAAATGTTTTTACATGTATATACATTTTAGTCTTTTGTCTGCAATGTATTTCTCGTTGTCTCTCCCCAGTAAGACTATCTGTCGCCATTTGCCGTCGACCAATGGGGGTCCTAGTAAATCACATCAAACGACGGTGGCACACACTGAAAACATTATACCTCATCACCAGATTATTAGCCCCAGCACATGTTGAGACAGACTGGCCTACTCACTCTACTGCACCACAGTACTCTCAGCTTCTCTTTTCTCTCTTCTGGAAGGTGACTTATACACTCCCCACACAGTGTCCATCCATCTCTATCCTACTATTCACCTTTTACTCCAAATGTCTAGCCCTTCCTAAAACGTGTAGTCCTCCTCCACACTCTCCTACACCCCTCTTTCTCTCCATCCCCTCCCACAGACCTGTAGTCCTTTGTCTACTGTATCCTGACTGTCCGTGGCCTGTAGCCCTCCTCCGTCGTCCTCCTTCTCTCTCCCAGATGTTTAAGTCCTCTCCCTCCTCTCCTGTCTTCTGTTCTCTCCATCAGGCCGCGGAGCTGGCCGAGCACACGGCTAAGATCGCCCTGCTGGAGGAGGCCAAGAGACGCAAGGAGGAAGAGGCCGACACGTGGCAGCACAGGGTGAGTCGCCCACACACACACACACACACACACACACGTGCACGCGTGAACAAACGCATGCACACCTATGTATGCACCCACAAGCACGCACAATTGGATGTGCAAACACGCTCGCAGGTGCCACCACACCACACACACACACACACAGTCACTTAATATTGAAGGTTGCATTGTAATGTGGGGCATTCTAGGGTGTTCTGTATTAATAACTTCTGTGACCACCATCCCTCTCCCTTCCCGCAGGCCCAGGAGGCCCAGGAGGACCTGCTGAAGACCAAGGAGGAGCTGCACATGGTGATGACGGCTCCTCCTCCTCCGCCCCCTCCCCCCATGTTTGTGGAGGAGCCCATGTTCGTGGACAACCACGAGGTGACGACTCCGGCAGAGGAGCAGAACGACCACGACAGCGAAGAGAACAACAGCACATACAGCGCTGACCTGCAGAACGAGGGCTTCAACGACCACCGCCTGGAGGAGGAGCGTCTCACTGAGGCCGAGAAGAATGAGCGCGTGCAGAAACAGCTTATGGTAAGAGAGAGGAGTTCGCAAAAGAGCTGTGTGAGTCTGCAGGGATCGGCTGGTTGGTTGAGAGGTTGAGTGATCGATTTGATTCGCTCATTAAATCATTGTCTTGAGTTTTGTATTACTAGTAGCACATCAACGTATCTGCTGTGCTAGACCCACCCTATTCCCAGGGTGAGCTTTCCCCTCTAACTCTGAGTACCGAGTTAACTTGTTGTCCTCTTGTTGACTTAAAGTATGTCCTTGGTTTGTTCCTACCTTGTTTACTTCTTGTTGACTTATTCCTCCTTGCAGGCCCTGAGCTCGGAGCTGGCCCAGGCGCGTGACGACACTAAGCATACCCAGAACGACCTGCTCCACACAGAGAATGTGCGCGCCGGCCGGGACAAATACAAGACCCTGCGGCAGATCCGATCGGGCAACACCAAGCAGAGGATCGACGAGTTTGAGGCCTTATAAGAGGGCCCTTCCTTCCCAGGCCACGAGGGCCTCACAGCCACGTACCCTTTCTGAATAGTGTCTGAACTCATCCCCTCCACTGCTACACGCACACACAGACACAGACACACACACGCGCAGACACGGAGACAGACACACGTGCACAAACATTTGACATTTTAGTCATTTAGCAGACGTCCTTATCCAGAGCGACTTACATTTAGTGAATTCATCACACCTACAAGAGCAGTATAAAGAGTGAGTGACACACTTTTACTACAGTAGTTACTCCTTAGCTCCCTAACTTACTTCTTTAATAAACTGTCAGGCGGGGGGGGGGCTTTTCAAATTCGTGTGTGAAAACTTACTAATGCCAAATCTTCTTTCCTTTTAGCATAACAAATCTTCTTTGTGTTTTGATTGTAATGTAATTTGATGCGATCAAATCAATCACCATTGTTTTTAACCAAAGGTGTGATAATGAGTAGTGGCACTAAACCCTCACTTTTGATGTTTCGTAAATGTTGTGTGAATGTTGAAAAAGAGCAATATGTTGTTTTTCAAAGGGACCACTCGGAAAGGGGGAAAATACAGTATAATGAAACTCTTACTCTCAGAAAAGTGTACTATGTTCTGTTTTTCCATTATATTTTGAACACTTCATTTATGTTTAATATTGTAGCTTGCAAATCATGAATAGTTTAATATTTATACGGTATATGGATCATTTAATCTTGGTTTGTATATTTTTGCTATTCTAATGATCATGAGAACATTTTACATGTATCAAAGGTTCTATATCGACCAAAATAATTGTTTCATAAGGTTTTCTTTTAGATCATTAAATTAAAGAGATTTATTTGTATATTATTACAACTTTTTCTTCTTAAATGGCTGCATTGGACCTTTTTATCTCAATCAAATTATTTCTGGGTATCAATTAAGACTGTGATTGTTTTAAATTAATATGGTCAAAAATAGCTTCAAAGATCAATTTCTCAAGCAACAATTTTGCTAGGACTGTCTGGGAGTGGTCTGAGTGGAGACCGAAAACTAGCTTTTGGTTTGGAACTCTTTCTTATTGGTCTATTAACTAATTTACTGCATGGTGATGTCACCATGGAAAGGCCAAAGCTCCATCCCACCAAAATAGGCTGAAATTTCAGATGGTCTTTTCAAACTGCTTTTACACTAAAAGGGTATTATCATTTTCACAGTATTATTCCAACCTCCGTGTGGAAATATATATTTAAAACACAGGGAAATCACATTTTTGACTGCACTGGGTCTTTAATTAAATATTCTGTTGCATGTCATCAAATCAGGATAAGGAGATCCTATAGGTACTTTAGATTTTTGCCATGCAGTTCACGGTAGCTAGCAGAATTTCAGAGGCATAGATGCATCTTCTCCAGGAGCACTGTGCTTATACAAAAACATTTACATTTATCCTTTTTTCCCCCAATCACGCCACTCTTTAAGTGAGGGATGAGAGGATGACATGTTTTTAGTCAGTATGTTATGACATCACCCAAAACTGGTTGAAACAATGTCATTACAACCAGAAACTAGTTGAAATGAAGTTGACATTTCAACCTGTTCAGCAAATGGTGGTGGTTGTAGCCCCACTAGAGGCCTTTTTTCTATTGGATGTTCCGCTTGAGGCTTCAGTCCCGTCTCGCCATTGACTCTCCTTTCTCTGGATGTGTACTAGACTAGTTTTTACTGACCTTGTAACCGATGACGATTCACAATGCTGCCGCTGTCCTTTATTTAAACTGGATTTTAAAACGAGGTGTTCAACATATTGGCAATAAAGATTATGATTACAGCGTCGTACTGTGATTTCACTTTCTGATTTTTTTGAGGCAAATGTTCCACTTTATTATCACAAACTCATAAATAGAAAGGACAAGAAGATAAGGGAAGTACAGTCACCTCACAATGACGCATGAAAGAAATGAGGTGAGCATGCTTAAAGCACAAGGCATATTCCAATCAAATACAATAAACATAGAAATATAAAAACAATAGGTTTCATTTTGAGTGGAACATCCCTTTAATACATAAGTCATCAAATGGTACATAAATATCTAACTGGAGGGACTTTCACAAAGCGAAGGCCTGGTAGTCAGTGCAAATGGAGTTAAAGGTAGCGTTAAAGTACTGAGACTGTTCATATGGGGCGACGGGCTTTTCTGTTGACATCATGTTCTCCTGTTGACATTGGCTTGCATGGGTAAACTGAAGTCATGCCACATGTTGGGCCTCTGCAGCACCAGTTGCCATGACGACCCTGGGAGACACAGGGTTAACAGAGTGCAAGGTCAGTGACATCAGTCCTTCCTAGCTTCTCACAAACAGGGAGAATCTCAATTGCATACTCCTCACCTTCTCAAAACCCATTGGGGAAGGTCAGAGGGGAGAGACCTCTAGCTTCCTCATCCACTGGGCTTTTAGAAAGAGGCAAGAGGTACAGTGCATTCGAAAGGTATTCAGACCCCTTGACTTTTTCCACATTTTGTTACGTTACAGCCTTATTCCAAAATGGATTTTAAAAAATGTAATCAATCTACACAAGCAAAAATAGTTTTTTTTATACATTTTTGTAAATTCATAGAAATTAGCAGTATTCAGACCCTTTGCTATGAGACTCGAAATGGAGCTCTGGTGCATCCTGTTTCCATTGACCATCCTTGAGATGTTTCTACAATGTGATTGGAGTCCACCTGTGGTAATTTCAACTGATTGGACATGATTTGGAAAGGCACACACCTGTCTATATAAAAGGTCCCGCAGTTGACAGTGCATGTCAGAGCAAAAACCAAGCCATGAGGTTGAAGGAATTGTCCGTAGAGCTCCGAGACAGGATTGTGTCGAGGCACAGATCTGGCGAAGGGTACCCAACATTTTCTGCTACATTGAAGGTCTCCAAGAACACAGTGGCCTCCATCATTATTAAATGGAAGAAGTTTGGAACCACCAAGGCTCTTCCTAGAGCTGGCCGCCCAGTCAAACTGAGCAATCAGGGGAGAAGGGCCTTGGTCAGGGAGGTGACTAAGAAACTGATGATCTCTCTGACAGAGCTCCAGAGTTCCTCTGTGGAGATGGGAGAACCTTCCAGAAGGACAACCAGCTCTGCAGCACTCCACCAATCAGGTCTTTATGGTAGAGTGGCCAGACGGAAGCCACACCTTAGTAAAAGGCACATGACAGCCCGCTTGGAGTTTGTCAAAAGGCACCTAAAGGACTCTCAAATCATGAGAAACAAGATTTTCTGGTCTGATGAAACCAAGATTGAACTCTTTGGCCTGAATGCAAAGCGCCATGTCTGGAGGAAACCTGGCACCATCCCTACGGTGAAGCATGGTGGTGGCAGCAGCATCATGCTGGTGGGGATGTTTTTCAGCGGCAGGGACTGGGAGACTAGTCAGGATGGAGGGAAAGATGAACGGAGCAATGTACAGAGAGATCCTTGATGAAAACCTGTTCCAGAGTGCTCAGCATCTCAGACTGGGGTGAAGGTTCACCTTCCAACAGGACATCAACTCTAAGCACACAACCAAGACAAAGCAGGAGTGGCTTCGGTACAAGTCTCTGAGTGGCCCAGCCAGAGCATGGACTTGAACCCGATCGAACATCTCTGGAGAGACCTGGAAATAGCTGTGCAGCGATGCTCCCCATCTAACCTGACAGAGCTTGAGATGATCTGCATAGAAGAATGGGAGAAACTGCCCCAAAACAGGTGTGCCAAGCTTGTAGCATCATACCCAAGAAGACTCGAGGCTTTAATTACTGCCAAAGGTGCTTCAACAAAGTACTGAGTAAAGGGTCTGAATACTTGTGTAAATTTTATATTTCTGTTTTTTATTTATGATAAATGTGCAAACATTTCTAAAAAAATGTTTTTGCTTTGTCATTGTGGGGTATTGTGTGTAGATTGATAAGGGGGGAAAAAACAATCTAATCCATTTTAGAATAAGGCTGTAACGTAACAAAATGTGGATAAAAGTCAAGGGGTCTGAACGCTTTCAGAATGCACTGTATGCAATTGAGATTCTCCCATAGTTTTCTACATAGACTCCCCAGAGAGAGCGGGGGATGGATATGCAGAAGAGGGTTCCCTCAATACCTATAGAAATAGGTGAAACCCGTTTCCTCAGATGGCTTTTCTCTAAATTCTATTAGTGTGATTAATTCAATTCTCATTGATGTTTGACTCAGACTGTCTGACATTTTGGAGAACTGGAGTTGGTAACTTCTATTCGATTTCATCCCCTTGTATAGGCCTGGTCAAACTTTTCCAGTTAGGCCCTTTACTTTTCATGCAAACTGATTAAAATCTACTGTATAACTGTAAAGGTAAACCAGTCATTGACAGAAAGGTAGCCATCTTACCAGCTTCCATTCTAACCCAGCCCAGGAGACGGTCTGAGAAGGTGAAGGGGATATGGTTCCAGAGGTCCAGCTCCAGAGTGCAGATCTGGAGGTCGTAAGGTGTGACCCTGCTGAAGAGCAGCGGGTGAGACCACTCTGGACTGGGCTTCTTCTTCAGGACAGGGGTCCTCTGGACCAGCTCCCTGGAACCGGGGAGAGTCAAGCACCTAAAACACACACAATATAAAGATAAATATATAGATGAAAACATTTTGTTCCATCCTCAAAATCCGATTTCCTCTAACTCTAAACCTAATTCCTAACCACTAAACCCTTACGCTAACCTTAATTCTAACCCTAATTGCAACCCTAAACCTAACCAGTAAACTTAAAATAGCTTGTTTCCTCATTGGAATGTGGGAAATGTCCCCACGACTGAGAATTTTCCTTGTTTTACTCTCAACACACACACACACCTAACTGTATAGTAGATGAACGCACATAAGTAGAAACAAAAATACACCAGTACACACACAACGATATCGCACCCCAGCCAACCCACACACTAGTCATATATTTACCCTTTAACATAGGTGTTCTGACAGGTGTTTGCTTTAGTGGGTAGGTTTTTGACACCAGTGACGAGAACAGTCAGTTGGCCAACGTCATGTGGTCCAATGTGAACCTCTGTGTGGAGAAAGAAAGAAAACAAGCTAATTTCAATATAAGGGATCACCTGACCCCTACTGCTGTGAAAACACAAGCGTGTGAGGCAATGAATTGTAGAGAGCCAGCCTACCATCTGTGTGGCAAACCCAGGACGGCTGGGACATGGAGCTGAACTTCACTCTGACCAGGAGTTCTCCTGCTGTATCCTGCTCTACTCTACTCCTTTCTGGGCTCTCGGGCTATAGAGAGAGAGAAGAGACATACCTGTTTTTTCCCCCACCTAACCAACACTGCTAACCGTGTTTAAATACATTTATTTATAGATATCAAAGGGTATTTTGTGAACGTTGCTTAATGATCAGCAGTTATAACCTACCTTGGGACACAGGGGGTACCAGCTGGAGCCCTGGGTGGTGCTCTCCTCAAACATCCACCCCTCCAGAGGGACCAGAACCTCTCCCAGAAACACCTTCTTCAGAGTCCCAGAGTGCCACACAGACACCTGCAGAGTACTCCTGGACAACAGGGGGCGCTCCATCTGGCACTGTGTATCAGGGAATACAACACATCGGTGGGTGAAATACAGGGGATTCCTTAACAGTGCAGACTATTTCACTATTTTTACTATATTTTGTAGTGTTTCCTAATGAATATGACAGAGATTTTTCTCCTTACCTGTAAAACTTCATTATAAATGGGATCCGTCGTGTTCCTCTTGACAGTCGTCTTCAGTTTGCTGCTCGGAGACTTCTCCGGCAGTAGATACACTTTTACATACCTGCCCATGAGGGTTACATACAGTACAAGATAAGGAGATCTAATATGCTAATGGTTCACAATACAACAGAGAGTAATAATCTGGTATCATAGGCATAGAATTACTAGAATGTGCCTCCCCATTCAAGTCAACGTTCCCATGATGGGTAGACCATCTATTTCTATCACAGGAGGTTGGTGGCACCTTAATTGGGGAGGACGGGCTCATGGTAATGGCTGGAGCAAAATCAGGAGAATGGTATCAAATACATCAAACACATGATGCCATTCCATTCGCTCCGTTCCATCCATTATTATGAGCCGTCGTCCTCTCACCAGCCTCCTGTAATTTCTATGATGTAGTGCAGGGTTTCCCAAACTCGTTCCTGGGCCCCCCCCCCCCCCCCTGGGTGCACATTTTAGTTTTTGCCCTATTACTACACAGCTGATTCAAATAACCAACTCATCAGCAAACTTTGATTATCTGAATCAGCTGTGTAGTGCTATGTCAAAAACCAAAACGTGCACCGGGGTGGGGGGGGTGTTGCCCTGGACCCGAGTTTGGGAAACCCTGAACTAGTGTATTGAGTAATACTGCTTACGGATGACACTTCTTCCTCTTGACATCTCCGTGGGCCAAGTTTCTGCAGCCGTTGATTGTGATCTCCAGGCAGGAAGTGCTGTCGTTGAAGGCAATGGCGAGCTCTAGCTCTCCCATCACACTGCCGATCTCCAAGAGATCACAGTCTGTACCAGTGCTACTAGCACTACTACCCTGTAATACAGATGAAATGTCACATTACAGCTTTAAAAGAACGCTATGACAGCAGATAGGCTATGCAGGTCTATTCTGTAATTAAGCATGCGGATGTTTTGGATGCATTCCTCTCTCGCTTCTCTGCCAGATTTGCAAGATATGAAAAAGACATGGTAACCACATAACAAACAGTAACAACAATCTGTATCTGATCAAATGTCAAATAAATTGTGAAGTTACAGGATGTTTTGCATAAGCTGCTATGTCACAAGGTTTCATATTCATTTCTCTCTCTTCATCATTAGGCCACTCAACTGACCCTCTTTCCCTCTAAGTACTCTGAGCCGAGGGAAATGTCCTCATCAGCCCCCGATGAGGAACCGCTTTGGTCATCATTCCGGCTCTTCCTGAACAGGTTGGGAAGACTGGGGCCTTTGGTTAGCTGTGAGGAGAGAAGTTGTGTCTGTTATAAATTGCACACTTTTTTAATTCATATTGTGGTGAATTCGGGGGGTAGCGCCACCAGGACTTGAACCCGGGGACCTGCGTCTGTCAGCCCAACATCTGAGCCATTACACCAAGAGGTTTGAACCTCTTGATAAAGGTCACAAGGTGTCACAGTTGCTGCTTTCCTAAAGTCTCTCCTGTCTGAAATAATTGCCAGTGTCATAATATGATAAATATCTCACTCACATGTGTGTGGGGGGGGGGGGGGTCTTTTTGCTTCACCTCTTTTATGTGGACTCTTACAACAGAGTGTAATACTTTTACACACAGTTGAGGGGTTGATATTGATTTGGTTTCTCTTACATTGGTGGATTTGTTGATGTTCGTGTCAGAGAGGCTTTTCTGGCCAGCACTCTGTCCCCGGCCGTTGTACACTGTAAGCAGATCCTGTTCCACTCGCACATCCTCCTGTGATCTGGAGAACCCTGGAACCCGAAATGTAGGATAAATAACACACACAGACAGACCGTCTCCATGCATAATGTAGCACTTCTGACGTGCTGCTTGTGAACAAGCCACACTATAAATATCATACCTGATCTCGTTGCCTAGGTGCAGTTTCCTTAGCACCGTGACTATGCATAAGGATAGCTTATCAACATTACGATACGTTTTTGTGATAACGTTCAGAGGAAATGTGTCGTTGTTTTGACACCTCCTTTATTGGATCTTATTTTTCTCCCCAAGATGTACTTCAAATGACCTAACACAGATTCCAAGATCATTTCATCTCTTAGTAGAAAAGCCTTGTTCTGCCAGAGACCTTTCCTTCGTCGATACTGAAACGGATCACTTACTTCTCATGTGGCTGGTGAGGGAAACCATCAGATCCTCCATAGACTTGGTGAAGGGTTTTTTCATGGAGTTATTCAGTCCCTAGATATCATCAAATCACTAAATTATTGATAAAACATTTGACAGACCAAATCAGAATTGTGGTTTATGAAACAAAACAGAATTTGGATATCTTCATTTGACCTTACCCCTGATCTGCTAACGGATAGACCATCGTAATAGGGTGGAGGGGTTGGCGGCACGACTGCTATATAACTAGAAAATGAAACGCACACAGAGAATGCAATTTACAGTTATATGACACTGTATTCATTGTTTTCACCTGCCCCTATCCATACAATGCACTGTTTTCCCCACCAATTTCTAATGAAATTACATGTTTTTATTATTGGTCATGTACACTGAGTTCACAAAACATTAAGAATACCTGGTCTTTCCAAGACATAGAATGACCAGGTGAATCTAGATGAAAGCTATGATGGCTTATTGATGTCACTTGTTAAATCCACTTCAATTAGTGTAGATGAAGGTTAAACAAGTTAAAGAAGGATTTTTAAGGCTTGAGACAATTGAGACGTGTCTGTATGCCATTCAGAGGGTGAATGGCCAAGACAAAAGATTTAAGTGCCTTTGAACGGGGTATGGTAGTAGGCGCCAGGCGCACCGATTTGTGTCAAGAACTGCAACGCTGCTGGGTTTTTCACGCTCAACAGTCTCCCCGTATGTATCAAGAATCGTCCACAACCCAAAGGACATCCAGCCAACTTGACACAACTGTGGGAAGCATTGGAGACAACATGGGCCAGCATCCCTGTGGAACGCTTTCAACACCTTGTAGAGTCCATGCCCCGACAAAATAAGGCTGTTCTGAGGGCAAAAGGGGAAGGTGCTCCTAATGTTTGGTATACTTAGTGTACATATCTGCATCCATCTGTGTCTATATCTCTTCCAGACTGTATGGTCACATAATACAGCAGCATAGAATACGTTTGTGTAAATGAATAAATGAAGACCGCTCATCAACTTACCTCAACCTCTGGTAGGACTTCAGTAGTTTCTCCCCAATAGTCTCATGCATATCTGTAAAATATTAGAATATTGCTATAGCTGCCAACAGTAGTCCACAGATGGCTGTTTCTATCATCTTTTGCCATTCTACATATTTTGCCATGCGACAGAGAGAACATTTTTGCAGTTTTAAAACTAACTTCATGCAATTCTACTCATTTTGCTGCAGGGCCCTAAGCGACACATACAGTGCCTTCAGAAAGTATTCATACCCCTTTAATTTTTCCACATTTTGTCGTGATTAAAATGGATTTGTCATTTTTAGTCAATGGTCTTAACAATTTTTATTTGTTATTTTTATAAAACACCACTATATCTACGTTTTCAACCTCCTGAGTCAGTACGTGTTAGAATCATCTTTGGCAGCTATTACAGCTGTGTGTCTGTCTGGATTGTGCAACATTTGCCCATTTATACTTTACAAAATTCTTAAAGCTCTGTCAAATTGGTTGTTGATCATTGCTCGACAATCATTTTGAGGTCTTCTCATAGATTTTCAAGTAGATTTAAGTCAAAACTGTAACCTTTAGACTTTTACTCAAGTATAATTTTACTGGGTGACTTTTACTTTTACTTGAGTCATTTTCTATTAAGGTATCTTTACTTTTACTCAAGTATGACAGTTGAGTACTTTTCCCACCACTGCATATCAGTACATACTCTACACACAAGTAGGTCTCATGGGGGAGAGGCGTTGTGATGTGTTTCTTTAATAATTTCTAAACCATGTTTGCTATTCACTTGCACTATATAAGATGGAAGCGAGTTCCATGCACTCACGACTCTGTATAATACTGTACGTTTCCTTGAATTGGTTCTGGTCCTGGGGACTGTGAAAAGACCTCTGGTGGCATGTCTGGTGGGGTAAGTGTGTGTGGCAGTGCTGTGTGTAAGTTGACTATGCAAACAATTTGGAATTTCCAACACATTAATGTTTCTTATAAAAACAAGAAATTATGCAGTCAGTCTTTCCTCAACTCTCAGCCAAGAAAGACTGGCATGCATAGTATTAATATTAGCTCTCTGATTACAATGAAGAGCAATACACCCCACTCTGTTCTGGGCCAGCTACAGCTAAACTAGGTCTTTCCTTGCAGCACTCGACCACACGACTTGACAATATTCAAGATAAGACAAAACTAGAGCCTGCGGGACTTGGTTTTTGGAGTGTGGTGTCAAAATAGCAGAGCATCTCTTTGTTACGGACAGACCTCTCCCCATCTTTACAACCATTGAATCTATATGTTTTGACCATGGCAGTTTACAATCTAAGGTAACACCAAGTAATTTAGTCTCCTCAACTTGTTCAACAGCCAGACCATTCATTAGCAGATTCAGCTGAGGTCTAGAACTCAGGGAATGGTTTGTACGAAATACAATCCTCTTAGTTTTAGAGATGTTCAGGACCAGTTTATTACCGGCCACCCATTCCAAAAGGGATTAATTGACTTCATTAGCTGTGGTTGCTGATGCGTGTATGGTTGAATCATCAGCATACATGGACACACATGCTTTGTTTAATGCCAGTTGTAGGTCATTGGTAAAAATAGAAAAGAGTAGAGGCCCTAGAGAGCTGCCCTGTGGTACACCACACTTTTCATTTTTGACAATAGAGAAGCTTCCATTAAAGAAAACCCTCTGAGTTATATTAGAGAGATAGCTCTGAATCCACGATATGGCAGAGGTTGAAAAACCTTAACATGTTGTTGCGAAAACATATGTGTTATGGTCAATAATATCAAAGGCTGCCCTGAAATCTAACAGCACGGCTCCAATAAGGTTCTTATCAATTTATTTCATTTCAACCAATCATCAGTCATTTGTGTCATTGCAGTACATGTTGAGTGCCCTTCTCTTTAAGCATGCTGAAAGTCTGTTGTTAATTTGTTTACAGAGAAATAGCATTTCCAATGTTTCCAACAGTTTGCTAAGAGCTGGCAGCAAGCTGATAGGTCTGCTGTTAGAACCAGTAAAGGTCGCTTAACTACTCTTGGGTAGTGGAATGACTTTGGCTTCCCTCCAGGCCTGAGGACAAAAACTTTTACCTCTAGGCTCAGATTAAAGATTTGACAGATAGTTGACTCTGTAGACACTCCTACCATCCTCAGTAGCGTTCCATCTAAGTTGTCAATGCCAGGAGGTTTCTCATTATTGATCAATAACAATAATTTTCCCACCTCTCCACACTAACTACAAAAATCAAACTTACAATACAATGTTTTTTTATGCATGAGTATGATTCGTTGTTGGCATTTCCTGCCTAAGTTTACCCACTTTGCCAATTAAGTCATCATGAAAATAATTGGCAACATGAAATGGTTTTGTGATGAATATGCCATCTGATTTTATCTTTCTGAACCTAATTTCATTTAAAGTACTCCAAGTTTTTCCCATCATTCTTTATATAATTGATCTTGGCTTTCTAATACAGTTTCTTATTTTTGTTAAGTTAAGTCACAAAATGTCTCAATTTGCAGTAAGTCAACCAGTTAGATGTGCAGCCAGACTTAGCCACTCCTTTTGCCCCATCTCTTTCAACCATACAGTTTTTCAATTTTTCATCAATCCATGGAGCCTTATTCCGTATTTATGTGGAAAAATGTAAAAGGATTTGTCCGCCATTATTGCGGCACTGGTCTGGCTGTAACGCACACTGTATGTCTAGTAACGTTAATTTTAAAAATCTAACACAGCGGTTGCATTAATAACTAATGCATCTTTCATTTGCTGTCCAACCTGTATTTTTTAGTCAAGTTTACGATTAATTATCGATTAGATTAGGTGCCTCTCCAAGATGGCACCGGCCAGAATGCATGAAATGTTGCTACTGGTCACATTGTATAACCACGATTTGTGCTGCTAAATATGCAAATTTTCGAACAAAACCTATATGCATTGTGTAATATGATGTTACAGGACTGTCATCTGATGAAGTTTATCAAGGTTAGTCAAATTATATATCTTTTGCTGGATTGTTACAATCGCTAACATTTGCTGCTGGTAAATGCGGTTGTGTTTCTGGCTATTGTGGTAAGCTAATATAATGCTATATTGTGTTTTCGCTGTAAAACACTTAAAAAATCGGACATATTGGCTGGATTCACAAGATGTTGGGCTTTCATTTCCTGTACGCTGTGTATTTTTCAGAAATGTTTTATGATGAGTAATTAGGTATTTGACGGTCTCTGTAATTATTCTGCCTGCATCGACGCTATTTCAGATTGCAGCTGCAATGTAGAACTGTGATTTATACCTGAAATATGCACATTTCTCTAACAAAACATATGCTATACAATAAATATGTTATCAGACTGTCATCTGATGAAGTTTTTTCTTGGTTAGTGGCTATTTATATCTTTATTTGGTTGAATTAGTGATGGCTACCTATGCAGGAAAAAAATGGTGGGAAAAAAAAGTTGTGTCTTTTGCTATGGTGGTTAGCTAATAGAAATACATATTGTGTCTTCCCTGTAAAACATTTAAAAAATCGGAAATGATGGCTGGATTCACAAGATCTGTATCTTTCATCTGGTGTCTTGGACTTGTGATTTCATGAACATTTGATTATATGATATCCCTGTAGCTTTAGGCTAGGCTATGCTAGTCTGCTTTTTTGATGGGGGGGATCCCGGATCCGGGTTTGTGGCTAGTTAGAGGTTAACAGTTCTGACAGTCAGTTTCTTAACAGGTGCATGTTTATCAATAATTATAAGAAGTAATTTCATCATCCACAGAAGAGTCACAGCAAAATATTTTGTATGATCTCTTATACACTATTTTAGGCCTAGCTTTTGGAACTTTGACTTTCCTGGATATAGCCACCATATTGTGATCACTGCATCCAATGGGTACGGATACAGCTTTAGAACAAAGTTCTACAGTATTAGTAAAAATGTGATCAATACATGTGGATGATCTTGTTCCTGTAGTGTTAGTAAATACCCTGGCAGGTTGATTAATAACTTTTACCAGATTACAGGCACTGGTTGCGGTGAGAAGCTTCCTCTTGAGTGGACAGCTTGATGAAAACCACTCAATATTCAGGTCCCTGAGAAAGTAGACTTCTCTGTTTACATCACATACATGATCAAACATTTCACACATTCACTTGGTGGCCTATATAGCAACACCCCAAAAGAAAAGGCTTTAGATGTGCCAGGTGAACCTGCAAACACAACACTTCAATAACACTTGACATGAGATGTTCTCTAAGTATTACAGGGATATGGCTCTGAATATATAGAGCAACACTTCTCTCATAAGCATTCCTGTGTCTTCTATAGATGTTATATCCTTGTATTGCTACTGCTGTAACATCAACATTAATTATCTAAGTGAGACTCAGAAATGTATTATATATTCATGTTGTCTGATGAATCTCCACCTAAATCTTCCTGTGGTCCATCTTCAGTTTCTCCAAGATCATTCCCCTCACTTTGTCCTCAGACTCTGTCCAGGTCTCATGTGGAGATTCTGCAATTCCGTCCTCAACAATGTTGTTTCCGACTTGATTGTCCCTCGACATAGTCATGGATTCCCATACAGAACTGATGTCCTCTCTCAATGACTTACAGACTGTTGTCATCTTGCCATTCTGTTTAAACTCATCGAGCTGACCCTGGGAGAACTGCAAACTGTTCTTCAGGTCCTGGACCTCTTTGGTCACGTCGTCCATTCTTTTATTAGTTTATTAGTTGACACCAGTATTTGGACACAACACTTCAAGCTATTTTCTTGTTGTTGTAACAGCTGCTTGTGGAACTATTTTTGTTTGTTTAAAAGATACTTCACATGTGATAGATAGACACCATTGTCTTCAACGGTACTCCCACGGGTTTTGGTCATTGTCATGGTAGCAACGTAGGTTACGCTATTAATCCTCGCAGTTCCAGACCGTGTCGCGGTCTGCGTTCAAGCCCTCAAGAAAACCCAGCAAACTTGATAAGCAGCTAGCAAGCTGCTACGCCAAGCAGCTCCTCACATCCGGCCTTAGTCAGCAGGCTCACTGGACAGATAGTAGCAGTCCCAGCAACTGATGCCAACAGCATCATGGGATCCAAACTCAAAAGGTAGCTAGCTAGTAACTAAACTTTCTCAATAGACTTTCAAAACAACAAACCGAGCTCTTCCCCTAACATAAACCGAGCTTTTCCCCTAACATAACGCTTTGTATTCAGGACAAAGAAGTGTATTGCTTTGCCACATTTTTTAAATGTTTTACTTTAGTGCCTTCTTGCAAACAGGATGCATGCTTTGGAATATTTTTTATTCTGTACAGGCTTCCTTCTTTTCACTCTGTCAATTAGGTTAGTAATGTGGAGTAACTACCGTGTTGTTGATCCTGTAACTGTTTTAAAGTCACCATGCCTCATGCTGAAATCCCTGAGCGGTTTCCTTTGTAGTGACTGGGTGTATTGAGACACCATCCAAAGAGTAATTAAAAAATTCTTCATGCTCAAAGGGATATTCTATGTCTGTTTTTCTATTTGTACCCATCTACTAATAGGTGCCCTTCTTTGCATGGCATTGGAAAAACTCCCTGGTCTTTGTGGTTGAATCTGTGTTTGAAATTCCCTGCTCGACTAAGGGACCTTACAGATAATTGTATGTGTGGGGTACAGAGATGAGGTAGTCATTCAAAAATCACGAAAGACACTATTGTTGCACACAGAGTGAGTACATGCAACTTATTATGTGACTTAAGCACATTTTTCATTAATTTGTACAAATTCAGAAAAACGTCATTCCTCTTTGACATTATGGGGTAGGCCAGTGACAAAACCCCCCCCCCCCCCGCTGTTTAATACATTTTAAATTCAGGCTGTAACACAACACAATGTGGAAAAAGTCTAAGGGTGTGAATACTTTCTGAAGGCACTGTATGTTGCATATGTCTAGAAACAGCACTGAGTACACACACAATTTAATATTGCTGTTATGGACTTTCTCCCACTCTCCCAGGCGATGTCGTAGCAGAGAAGCAACAATGCATTATTTAGTCAAAGTCAGCTGATGTAGAAGATCACGAAGAAAACAACTGAAAATACGTCTTCCCGTATGAGGTATTATTTAACAAGTAATGTATAGCTGTATTTGTTGGTATATAAGGCATATTATTTATGAGTGAATTAGTATAGGAGGAGGAGTATAGGAGTATAGGAAGTATAGGAGTATAGGAAACAAACCTGCATCAGGTGGAAATTTCTTGGCCCTCTCTTCCACAAACCACTCCCCAGACCTGAACTTCACCTCTCTGAGAAGTGGATTTTAGATTAATTAACCTTTGTTTAGACTACAAAGGAAATACTGTACCTTTTGTCAGTTAATTCTCTTAACAAGTTAAAACGCCTTAATCATTGATAAGGATTAGAGGATAACAACAATATAAATGTTAGTCTATATTACAGTCAACCACGGTTATAGTGCTGACATTCTATGTTACGGCGCTGACATGACATCTATGCTATGGCATTGACATGCGTCCTACCTGTAGGCGTGGCAGACGGTGCACTTCCAGTCCAGCGCGGACACGCCCACGCGGCACTTGTTGCAGATGCGGTGACTGCAGCCTCGGCACACAGCGCCCGAGTTCCAGAACTTGCCCAGTGGCCTCTGACAACGGGCGCACGTCCTCTCGCTGTATTGCCGGGCAAAACTCTTTGCACCTTTCCTCCGGATGTCCTGTAGTTCCATCTTCAGCCTCCTGTAAAAGCAGATGGTGGCAGGTGGAGTTACAGTAGCAATGGCAGTGCTTTAACAACTGTACTTTACAGTCCTCTTTACATCCGTATTTTCTGTACATTTCTGAAGTAGCTGCTTTGCTGCATTCATTCAAATTGACTGCCTCATATCATTTCTAATAAACCATAAAACAACAACTATGAATCCTATTTTGAGGGGCACCATTGTTATTGTCACCACAGATCCTAAAAACCCCTCAAAGGGGAGTTGTTGTACAGTGTCCATGCAGTAAATGTGAAACACTTGGCTTAAGTAATGTGAATAATATTGCTTACCTGATCCTGTCCTCCTCCGTGCTGCGCAGAAGTTTGTCCCTCTGAAGAACCTCTAGAACCTTCTCTCGTTCCAGAGCCTTGAGCAGACTCAGATCCATCTCGAAAAATGGGTCTCTTTCTCTCTCTCACTTCCACTGTGTACTCTTCTTCTTTTTCTTCTTCTCTCTTCCCCACTCTACCTCTCTAGTCTCTCCTTTTCTCTCTCCTCCCTTTCTTCCACCTTCTGTTTCTTTCTATAGGGTACCGGATGCTTCTGCAAGCTGGACAAAGTCTTCACTTGTTACCAGACTGAGGGCAGAATGAAGGTCATGTTCATTTCGCTGCACAGTCAAAGACATCCCCTCTTCCGTCACGATATTCACAGAAGCTCTCTCCGCTTCGCATCACAGACCTCAATATGGATTGGTCCTCAATGTTTCCTCTCCGGTGACCCGCCCCACCTCTTACGCGCTGCTCTCTACCCCCTCCATAGTGTTGCACCCATCTAAAGAGTGACAGACAGGGAGCGTAAACTTTGACCTATAGTTGCAGGGATCCTCTTCTCAAAGTCCGATGGCTGATGTACACTTCGCTCACTAGGACAAGAAAAGAGCAACCAGTCAGTCAGTCATTGCAGTCCTCCCAATAACGGCCCACTCACTAAGGCAGAACAATGAAATACCAACAGAATTACAATGTCATATGATACACTTTAGAATTAGATGCTGTGCATAGAAAGTGCTACAGTATCAGACTCATTTGATAACCAATTGAACGTATCTCCCGACTCGCGACTCCTGTACATTCATTTCCTCCTACGACGTCAAAGTCACAGTGCTTTGCTCAGAATAGTAAATCACATTTGGTCCGGCCACAGGGCCCAGAACGCTCCTCTCACAGCAAGCTGCCTGCCGCTGTTACAGTACTGTAGCAATGCTTCATTGAAGGCAGCCCAAAGCAGGACCACACACACACACGTCAACCAAATGCCAACCGCTGCATTATTAACGATGCATCTATTTTATTTTCTCAGAGCGAGTATATTTTTGTTTGGAAGTGGGAATGTGAAGTATGGAGAGAAAGGGGGAAAGTGCTTATCAGTGACTGGATGCCACCCTGTGTTGGTAGATAAAGGTCTGTCTCTGCCATTTTCCAGGGCAGCAGAGGGCCACTGTAAACAATCAGTGTCAAATGTGATTAGGGCCCATAGGGGAAGCAGCAGTGTCTTTATGTCCAAAATGGCACCCTATTCCCTACATTGTTCACTACTTTTGACCAGAGCCATATGGGCTCTGTTCAAAAGAAGTGCACTATATAGGGAATAGGGTTCCATTTGGGAAGCTTTATCCTTATGTCTCAGAGAGGGAGTGGACAGGAGACTCTGACTAGTTATCAACCTTATATGCTTTTAAAGGCAGGCTGCACTTTGTCCATCAGTGGTCAAATAGGCCTTTAAAGTCTGTAGCAGAGAGCGTATAACAAATCAGTAGCAGCTTTGTTTTCTTCTATCAAATCATGTTTAATGATTGAGCATTATTTAAATGTTTCAAGACAGTCAATGGTATAATAATATAGTTATACTCCAGTTGTTGCTATGCAAACATATCTCCCACATTGTTTCTTTGGGGTGCAGGGTGTTCAAGTTGGGTTTGTAAAGTTCTTATGAGGCATTTTCAAGAGCCGCGGGAGAATGTAAAAAATACTAATAAATTCAAATAAAAAATATATATTCAGAACATATTCAGACCCCTTGACTTTTTCCACATTTTGTTACGTTACAGTCTTATTAAAAAATGGATTAAACCGTTTTTTCCCCTCATCAAACTACAAATAATACCCCCACAATGACAAAGCAAAAACAGGTTTTTAGAACTTTTATCAAATGTATTTTAAAAAATACAACTGAAATATCACATTTACATAAGTATTAAGACCCTTTACTCAGTACTTTATTGAAGCACCTTTGGCAGCGATTACAGCCTCGAGTCTCATGGGTATGACGGTGCCTGCTTGGCACACCTGAGTTTCTCCCATTCTTCTCTGCAGATACTCTCAAGCTTTGTCAGGTTAGATGGGGCGCATCGCTGCACAGCTTTTTTCAAGTCTCTCCAGAGATGTTCGATCTGATTCAAGTTCGGGCTTTGGCTGGGCCACTCAAGAACATTCAGAAACTTGTCCTAAAGCCACTCCAGTGTTGTCTTGGCTGTGTGCTTAGGTTCATAGTCCTGTTGGAACAATGACCCTTCTCCCAGTCTGAGGTCCTGAGCACTGTTGAGCAGGTTTTCATCAAGGATCACGCTGTATTTTGCTCCGTTCATCTTTCCCTCGATCCTGACTAGTCTCCCAGTCCATGCCGCTGAAAAACCTCCCAACATCATGATGCTGCCACCACCATGCTTCAACTGTAGGGGTGGTATTGGCCAGGTGATGAGCTGTGTCGGGTTTCCTCCAGACGTGACACATAGCATTCAGGCCAAAGAGTTCAATCTTGCTTTCATCAGACCTTGTTTCTCATCATCTGAAAGTCCTTTAGGTGCCTTTTGACAAACTCCAAGAGGGCTGTCATGTGCCTTTTACTAAGGAGTAGCTTCCGTCTGGCCACTCTACCATAAAGGCCTGATTGTTGGAGTGCTGCAGAGATGGTTGTCCTTCTGGAAGGTTCTCCCATCTCCACAGAGGAACTATGGAGCTCTGTCAGAGTGACCATTGGGTTCTTGGTCACCACCCTGACTAAGGCCCTTCTCCCCTGATTGCTCAGTTTGGCCAAGTGGCCAGGTGGCCAGCTCTAGTGTCTTGGTGGTTCCAAAATGATTCCATTTAAGAATGATGGAGGCCACTGTGCTCTTGGGGACCTTCAATGCTGTAGAAATGTGTTGGTACCCTTCCCCAGATCTGTGCGGCCAATTCTTTCGACCACATGGCTTGGTTTTTGCCTTGACATGCACTGGTGTGTGCCTTTCCAAATCATGTCCAATCAATTGAATATTTTTTATTTATTTTATTTCACCTTTATTTAACCAGGTAGGCTAGTTGAGAACAAGTTCTCATTTGCAACTGCGACCTGGCCAAGATAAAGCATAGCAGTGTGAACAGACAACAACACAGAGTTACACATGGAGTAAACAATAAACAAGTCAATAACATGGTAGAAAAAAAGAGAATCTATATACAATGTGTGCAAAAGGCATGAGGAGGTAGGCAATACATCGAATAATTACAATTTAGCAGATTAACACTGGAGTGATAAATCATCAGATGATCATGTGCAAGTAGAGATACTGGTGTGCAAAAGAGCAGAAAAGTAAATAAATAAAAGCAGTATGGGGGGTGAGGTAGGTAAATTGGGTGGGCTATATACCGATGGACTATGTACAGCTGCAGCGATCGGTTAGCTGCTCGGATAGCAGATGTTTAAAGTTGTTGAGGGAGATAAAAGTCTCCAACTTCAGAGATTTTTGCAATTCGTTCCAGTCGCAGGCAGCAGAGAACTGGAAGGAAAGGCGTCCAAATGAGGTTTTGGCTTTAGGGATGATCAGTGAGATACACCTGCTAGAGCGCGTGCTACGGGTGGGTGTAGCCATCGTGACCAGTGAACTGAGATAAGGCAGCACTTTACCTAGCATAGCCTTGTAGATGACCTGGAGCCAGTGGGTCTGACGACGAACATGTAGCGAGGGCCAGCCGACTAGGGCATACAGGTCGCAGTGGTGGGTCGTATAAGGTGCTTTAGTAACAAAACGGATGGCACTGTGATAAACTGCATCCAGTTTGCTGAGTAGAGTATTGGAAGCAATAATATGCCACAGGTGGACTCCAATCAAGTTGTAGCAAAATATCAAGGATGATCAATGGAACAGGATACACCAGAGCTCAATTTCGAGTCTCATAGCAGAAGTTCTGAATAGTTATGTAAATAAGGTATTTCTGTTTTTTAATACATTTGCAAACATTTCAAAACACCTGTTTTCACTTTGTCATAATGGGGTATTGTGCGTAGATTGATGAGGGAAAAAAAGTTATATAATCCATTTTAGAATAAGGCTGTAAAGTAACAAAATGTGGAAAAAGTGAAGGGGTCTGAATACTTTCTGAATGCACTATATATAACTATGTGTATACAGTTGAAGTCGTAAGTTTACATACACCTTAGCCAAATACATTTCAACTCAGTTTTTCACAATTCCTGACATTTAATCCTACTCAGAATTCCCTGTCTTAGGTCAGTTAGGATCACCACTTTATTTTAAAAATGTGAAATGTCAGAAAGATAGTAGAGAGAATGATTTATTTCAGATTTTATTTCTTTCATCACATTCCCAGTGGGTCAGAAGTTACGATACACTCAATTAGTATTTGGTAGCATTGTCTTTAAATGGTTTAACTTGGGTCAAACATTTTGGGTAGGCTTCCACAAGCTTCCTACAATAAGTTGGGTGAATTTTGGCCCATTCCTCCTGACAGAGCTGGTGTAACTGAGTCAGGTTTGTAGGCCTCCTTGCTCGCACACACTTTTCCAGTTTTGCCCACAAATTTTCTACAGGATTGAGGTCAGGGCTTTGTGATGGCCACTCCAATACCTTGACTTTGTTGTCCTTAAGCCATTTTGCCACAACTTTGTAGAATAATAGTGAAGAAATCAAAACTTTGAAATAACACATATGGATTCATGTAGTTACCAAAAAAGCGTTAAACAAATTTTTGAGATTCTTTTTATTCTTCAAAGTAGCCACCATTTGCCTTGATGACAGTTTTGCACACTCTTGGCATTCTCTTAATAATATCATCTTTGTATCTCAGAATCATTGTAATGTGGTTAACCTTAAAAGTCTAAATGAAAATTGTTAAAATCTAAAAGATAATATTCAACCAGAGAGTGCCCTTAGATCGTGGGAAAAAGCCGTACTTGACAGTTGCTCTTGAATCATTCCCACGGTGAATGGCTATGCCTGCTACGCTATGAAAACCCACACTCTTGCAGAGACTTTGATATCACCGTTGCAATTGATATGGTTAAAACGTGGGGCACAACTTTCACTGGGGACATGGGGGAAATGGCCCCCCCACACATTCTGAAATTGCATTTTTGTCCCCCCCAGTTTTATCATTGAAATGTGATACAAAATGAGGCAACGGTGTAGTTTAGGACCATGCGTACGTCTCCGAGCGGTCGGGTTAAATTATGTTCCCCCCCACTTCTAAAACCAAAGCTGCACCCCTGGTGAAAACAATGTCTATGTAGAGGCACAGAAAGAAGCACAGAAACTCACATCAGTACCTTTGTCAGATAACACTGTTAAACTTAGAATTCATGCTATTGCTAGCAATCAAGAGGAAACTGACTGAACGACTCAAAAACTCTCCAGCTTATGCTCTCCAAATTGCCTGTTAGCAAAACTATGTGGCGATGTGGGATCAGAGCATGACAATGTTCTATTTCACACCGAGGCTTGGTGGTTATTGAGGGGGAGTGTTGGAACAATTTTTTGCATTGATAGAGGAATGGTTGTCATTCACAATTGATGTAAAAAATAAATACATTTTTTAAAATAAAAAAATAAATTAAAGACTTGGTTGACTTTCTGTGTAATGAAAAGAAAATAACAGAAAACAGCATCAGTATGTGTCCCGCAAGAGTGATGACTGCTCACCTCCAATGCTTGGAAGAGCACTCTGGGAACTACTTCCCAATTCGTTTGACTGTGATCCTAGTTCAGTTGACATGCTGGTAAGTGGAATTGAACAGTTGATCGAGCTGTCATGTGACCAAATGCTGCAGACAACGAATTCCCGGGTCCTTACGAAGGAGTTTTGGTTCCTGACTCAAAGGGAATATACCCTGCCGTCTCCCTCTGATCATTAATGCAGAGTTCAAGACACCTGGGAACTCGGAACTGGGAACTCGGAAATCTCTAACTTCCGACTTTAGTGCGTTCAAGACAACTGGGAACTCGGAAAGAAACAAGCTCTGACTGGGAAGATTGTTTTGAAAGGTCATCCAACTCAGAATTCCAATTCGGGTACTCTGGCCTGTTTCTAGAGCTCTGCCTTTCCGACCTAAAGATCACTAAAGCCATGATTTGACCTCATATTTCTCAGAATTCCCAATTGTCTTGAAAGCACCATCAAACTCATGGTAGGCTAAACTTCGCCAGCTCATATCTGTGTGAAGCTGGACTCTGTGCTCGTGTCTGCATTAAAACTAAATATCGATTCAGGTCGGATGTGACTGCAGAGATGAGGTGTGCGCTGTCGACCACTTCCCCTAACTTTGTGAAGCTCCGACGTGACATGCATCAAGCACACCCATCTCATTGGTGGTAGTGAGCTAAGAGATATTATCTCAGACTCATTTGCAATTGACTGTCACAGCCCCACAATAAATGTATGTGATGGTGAGTTGAGAAGGCGATCAGAAGTACTGTTAGAATGTTTCCAATTGACTGCCATAGACACAAGTAAAAAAGTAAACTGTCTGTTAATAACATATTTTTTCACATGGTCGGGGTCGCAAGAATTTTCTGATTTCAAAATGGGGTCGAGGGCAAAGAAAACTTGGGAGCCCCTGCTTTAGTCTGACTTCAATGCCATTGGCAGTGCTACATTTGAGTGGCAAATGTCAGTCAGTTTCTGACTGACATTTTAACTGTCATGGTGAAGTGCACTAATTTCATGAATACAGGCACAAGTTAGACCACCATGATTCAGCTTAAGTGTGGTTAAACGGGGATGATGACTTCCCAGAAGTGACAGTGACCCGATCGCATACCACCACAGTAGTGACAGTAAGAGGACACCCCTGACTCTGTGTGTGTGTGTGTGTGTGTGTGTGTGTGTGTGTGTGTCTGCTGTGAGAACTGCACTAAATGCACATGGGGCCCTCTGACACATTTCCCTAGCAGATAGATGTTTCCTGGAAGCCCTGAGTTAGCTTGCTACTAACCAATACAGGCACCACTCAACTCTGCCAAAGATATGTACATAGCAACAGAGAACTCCACTCTTTCTACATATTCACAGATCACCATGGATTCCAAATAAAGATCCTCGGAATAGGTTGCATTTCTCACCCAGGGTTGGGGGAAATTCCTTTTCAATTCACTAATTTCCCACCAGGGAAATGGAATTGACCCCAACACAGTTCCTCCCACAAGAGGAGCTCCTAGCGCAGTATAGTCTGTCTCTGTCTGACCCTTAGTTAACCATTGCCTCATCACTATTGAACGCTCTTTGATCTCAAAGTCTGTACCTATTGTCTGGTCACACAGTCCAAACAGAGCTTTGTGACTGTGTTGTGACTGTGTGACCTGTCTGGTACTGCTAGTGTTTGGTCAGCTGAGGCAGTCCTGGTCACCTTCCCTTGCAGCGTCCTTTGTGAGCTTCGCAGATAGCCCCCACATTTCCACATACATTTACAATGATAACATTCACTCAACACTCATACAGAACTATGGCCATTGATCTCTGTGTACGCTAGACAATGGAAACATCTGATACCTAATAGTAACCTACCATTCAATAAAATAGTCAATCCTTTCCCCCATTGAAATGATTGATCGCTGGCATGCTTAAAGTGTTTAGTAGGACAATGGAGATATTTAATGGTATGACTTTGACAACACAAAGTGATATCAAATTTAACAAGCACAATAGAAATCTACGCATTGCTTTGCACCAGATTGAGAATAAAATAAAATGTCAAACACAATGCTCACAGCCATTAAGACAAATCCTTGCCCTTTAAATACTGTTGGTCATGTACCTCTTTAGCGTACTGCTGAACATTGCAATAACGAAATACACAGGAATGACAGTCAATCAATAGGCCTAAACTGTGGATGCCACTGGAAGGATTGACTTCAGCAAAGTTTAAGCAGACTACCAAGCTGAGGAGTTCACCTCAAGGAATAGGCTAATTTCTTTATTTTATCTACAAAATGCCATTATGGCAAACTAATCTAACAATACAAATCAAATGGTGGCACTTACTGAAGAACAGTTACCAGCTGCGTGAACCGTGTCCTCCTAAAACAGCATCTCCCCCAGAAAGTGAAACTGTCAGATGAAGACAGGGTCTTACCTCGGTGCAGCGTTGTGCTTATGAGTGGTCACCCTGAGAGAGACAGATTCTTATGAAGAGACAATCAAGGCAACAGTGGAAACACACATCACTTTTTGCTTCCTTCCTTCCTGCTGTCACACAACTGCAGCCTTTACAGAGCTGAGGTGAATGAGGTTTGTTGAAGTGGACGAGTGTGCAATTTCATCTTCCTTTTATTTTCTTTGAGTGCCAGGGGGCTGCTGAGTGTAGCAGTGGCAGACGTCAAATGACTCAGTGTCGTTGGAATCCCATTGTGAGATTATTTTGTTGTCTTGCTGTGTAAAATGACGCTTTGTGAGTCTCCAAGGTCATTCCTGCCCATTCTTTGTAGGGAACTGTGTACTGCGGTCAGTATAGCTGTCATTACCAGCAGATGTGTGAGAAATTCAATCTTCGTTGGCACTTAATTGGACAATAAGGAAGGTGTTTTAGGTTAACCCATGTCACAGTGCCCTTGACTTGTCAGTTGCTTGTGGTGGATGAATTAGTAGACACACTTCTGAAAAAGTGGTCGACATCTTCCAATTCTGAATGTCAATAGAAGACCAACTAACAGGAAGTGATTTTCCCTGTGACAGTGTTGCCCCCGAATGGAATGTTCGTTAACATCGGATTTTATGTACTGGATCTGTTGTGTTTTGTTGTGTATGTATTTTTTTAGAGTCATGCTTATTTTGGTAATACTTTCAGTTACTGTCATAGCACAAAGCACAAGCACATACAAACACATTCACAAACACTAGTCCGATCAATAATTTAATCCCAGTTGCCGACATCAAACTTCACAACCTTACATTTACAGAGCAATAAAAAACATCAATATTAACAAAAACTATAATCAAGTCAAACATACAATGACAACATTTGGCAAGTGCGAGCATAAACATTTTCTGTTATTTGTTCTCGTAGAACAAACACTTTTTACTTGTCACTAAATTCTCATTTTGGCGTAAATGCCATGTCTTTCAGGCAACTCCCCAAATCACATCTCAAGAGTAAAAAATTATGACAGTGTTTCAGTCCTTCTGCAAATGGCCGATACTAACGTTTCCATTCCAGAACGTCTCAGATTTCCTGAACATGTCCCAGCTATTATAATCACTTTGTCATATAAAATCCTATGGCATGAAAAGGTGTTTTCTAAGATGGTTCCCCTCTCTTTTCCCTGGGATGAACAAGTGGTGTTTGGGATTCAGCAGAGCAGTACATGACTTTTTGGTACAATGTTCTGGTAAAGTCCAAACTGACAAAGGTCTATTATATTAGACTCATAACATGGCTTCTTTCTTTTTGCCACACAAAGTCTTTATGTATGTTTAATGTTGCTGGTTTGAAGTTTGAGGGATTGAAGGCCAAATGACTTTCAGGCGGTTTCTGACTTAAACAGAACTCTTTACTCCTTTTTATGCACTTAAAAAGAAGGATTACACCTTTTTGTTTCATGGGATCCAGAACTACACGTTTAGCCCAAAATGTTTTACCTTCATATTTGTATAATAAGGCCCAATAATAAAATGATAGTACCAATACCCTCCTGACGTGACTTCATGGGATCTTAGAAAGTCTGTAAAAATGTCTTGAGCTGTAGTGTTTCCTCCACTGATATCCTGTCGTGGTAGAAGCCGAGTCCAGTAAGGAGCTCTACGTCTCGGACCCGGGCAGCGTGGAACTGGGCCCACTCCTGAACCCACTGGAAGTCTGAGCCATTCTGAGGAGACAGGGAGAGGAGGGCTTATTCACTGTAACAATGTTCATAGATTATAAGCATCTTTGCAAACATTACCTCCAGAACTAGGTCAAATACACATATACTTTCAAATACCTTAACATAATTGAGGTGCACTTGATTAAGTTCCGAATTTGCACTTCTGGGACCATTTCATTGGTTGAATTGTACAGGACAAACTAAATCAAGTGGTATTTAAAAGTGTTTTACATTTGCAACCGCTGTGAAATGGCTAGCTAGTTAGCGGTGCACACTAGTAGCATTTCAATCGATGAGTCATTCGCTCCGAGACCCTGAAGTAGTCCTTTCCCTTGCTCTGCAAGGACCGCTGCTTTTTTGGCGCTATAGGTAACATTGCTTCATGGGAGGCAGTTGTCAATGTGTTCAGAGGGTCCCTGGTTCAAGCCCAGAGGGTCCCTGGTTCAAGTCTGCTAAATGACTTAAATGTTAAGTGTAAATGTAAGCCCAGGTTGGGGCGAGGAAAGGGACAGAAGCAACACTGTTAAACATACAGCCTCTATTTGACCCGGTTCTGATCACATTAGATTTCCTCAAAAGGATTCCAGGTGACCCTACAGGAAACAATAAGAGGACAGCTAGACAGACAGCCGATGTGACTCACAGCACAGGTCTCAGTGTGGTCAGGTCTATGGGGGAGGATGAAGGATGTGGTCTCCAGACGACCCTGGCAGTCAGCAGGGGAGAAGGACGAGTTCCCACAGCTGGTCAGGATCACATAGAAGTGAGTGGGGACGGGAGCCTCGTGCCTGCAGGATGGAGAGAGATACGATTAGAGAGACGAATAGGCCATGGTCAATACTGTGTTATAGCATTGTATGATGCTAAATGAGTTAAATGTCAAATCTGAAATAAATAAATGTAATAGATTACAACTGCGAAAAAAAACAAAACACACCCACAAAAGAAACTCATGGTTGATGACCACTTACAGTGTGCTAACCGTGGGAGCATCAAAGTGTCCATCGTAGTGCTGGTCAAAGATAGGTCCACTGACAACATTGACCCCGTTCAGCTGCTGGGAATATTTCACCAGGAGGACATCATGGAAGTACATCCAAACATCTGAAAATATATGATCATATTTGTGAAGGCACGGATTTACAAGCCATATCGGACTGTCTGAGTAACTCAGTAATGTATTCAGGGCCTGTATTCACAAAATGTCTTAGAGTAGGAGTGCTGATCTAGAATAGGTTTTCCCTTTTAGATCATAATGAATGTGAATAAATGGACAGGGGGATCTGCACTCCAACTCTGAGATGCTACATGTTAGCATTTTCATTGTTCTGGAGGCAGCTCTGCAGAGTGGTCACTAGAGCCACAAAGTCATAAAATCTAACCCCACTGCTAACCCGAATGCCTAACCCTAATCTTAATTTAAGACCAAAAAGCACATTTTTGTTTTCATGAATTTTTACAATAGCCAATTTTATCTCAGGGGAAATCGCTCAGTTTTGCCTCCAGACAAAATACTTTTTACAATAAAAGTGAATCTGCATTACAATCCCAGATCTGTGTTGACTTCCACCATCTGCCACCAGAGCGCAGTGTCTGTAAAGTTATCAACAGAGTGCCTCTTCTTGGAGGCCAATTTATGGGGGAAATAAAGGTAATCATATATCATACTTCATAAACCACCTTTAATGATGGATTTGATTTCTCGGTGTCCACGGGCATCAACAACATTCAACACAACATCCAACACTCTCACTTTGATCACTATGGAATCCAGAGGGTGGCATCGTATTAAACAATCCTAACCACTAACATGTGATTAAAACTCTGTGCCTGCGTCCCAAATGGCACACGATCCCCTGCGTGGTGCACTACTTTTGACCAGAGCTCTATGGAAACGGATCAAAAGTAATGCACTATAAAGGGAATATAGTGCCATTTTTGGACGCAAGCCTGTGGTAATCTCAATTTCACGTCAACCAGAAGCACACACTTTCCCCTCTAGTAAGCAACACATTGATGGTTTATGATGCATTAGCCACAAGTTGTTACAGGAATGTAACGCCACAACAACTCAGGCACTCACAATCGGCGTTACATGCCAAAGCACAGAGTACAAAAAGGAGGGGGATTTTGAACATAAACATCTCCCTTATGTTACAATAGCATAGCAAGAACGTACTGCTGTCTAGACAGTTACACCGCATGGTAATTGAAGAATACAACACTAAAAGAGAGTTTTTAGGGAATGGGATGGGTTTTTAATCGTGACCTCTATCTGGTAAATAGCGTCGAAGCACCCTACTGCACTACTGTCCCCTAAACACAATGTAACAAGAGATCCTATGTCTACTGAATCAATGGCTCACTATGACCGCGGTCAGATTACGATCACAATTCACTGGGAAGCGTTTACGTAGAGACCAATCGGAGAACTCAATTGGGCTAGAAATAAGCCTCGAACACTGATCCTTAATCTACGGCTTGTTGGTAAGATTTTAAAATGTTCACTAGGGAGTCGGAGGATTCAGCAGATTCCTGCTATTCAACTAGAACCTCAGGGTGTAGTAAATATTGTAGGATGTCACAGGAGATGTATACTTTGTGATTAGAACAGGTCCTGGAATGTTCATGTTTTGAGTGAAAATTCGTACTTAATTGGCCGAGGCTAGTGCAGGCTGAGAACGTTCCATGCTTTAAGAGTACGCCTAATAGTAACTCTATTAGAAATGAGGTGGCAGCCTTGGATGATTGCTCCTATACATTTATTAGTTATTCACGGTTTTAAGTGTTTATGAATTTTATGAAGCATTTGATTTAGGAAGCTGATTAAGAATAGATTACTTTGATCTAGACATTTTGGACTTTGAGGGTAAATGATTTCCCTCCTTGATACCCTCTTGCGCCTCGACTCAGGGTCCTTGTTGACTTATTTTGTATACAAAGCCCACAGACAAGAACGGTACCCTACTGTACATGCCTCTAGTACGCACCCCACATTTCTGAAGAAGGGATTACCGTACACACAATTTCTAAGACCGAAGTGCCTTTGTACTGGTGAAACAGACTTTGAAAGTGAGGCTATGAAAATGTATAGACCGTTTGAAGCAAGCCACTCTCAGTAGAGTACGTACCATTGATGAGACCTCATCCAGAAGGGATAAAATAAAAAAAACATTCATGTTTCCTCACCGTTACATATTCTCCTTTGAGTTATGACATCAAGGTAGTGATTAAGAAACATTGGAATGTGCTCATGGCTGATCCTGCATACCAATTTTTTTTATTTTTCACTCTACAGGGCCAGGAATGTCAAGGAATTCATTGTTTGGGCTGACACTCATGTTCCCCCGAAAATAAAGGATGTAAGACTGTAACTGGTATATATTGCCTCTTATTTGTGTTCGATACCCCCATCTAGTGGTGTCTCTAGCTCCCTACTCGTACAATCCTGTCTGATTTATTCTGAGGAAATGTTCACATGGTATATGTAAAAGCAATAATTGAGGATTTCTCTGTCCTCTTTTGTATATAATCTAGATTATGCATTCTATTGTACTAGGTATAGTTAGCTAACCCACTTTAGTACATCGCACTGTATAAATGTACAATTTACCTTATTTTAGCGCCCCAAAAACGTAATACTTCCAGGTCAACTGTAATATGAATACCATTGTAAAGCACAGTTTCTCCCCTTTCCAGCAAAATCTATGATGAGACATTCATGCTGACCGTCTCTGCATGATTGAAGGAGGCAATGAGGTCCGTCAGGTCTTTTTAAAAACAAGCGAAACTTTCCGTATCACGAGAAATCTACTGCGTGATACGGAAAGGGGGAGATAAGCTGTGTGGGGGAAATGGCTTTTTTCACCCGATCTGTCCAACTTATCACCTCTAAAATGTAAATAAAACACTATAAAGAGTTTATATAATGTGTCATTACATACATATTTGAAGGTTTGTGTCAAATTTGAAATTGGGTTTTTAGGGCGGCACTAAAGTTATCTTCAGAAGTAAACAGCGGCTGTCACGGCTTTTGAGAGTCATGATTGCTTGCAGGAAGGGGAAGACCATCCTCCTCAGTGAAATTTCATTTAAAAATAGTGAAACATTTAAAAAAGTTATCCTTTTTAGATAAAACTATACTAAATATATTCATAGGTCACCAAATAATTGGTTAAAATACACTATTTTGTAATGAAGGTCTACAGTAACTTCAACAGCACTGTCTAGGCTATCACCATGGTGTAGCCGGAGGACAGCTTGCTTCCATCCTCCTCTGGCTACGTTGATTTCAATACAAAAACTAGGAGGCTGGTAGACATGCATGGTAATTATGACCACTTCCGGGGGATGTCCTCCAACCAATCAAAGCTTTTGCAGTATGAACTGACATGTCCATCCAATCATAGATGTAGGATCAGAGAATGAACCTATTGTATTGGGATTGTGCCACAGAGCATTATGGGGGTTCTATGTGTTAAGAACCCCTTTCATTATCTGGGGTACACGGAAAGGTGCGAATTAAAAGCGAAGGTAGACCTTTGTCTGAGATCAGTTTCATGAAGGATGAAAAGGTGAGGGCGTTCAATACCAACTGGTATCAAACGTATAGCTGGTTAACAGAGAGCCTATCATCAAGTTGCCTGTATTTGCACGTTAAGATTCTTTACATGCTGAACATCTTTTCTGGGATGTTGAAAACAATTCCGAATGATAGCTTCCATTGCATCATCCATTTTTTTAAAAAGTTAGATTTTTTGAGCGTGCGCTCAAGTAGGCTTTCCACTTTCCTCCGGTATTTCTTTTGCGAAAATAACACAATCACTCCGGACAGACACCAGCAAAAACTCATGACAAATGTTGCAGCAGCCTAGGCTACATCTAAACATTAGAAATCTGAAATGCTGTATGGGATGAAAACGAGATTTTTTTTCTCCATCTGATCAACTGTAGACTACTAATAAGAGCAGCTGCATACAGCCTATGCGCCCAGTCCGTCTGGTCAAGGTAACTAATTGGTCATTTATAGTCCATTTTGTGTGTCAGGAGAAAATGTGAATGTGATCAAATGTTGATTATATTCAAAATTGGGTTGGCAAGGCTGCCTATGATTAATTCTGGATTAAAAACGCAATCAACATAAGTGATGACAGATGTGAGTAAATGTTTTAAAAGGCCTACAGTTGTATAGGCCTGCATGATGCAAACATGCATAACGCAAGCTCAGCCCTGTGAGTTCTATTGTCTATCAGTTGTTGTCTATGTGTCTGGGTAGAGGAAATCCCCCTCCTTATCTAGTCTAAATATAATTTATATGAACAAATATAAGGTAGCTGCAGTTTGAATGGGTTCTTCCCCCCAGGGAAAGGAGTTTTTTCCAGGAGTTTAAAACCATGTGACCTGATTAGCAAAAACTGGTCCCGTCATAGCCCATATAAAACCTTTTTACAACTGAATAATCATGTCATACCTTATAGGGTTCAGAGTTTTCCTAGTTAGGTTAACATAAGGGAAAACTCCAGGCCCCAAGAGGTAAAAATTTCCCCACCGCTCTGGGACCTATGGTGCCACCAGTCTGCTTGCAGTTGACAGTTATTGTCAGGTATGTGAATGATCAGGGCTTTATTCAGGAATGTTTTTTGGGCTACTTTGATGTGTCAAGTGGGCGCCATGCGTTTGACTTTATGAATTTTGAGAACTTCATAGAGAAACTCGTTGTCCAAACCTACGATGGCTCCGCGTTAATGGAATGCATCTGCTATTTGTATTTACCGGCAAGTCCTCTCATGTTCCATGATTAAGAGGTGATGACCACTCCACTACCATTGTCAACTTTCTCCTGACATGAACTGAAGCCACGTCTCATGTACCTTCTCATCCACTGGCACATTAAATGTTTCCTCTCCAAGCACTGTGAGTAGACCTGTCAATTTTCTCTCATTACTATATGTACAGTCAATCACATACACAAACACATTATTACACATAAATGATTTTACTCCTTACTTGGACTAACTAATTCTTAGCTCTTTTGTCTAACTGTGTAGTGTCTTGTGTTATTGTCTTTTGTCTTCCCAGTAAAATCCTGTCCCGGTCAAGCCTCTGAACACCTCAACTCACGCCTCATACCCTCATTCAATCACTGCTGTGATCCCTTTCCAACACTGTAAGTAGCCTTCTCATTCCCATTCCCCATAATATTGTACTATAAATGTCTTTATTAAATGCTTTAGGTTAAAATTAAAATAAAATTTGATTTTTGAAACACACTTTGTGGTTTCCGTGTGTTCCGCGCCTATACCGTGAGTCTCCCATCCTCCTCAATTTGTCAAGTCACCAGCCTCCACAGATTCAGTTGTACAATTGACTAGGTATCCCACCTTACCCTGTTCCTGTCTCTTTCTTGTTTTTAATCTGCGAGAGAAGCGCTACACCTGGTGGTGAGAGGCTGTACGACACAATACAGATAGCCCGGTTAGCCAACGTGCAGGAGCACTGGTTGGTCGGCCCAATTGAGGTAGTATGTACATGAATGTATAGTTAAAGTGACTAAGCATATATGATAAACAGAGTAGCAGCAGCGCAAAAAAAGAGGGGTTGGGGGTGGCACACAATGCAAATAGTCCGGGTAGCCATTTGATTACCTGTTCAGGAGTCTTATGGCTTGGGGGTAAAAACTGTTGAGAAGCCTTTTTTTGTCCTAGACTTGGCACTCCGGTACCGCTTGCCATGCGGTAGTAGAGAGAACAGTCTATGACTGGGGTGGCTGGGGTCTTAGACAATTTTAAGGGCCTTCCTCTGACACCGCCTGGTGTAGAGGTCCTGAATGGCAGGCAACTTAGCCCCAGTGATGTACTGGGCGTACGCACTGCCCTCTGTTAGAGGTCGACCGATTAATCGGAATGGCCGATTTCAAGTTTCATAACAATCGGAAATCGGTATTTTTGGACACCGATTTGGCTGTTTTTTTTGTATTTTTTTTTACACCTTTATTTCATCTTTATTTAAACTAGGCAAGTCAGTTAAGAACACATTCTTATTTTCAATGATGGCCTAGGAACGGTGGGTTAACTGCCTCGTTCAGGGGCAGAACGACAGATTTTTACCTTGTCAGCTCGGGGGATTCAATCGTGCAACCTTACAGTTAACTAGTCCAACGCTCTAACCACCTGAGTACATTGCACTCCACGAGGAGCCTGCCTGTTACGCGAATGCAGTAGAAGCCAAGGTAAGTTGCTAGCTAGCATTAAACGTATCTTATAAAAAACAATCAATCAATCAATCATAATCACTAGTTAACGACACATGGTTGATGATATTACTAGTTTATCTAGCGTGTCCTGCGTTGCATATAATCGATGTGGTGCGTATCGTTGCTCCAATGTGTACCTAACCATAAACATCAATAACTTTCTTAAAATCAATACACAGAAGTATATATTTTTAACCCTGCATATTTAGCTAAAAGAAATCCAGGTTAGCAGGCAATATTAACCAGGTGAAATTGTGTCACTTCTCTTGCGTTCATTGCACGCAGAGTCAGTGTATATGCAACAGTTTGGGCCGCCTAATTTGCCAGAATTTTACGTAATTATGACATAACATTGAAGGTTGTGCAATGTAACAGGAATATTTAGACTTATGGATGCCACCCGTTAGATGACATACGGAACGGTTCCGTATTTCACTGAAAGAATAAACGTCTTGTTTTCGAGATGATAGTTTCCGGATTCGACCATATTAATGACCCAAGGCTCGTATTTCTGTGTGTTATTATGTTATAACTAAGTCTATGATTTGATAGAGCAGTCTGACTGAGCGGTGGTAGGCAGCAGCAGGCTCGTAAGCATTCATTCAAACAGCACTTTCCTGCGTTTTGCCAGAAGCTCTTCGCTGTGCTTCAAGCCTATCAACTCCCGAGATTAGGCTGGCGTAACCGATGTGAAATGGCTAGCTAGTTAGCGGGGTGCGCTCTAATAGCGTTTCAAACGTCACTCGCTCTGAGACTTGGAGTAGTTATTCCCCTTGCTCTGCATGGGTAACGCTGCTTCGAGGGTGGCTGTTGTCGTTGTGTTCCTGGTTCGAGCCCAGGTATGAGCGAGGAGAGGGATGGAAGCTATACTGTTACACTGGCAATACTAAAGTGCCTATAAGAACATCCAATAGTCAAAGGTTAATGAAATACAAATGGTATAGAGAGAAATAGTCCTATAATTCCTATAATAACTACAACCTAAAACTTCTTACCTGGGAATATTGAAGACTCATGTTAAAAGGAACCACCAGCTTTCATATGTTCTCATGTTCTGAGCAAGGAACTTAAACGTTAGCTTTCTTACATGGCACATATTGCACTTTTACTTTCTTCTCCAACACTTTGTTTTTGCATTATTTAAACCAAATTGAACATGTTTCATTATTTATTTGAGGCTAAATTGATTTTATTTATGTATTATATTAAGTTAAAATAAGTGTTCATTCAGTATTGTTGTAATTGTCATTACTACAAATAAATAAAATAAAAATTGTCCGATTAATCGGTATCGGCTTTTTTTGGTCCTCCAACAATCGGTATCGGCGTTGAAAAATCATAATCGGTCGACCTCTACCCTCTGTAGTGCCTTGTGGTCAGAGGCCGAGCAATTGCCGTACCAGGCAGTGATGCAACCAGTCAGGATGCTCTCGATGTTGCAGCTGTAGGACCTTTTGAGGATCTCAGGACCCATGCCAAATCTTTTTAGTTTCCTGAGGGGGAATATGCTTTGTCGTGCCCTCTTCACGACTGTCTTGGTGTGTTTGGACCATTCTAGTTTGTTGTTGATGTGGACACCAAGGAACTTGAAGCGCTCAACCTGCTCCACTACAGCCCCGTCGATGAGAATGGAGGCGTGCTCGGTCCTCATTTTCCTGTAGTCCACAATCATCTCCTTAGTCTTGGTTACATTGAGGGATAGGTTGTTATTCTGGCACCATAAAGGCTGTCTCGTCGTTGTCGGTGATCAGGCCTACCACTGTTGTGTTGACAGGCTATCTAGATCATACAATTTGACCACATCGGTGCATTTGTTACGATAATAATCCACATTAAGTACAATAATTTGTTAAATTAGAGGCATGTGTGAAAGTGAAACCTTTATTGAAATACTAAAAACAGACTTGATTTGGCACACGCTGCACTTTGCAGAGAGCGCGTTTTTAGAGATAGGCAGGATTTTTTGGTGCAGAAAGTACAGATGGCTCATCAGATATCATTTCCCAAAACCAATTTTATAGGATTTTTGGGAGGATTTGAGACCTGCTTTAAAAAGGCAAACACATGATTCAGATGTGCATCCAAGTGCTATCCACCCTAGGGTTTTTGGCAAAGGGCAATTTTCAACAGGAGCTTGCCGATTGGCATTTTGCAGCCCTTTGGATGCAATCATCAGCAAAACTAACAGAACACATACAATTTTCATACACCATCACACAACAGGTTGAAGTCAAGAGGGATTTCTTTGCCATGATGCCATCAATGGGTTCCCAAATACGAACGGAGGCATAGACGGCCCCCACGTCGCCATAAAACAACCATCCCAAAACGATTTCAACTATGTGAACAGAAAGGGCTTCCACTCTTAATGTTCAGGTGATAGGTTATGTGAAGCGCAAAAGACGCTGCTGAATATGGTGGCAAGGTGGCCAAGTGGAACGCACTACTCGTTCATTCTGCAGAACAGCAATGTTGGCCTATAAGCCTACAGGAGGGGGCCGTTGAGGATGGATGGCTTATTGGTGAGTGTTGCCTACTCATTTAAAGTATATTTGCGATTGCTAAAGCAACTTGAATTGTCCTAAATGGTCCTCTCTATGTTTTTATTTTTACTGGTCAAGGCACAACTGAGCGAATAAAACCTTTTGGTTGTACTCAATCTCTGACACTAGCACCTCTATTTCAGTCTCTAAAAAGTTTTTCTTTTCTGGTTGCGCCATTGTATTTCATGGTATGGCATTGTATATTCCCCACGGGCTTTCAAGGGAAGATTTTGACCATATATGGCTAATTAAAGGCATTTTGAAATGCAAATAGCCGAGGTCTTGCACGAGCACTGAGACCAATTGGTATTTATCAATCTCCTAACGGTGTGCGTAAAAAAAGAAGATTAGATTGTAGATTGTTTGATAAACCACACCTTTTCTATGTGTACCAACATTCCAAGTTCCATTCATAAGTAGTATTTTCGAATAATTTCTATGCAATATTGATAAATGAGGCCGCAAGTACGTGTGCCGACGATTTACACTGATCATGGCCTGAAGCCGAAATGTTTGTTTTCACATTTCGTTATGCACTTTTTGGGGCACCATGATGTTTTAATAAACATCTTTATTTTGCATTCAAATCTCAGTTTTGGATTTATTCCTGTTTTCAACAGCGTGAAGGTCACCATCTGTTCCATTGGCTTTCCCTCCATAAATGTCCGAAAGTAACACATGTGGAGAGCGCACAGCAGAAAACAGACAACTTCTAAAACACCCTGAATCACATCATTGCAGTTTACTTCCCAAAACAGGGGGTTAGGATGCATGCACAGCAGAGGATACTGGTGGTAGGAGCTATAAAAAGGACAGGCTAACTGTAATGGCATGAATAGAAAAGTACCAAACACATGTTTGACTCCGTTCCATTCCAGCCATTACAATGAGCCCATCCTCCTATAGCTCCGCCCACCAGCCTCCACTGATGTACAGGATAAGGAGTGGATTTCCCTTAGACTCAAAGAGCTGATTAAAAAGCAGACAGAAAGCCTTCAGTGGAAAAGACTTGCCTTCACAGCACACTGAGGAACAAAACCCAGAGAGATCAAAGCAGCAACATTCTACCACACCAAAATCCCCAAAAAACAAGAGGGAGATCCCATCCACATGTTACCATCAAATTAAATCCCTGACCAGCACTAAAAAGACAATCTCCATCGGGTTCAACCCAGACAACCATTCTGTCATTGCCAATGCTATATAAATGACACGTTTTCATCGGTCACCACATCATTACCACCACTAAACCTGTCAGACCTACCTGCATTCTTGCCAGCTATGCCACTCCCTACTGTTGAACAACAGGAAATGCACAGGAGACTACTCTCCGTTTCCAACCAGAAAAGCCACAGGTCCAGATTCATCAGGAAATTTGTAGTTGAAATATCCATCCCCCCTGACAGTCATCTTCAACACCTCCCTGTGTGAAGGATTAGTTCCACATCAATGGAAAGAGGCAATAGTGGACCCCTTGCCGAAAAGTAATCTACAGAGCCTTGGCCAGCTACGGCCCTTCTCACTCACGCCTCTTCTGGCAAAAATGTGTGAAGGTTTTGTTGCTGAATGGGCAACACAGGATACCCAAAAGAACCATCTCCAACCAACAGTTTGGCTGCCTCAAGGGATGCTCAACCACCCAGTGTCTTGTAAGCATTGCAGACTAGCTGCAGAACAGCACACACCAGAGGCACTTCCAGAACTCTCCTATGGCCTCCCCCAGGGCACACTACTTGGTCCAAATGTATTTGTGGCTCACGTCAATGGTGCGTCAGATGATACGCTATCCAACTCCTGGGCCTTTGTGGATGACCTGAACCTCATCGAATCAAGACACATACAGTTGAAGTCGGAAGTTTACATACACTTAGGTTGGAGCCGTTAAAACTCGTTTTTCCAAACACTCCACAAATTTCTTGTTAACAAACTATAGTTTTGGCAAGTGGGTTAGGACATCTACTTTGTGCATGACACAAGTAATTTTTCCAACAATTGTTCACAGACAAATTATTTCACTTATAATTCACTGTATTACAATTCCAGTGGGTCAGAAGTTTACATACACTAAGTTGACTGTGCCTTTAAACAGCTTGGAAAATTCCAGAAAATGATGTCATGGCTTTAGAAGCTTCTGACAGGCTAATTGATATCATTTGAGTCAATTGGAGGTGCACCTGTGAATGTATTTCAAGGCCTACCTTCAAACTCAGTGCCTCTTTTCTTGACATCATGGGAAAATCAAAAGAAATCAGCCAAGACCTCAGAAAAAAAATTGTAGACCTCCACAAGTCTGGTTCATCCTTGGGAGTAATTTCCAAATGCCTGAAGGTACGACGTTCAGCTGTACAAACAATAGTATGCAAGTATAAACACCATGGGACCTCGGAGCCATCATTACCGCTCAGGAAGGAGATGTATTCTGTCTCCTAGAGATGAACGTACTTTGGTGCGAAAAGTGCAAATCAATCCCAGAACAACAGCAAAGGACCTTGTGAAGATGCTGGAGGAAACAGTTACAAAATTATCTATATCCACAGTAAAACGAGTCCTATATGAACATAACCTGAAAGGCCGCTCAGCAAGGAAGAAGCCACCGCTCCAAAACCGCCATAAAAAAGCCAGACTATGGTTTGCAACTGCATATGGGGACAAAGATTGTACTTTTTGGAGAAATGTCCTCTGGTCTGATGAAACAAGTTTAATGCTAGCTAGCAACTTACCTTGGCTCCTTGCTGCACTCACATAACAGGTGGTCAGCCTGCCACGCAGTCTCCTCGTGGAGTGCAATGTAATCGGCCATAACCAGTGTCCAAAAATGCTGATTACCGATTGTTATGAAAACTTGAAAATCGGACCTAATTAAATCGGTCAACCTCTAATACATACATCCCTTATGTGGAAAGTTATTTCCTGAAGCTTCATCTCCATAAGAAAATAAAAATACCCTATTGAGTGTTTGAGCTATTGCATAGCACTGGAGACTTTTCTGTCTCTTTGCCAGCTAGCCTGACCTGCTCACCTTTAAAGGCAGGATACATGGGCACCATGTTGCTGGTAAGTAATGACTCTGCCTCTGTTCCATTGGCACCCAGATCTGCATATAGAAACATTAACATAAAATCTCTAACTTAAATAAACAGATAAACACAGACACTTTAAAAACTTCAATTGATTTTAATTATCAACTGGTCTTTAAACATTTTATGGGACATTCCTGATCAAGCATTGGCAGCTGCTGCACAGCTGGCTACGCATGTACACTAATGTGGTACAGGCATTTAGCAAAGGGTGTGGGGGAGGTGATAGGGGTGTAACAAACAAAAAACGTCCTTATGTACTTACTGGGTGGATGCAGCAGGCCGTAGGACAGGGCAGGGTTATCCCTGTATCTGACACAGTTCTGACTAGAGAGCGGTGCCACACGGACGTCTGTACGGACACATGCCTCCGCTACTGGACTCAGTGGCTGGACATTGTTCTGATAGGAGAGACGGGGAGAGAGAGACATAGAAAGAGGTTGTGTTAGAGCCACTATTTCTGCTTAATGATTCCAGTTCTTGAGATCATGTACAAGTTGTGTGGACTTGGTTTCTTTCGTCACGGCCTTTTTGCCCTATACAAGGTGTCGAAAGTATTCCACAGGGATTCTGCCCCATGTCGACTCCAATGCTTCTCCCAGTTGTGTCATGTTGGTTATGTCCTTTGGGTTGTGGACCATTCTTGATATACATGGGAAACTGTTGAGCTTTAATAACCCAGTAGCGTTGCAGTTCTTGACACAAACCAGTGCGCCTGGCACCTAATACCATACCCATTTTAAAAGGCATTTAAATATTTTGTCTGGCCCATTCACCATCTGAATGGCACAGATACAAAATCCATGTCTATGGTCTAAAGTCTTAAAAATCTTTCTTTAACCTGTCTCCTCCCCTTCATCTACACGGATTGAAGTGGATTTAACAAGTGACATCAATAAGGGTTCATAGCTTTCACCTGGTCAGTCTATGCCATGGAACGAGCAGGTGTTCTTAAAACCTCTAAAAGTACTAAGATAACATATTGAATTGTTTTAGGATGGTCATACAATGGATAATTTAGCTATTTGATTTAGAATTTTAGGAACCTTTTAGGTATCAAAACAATACCTATCGCCCATGGAAACGCATTTAATAACACATTCATAAATGCCAAAAAAGACAAGTCAAAACAAATCCTAAGGAATAAGGTTTTGAAGTGTCTGTCCTATATCTTCCCTCTGTTTGTCTACCTTCAGAAGAGTCCCGTGACATTTGTGGAAGGCCGACGTTGGCAGATGCAGTGGATTGAGACGTAGCCCATGCAAAAATATCTCTAGCTTATACTGATGGATTTATGGAGATTTTCTTTATTATGCTACTTATGGTGTGTCAATAGACTTTTAAGGATTCGTGTTTTATATACTCAGCGTATGATAGTGTTTTTCTGCTTGCTTAGTTAAAAAATAAAAACATACATCATGTAGTTGTTTCCTTCCTTTTACTAGCTTTTAGACAGAAAGTAAATGGAATAAAAGGAGGATGTTGCGAAAGCCTGAGACAGTTAAAGGAAAATATATACCATAGAGAGACGTCCTCTCTCCGTTAAAACCAGCTCTCTCAGTACTGATTTATGGTGAGGTTCTCGCCACATAATGAGTAACACGAGATGCTGTGAAAGCCAGCACGAGTGGAGAAGATCTACAGCCAGCTAGCAGGGTCTGGGCGGCAGCTCAGCACTTCACACACAGCTTTACAACCTCTTTCATGTCCTGGCCAAAACACTAACAAGAGAGCAGCAAATACAGCCAATGGCATCTCCAACACGACACGCTATCTATCTTTAGACATAAAAGAAAGTGTAATGGTTCAGAGATGGTTCAGAACTACGCTCGCATGATGGGAAACATTTGTTAAGATTCTGAAGACTCGCATTAGCTCCCCGGAGCTAATACCATGGGTTTAGTTTAGCAGGCTAACACACACCTTGGTATGAACACCGGGTCGCTCACACAAGAAGAAAAACGTCTCACCAGTGGGTTAATTGTATAGGCGACCCATAAGGGCATGAGAATATCTTTGCTGTAACCGTTGACGTAGTCGGCGTGGTGAAGGACGCAGTAGTCTGCATTCTCCTGGAGAACCCGAGGGATTCCATATGGTAGGTGAAGGGCCTTGGCTCCGGAATCTGAGGGAGGGGAGGGCTTGATTAAAAATGAAATCTATGACAAAATAGATCCATGATTACGCTATTGAAAATAGACATCGGTGTGTACTCACTGGAATTAGCCTTGATGAGTTGCCTATTCATAGTCTTCTCCTGAAACAGGAATTTTCAGCATGTTAGTGGGTCTCCTGTGTTTCAATTAGTCAACTTCTGTCCTTCTAATGAGTGCTGCTGGGTTATCAATCATACAAAGTGAGGATAAATATGATTCATACTGAGGATTTGGAGCATTAATGACAGGACAGACCCTCTGACCCCTCCCATCCCAGCCCTGCTCCATTAGGGAGGATGCGAGTTTGATTACCACCCCCGACTGTACTCCCTGGTCGTACCGCTGCTTTGGTGCGGGCGCTGCAGCTGCAGCCCAGATTGTCAGAGGGGGCGGGGCCACTCGCCTCACAGGTGGAGTCAGAGGAGAGCTCAGCTGGGTACACAGGGAGGTGGGGAGGGTTCTTCAGCAGGTGGTTCAGACTCCCGTGGGTCCCGTTGTTAGGAGCAGGGGGAATGTCCAACAAATCTGACAGGCAGACAGAGAAAGAAGGAGGAAAAAGAGATTAGACTTGAAAAGGTATTTTCTTTAACTTAGTTAAGCTAACTGTACATAACAGCTGTGTGTCTTGCAGAGGGCAGGTGCAGTGTTAGGACTATGGACTATGCACTCACACCTGCTGAACTGGTACATCCTCTTTGAAACTTATCACAATGTTGAGAAATAGAAAAGTGGACTCTGAGTTCTGCATAAAAGTTGTTGAAATTACGTCATAATGAGTGTAAAAGCAGATTGGCTGCTGGAATGTTTTAACTTTAGAAAAGCAATCCTTTCTTAGCCTGGTTACCAGTATGTTTAGATATTGTTCCACTCCGTTAGCAAGAGAAGAAACAGCCTGGCACCCAGGCTAATCTTTTCTAGTTATGCAACAGGACATTGCCCCCTGCTCCCATGTTAAACGGTCCATTGACTAACAGGCTTACCACACAGGAGGTTGTAGACTTCAATGTTTTCAAAAGGTGCAACGTTAGTCTTGTATTTCAGCCCTGGTCCATAACCGATGAAAATGGTCTAAAAAAAATACAAAAACAAAATGAATGCACTTTCACAAGAATAATTTACATGGAGTAAACATGTGTAATGTATATAGCGAAAAAAAAAAAACACTGAACCAAAGAAACACAATTTAACCTTTTGCATGTGCTACATTTTTATTTCCGCCTAAATTTATGAGAGCCATAAACAATAACTGGTAATGTTGCATAGTTTTACAAAGGTCTGAAACTCACCCTTCTGGATAAAAAAAATATGAATTGCTGAGGACACAAGCTCAAGTACATAGTCCAAATGTTATGAAAATAAGATTTTTTTTCCCTATTTAACAAAAGTGGGGCAATAGGGCTTGAATTGCCTTAAAGTCTTTCTAAATATAGTCTCTACACAATGAGGAGAGCATTTACAGCAGATACTGTTTGCTGTGAATTATTAGTAACCTTGTGACCCATTCCATACATCTGTTGTTTGTCATGTAGACTGAAGGGGGTGTGTCTTTGCTATAAAAGGCCATGGTATCTTTTGTCGTTGGGCTCTCAACGAATGAAGCAAAAACTTTTTTTTTTAATGTTTGCAAATGTATAAAAAAACATTTACTAAGTACTTTGTTGAAGCACATTTGGCAGCGATTACGGCCTTCAGTCTATACTAAATATATTTATAAGTCACCAAATAATTGATTAAAATATAGTAGACCATTGCAAAACAGTGTAACTTCAACAACACTGTCTGGGCTAGCACCATGGTTTAGACGGAGGAGAGCTAGCTTCCGTCCTCCTCTGGCAACATTGACTTCAATACAAAACCTAGGAGGCTCGTAGGCCTCACCCCCTTGAGACATACATGGTAATTATAACCACTTCCGGAGGACGTCCTCCAACCAATCAAAGCTTTTGCAATATGAACGGACATGTTTTCCATTCAATCATAGAATTAGGATCAGAGAACGAGTGAATGTGTTGTGTTGGGATTGTGCCACAGAGCATTATGGGGGTTCTATTTGTTGAGAAACTGGATGACATTGCTGGACAGAGATTAAGAGTGAAGAGTGATAGTTGAGCATTTTGGGGATATTATTGTTCTTTATTTATGTGTCCAGTTAGTGCAATTATTTAAAGGTTTATTTTATTTAACCATTATTTAACTAGGCAAGTCAGTTAAGAACAAATTCAAATTTACAAATGTGTCTTGCTAACTTCAGTAGCTAGCTAGCTATCAGCGCAAGTGTGTAGTTTTCTCCACCAGAGTGGCCAATGTTGCCGAAAATGTTGCAAACTTTTTGTTAAAGAACCCTTTTCATTCTCTGGAGTTTACGGAAAAGGTGTGAATTAAAAGTGAGGGTCGACCTCTGCCTGAGATCAGTATCATTAAGGATGAAAAGGTGAGGGCGTTCATTACCAACTGGTATCAAAAGTATAGCTGGTTAACAGGGAGCCTTTCATCAAGCCGCCTGTATTGCTGGCCTTGCCTGCTTTTTGGAAAGTCTGCGCCTTGGTCGAAAGGTAGGTACAGTGACCTGAAGAACATCGACCGTTAAGCAAACGGCAGAACAAAAGAAGGGAGCATATAAATGCCCACATCCGATTCAAACTGCATCGACGACGAAGGTCTGCGGGTTTAAACTGCGCAACACAACAAGAAAGTGATAAGACGCAGCAATGTTTTGAAGCGGTTTATCAACGCCACTCCGTTTTTGGGCATGCAATTACGTGCTTTTAGAGGACACGGCGAGGGGGAAAGTTCCGCCAACAAGGGCAATTACAATCAGCTTGCAGAGGTAATTGCACGTTACGATGCCTTACTTGCTGAACATATTGAACTTTTGATTGTCTTTTCTGGGATGTCGAAAATAATTCCTAATGATTTGATAGCTACAATCGCATCATCTATTAAAAGTTAGATTAAAAGAGAGAGGTTGACGCAGCGCATTTTTTCGCGTGCGCTCAAGTAGGCTTTCTACTTTCCTCCGGTATTTATTTTGCGAAGATAACACAATCACTCCGGACAGACACAAGCAAAAACTCATGACAAATGTTGCAAGAGCCTAGGCCATACCTAAACATTAGAAATCTGACATGCTGTATGGGATGAAAACGAGACAATTTCCCCATCTGATCAACTGTAGACTACTAATAAGAGCAGCTGCATACAGCCTATGCGCCCAGTCCGTCTGGTCAAGGTAACTAATTGGTCATTTATAGTCCATTTTGTGTGTCAGGAAAAAATGTGAATGTGATCAAATTTGGTTTATATTCAAAATTGGGCTGGCAAGGCTGCCTATACGTTTTTAAATCCAAAATTAATCAATCAACATAAGTGATGACATGTATGTAAATGTTTTATAAGGCCTACAGTTGTATAGGCCTGCATGATGCAAACATGCATAATGCAAGCTCAACCCTGTGAGTTCTATTGTCTATCAGTTGTTGTCTATGTGTCTGGGTAGAGGAAATCCCCCTCCTTATCTAGTCTAAATATAATTTATATGAACAAATATAAGGTAGCTGCAGTTTGAATGGGTTCATTGCTGATTAGGAAAAACCAGTCCCATCATAGCCCATATAAAACCTTTAAAAGGTTCTGACCATTTGAGCAGACACATGCACATTTGTGGCCTGCTGGAGGTCATTTTGCAGGGCTCTGGCAGTGCTCCTCCTTGCACAAAGGCGGAGGTAGCGGTCCTGCTGCTGGGTTGTTGCCCTCCTACGGCCTCCTCCATGTCTCCTGATGTACTGGCCTGTCTCCTGGTAGTGCCTCCATGCTCTGGACACTACGCTGACAGACACAGCAAACCTTCTTGCCACAGCTCGCATTGATGTGCCATCCTGGATGAGCTGCACTACCTGAGCCACTTGTGTGGGTTGTAGACTCCGTCTCATGCTACCACTAGAGTGAAAGCACTGCCAGCATTCAAAAGTGACCAAAACATCAGCCAGGAAGCATAGGAACTGAGAAGTGGTCTGTGGTCACCACCTGAAGAACCACTCCTTTATTGGGGGTGTCTTGCTAATTGCCTATAATTTCCACCTTTTGTCTATTCCATTTGCACAACAGCATGTGAAATTTATTGTCAATCAGTGTTGCTTCCTAAGTGGACAGTTTGATTTCACAGAAGTGTGATTGACTTGGAGTTACATTGTGTTGTTTAAGTGTTCCCTTTATTTTTTTGAGCAGTGTATATATTTTCAGCACAGACTTTAATTTGACTCATTCACCTGTTTTTTCCCCGAGTGAGTGAGTGAAGTCGCAGGGATAATTATAACGACAACACATTCCAGGCGTGACCACGTCTGGAAAGATACGCATACCTATCAAACATATATAGACTAACACAGAGATGGCAGGGAGCAATCTAGTAAACATAGCCATGGAAGAACAATACAACCCACACGGGAACAAAGCATACTGTTTAAAGTGATGGTATTGGCTTATTTTGAAAAAGATTTTCTAAGGCTGGAAACATACACAGACAAATCATAAAAACGAACTAGGAGATGCCAGGGAGAAATCGAGTAAAACCTAACATAATAAAAATGTCTCCGGCACGACAACACAACCCAAATGGGAGGACATTGTACTGTTATAGGTGATGGTATTTCATTGGGCTTATTTTGGGAGAGACTCGCTAGTAGGAGAAATCTAAACATGGGAAAATAACACACCCCGAATGGAAGGACAGTGAACTGGTACAGGCCTACGTGATGGTATTTCAGCTGATTTATTTTGGGAGAGACTTACTAAGGCTCAGTCTGGGGGGAGACTAGATGGTCTGATCTCTTCAGAAAGGCATATACAGGTGAAGTCGGAAGTTTACATACACCTTAGCCAAAATACATTTAAACTCAGTTTTCACAATTCCTGACATTTAATCCTAGTAAAAATTCCCTGTCTTAGGTCAGTTAGGATCACCACTTTATTTTAAGAATGTGAAATGTCAGAATAATAGTAGAGGGAATGATTTATTTCTGATTTTATTTATTTCGTCACATTCTCAGTGGGTCAGAAGTTACACTCAATTTGTATTTGGTAGCATTGCCTTTAAAATGTTTAACTTGGGTCAAACATTTTGGGTAGCCTTCCACAAGCTTCCCACAATAAGTTTGGTGAATTTTGTCCCATTCCTCCTGACAGAGCTGGTGTAACTGAGTCAGGTTTGTAGGCCTCCTTGCTCGCACACACTTTTCCAGTTTTGCCCACAAATTTTCTACAGGATTGAGGTCAGGGCTTTGTGATGGCCACTCCAATACCTTGACTTTGTTGTCCTTAAGCCATTTTGCCATAACTATGCTTGGGGTCATTGTCCATTTGGAAGACCAAGCTTTAACTTCCTGACTAATGTCTTGAGATCTTGCTTCATATATCCACAATTTTCATTCCTCATGATTCCATCTATTTTGTGAAGTGCACCAGTCCCTCCTGCAGCAAAGCACCCCCACAACATGATGCTGCCACCCCCGTGCTTCACGGTTGGGATGGCGCTCCTCGGCTTGCAGGCCTCCCCCTTTTTCCTCCAAACATAACGATGGTCTTTATGGCCAAACTGTTCAATTTTTGTTTCATCAGACCAGAGGACATTTCTCCAAAAAGTACAATCTTTGTCCCCATATGCAGTTGCAAACCATAGTCTGGCTTTTTTATGGCGGTTTTGGTTAAGTGGCTTCTTCCTTGCTGAGCGGCCTTTCAGGTTATGTCGATATAGGACTTGTTTTACTGTGGATATAGATACTTTTGTACCTGTTTCCTCCAGCATCTTCACAAGGTCCTTTGCTGTTGTTCTGGGATTGATTTGCACTTTTCGCACCAAAGTACGTTCATCTCTAGGAGACAGAATACATCTCCTTCCTGAGCGGTATGACGGCTGCGTCCTCCCATGGTGTTTATACTTTTGTTTGTACAGATGAACGTGGTACCTTCAGGCGTTTGGAACCAGACTTACAATATTTTTTCTGAGGTCTTGGCTGATTTCTTTTGATTTTCTCATGATGTCAAGCAAAGAGGCACTGAGTTTGAAGGTAGGCCTTGAAATACATCCACAGGTACACCTCCAATTGACTCAAATTATGTCAATTAGCCTATCAGAAGCTTCTACAGCCAGGACATCATTTTCTGGAATTTTCCAAGCTGTTTAAAGGGACAGTCAACTTAGTGTACGTAAACTTGTGTCATGCACAAGTAGATGTCCTAACCGACTTACCAAAACTTTAACAAGAAATTTAGGGAGTTGAAAAACTAGTTTTAATGACTCCAACCTAAGTGTATGTAAACTTCCGACTTCAACTGTATGTTCCCTCTGGGTTCAGCAACAATAGCATGATTTAACCTAAAGAATCTCTGACATAATTCAACCAACTGAGGCTCCTCAGTAGTAGCCTGGTCCCAGATCTGTTTGGAACATTTGGCATGATAATGACCATAGGAGTTGGCAAGACAGCTCAAACATATATGGGACCAGGCTAGGCTACCTCTGTAGTACTTCATCATAGAACCTTGTCACGTCCAAATAAAAATTGCATGGATCGTGCAGTGTTAATTAATCCTGGTCCTGGGGACCCAAAGGGGCACAGATTTTTGTTTTTACCATAGCACTACACAGCCGATTCAAATGAGCAACTCATCCACAAACTTTGCCGATTTAAACCAGGTGTGTATACTAAGGCAAAAACAAAAAATGTTTTCAATTCACTGCATTAATTTCACACTGTATCGCTGACATACACGCATCCTTCTCTCCTCCCCTGACCTGCATGTTTTTGAAGACGTTATCCGAGCCGTGGAATCCACCACTGCAGTACTTGATTTCTTTAGGCTGGCTGTGGAGGAAGAGATGAAAAACCATTATTCCATTCATAGAAAAGGACATCACACCTCCACAGAGTTATACACGGAGTGTAAAAAACATTAGGAACAGCTTCTTAATATTGAGTTGCACCCCCTTTTGCCCTCAGAACAGCCTCAATTCGGCAGGTACCCTAGTGGTTAGAGCATTAGGCCAGTAACCGAAAGGTTGCTAGATCGAATCCCCGAGCTGACAAGGTAAACATCTGTCGTTCTGCCCCTGAACAAGGCAGTTAACCCACTGTTCCTAGGCTGTCATTGTAAATAAGAATTTATTTTTAACTGACTTGCCTAGTTAAATAAAGGTTAAATCCCCAAAATATAATAAAACATTGGGGCATGCACTCTACAAGGTGTCGAAAGCGTTCCACAGGGATGCTGGCCCATGTTGACTCCAATGCTTCCCACAGTTGTGTCAAGTTGGCTGGATGTCCTTTGGGTGGTGGACCATTCTTGATACACACAGTAAACTATTGAGTGTGAAAAACCCAGTAGCGCTACAGTTCTTGACACACTCAAACCAGTGCGCCTGGCACCTACTACCATACACCGTTCAAAGGCACTTAAATATTTTGTCTTGGCCATTCACCCTCTGAATCTCGAGGCTTAAAAATCCTTCTTTAACCCGTCTCCTCCCCTTCATCTTAACTGATTGAATGGATTTAACAAGTGACATCAATAAGGAATCATAATTTTATTTTATTTAACTAGGCAAGTCAATTAAGATCAAATTCTTATTTACAATGGCGGCCTACCAAAAGGCCTCCTGCGGGGATGGGGCTGGGATTAAAAATAAATTATATCAAAATATAGGGGGAAAAAACATCACGACGAGACAACACAACATAAAGAGAGACCTAAGACGACAACATAGCATGGCAGCAACACATGACAACAACATGGTAGCAAGAATCATAGCTTATTCCCCTGGTCAGTCTACAGTGGCTTGCGAAAGTATTCACCCCCTTGGCATTTTTCCTATTTTGTTGCCTTACAACCTGGAATTAAAATCGATTTTTTGGGGGGGGTTTGTATCATTTGATTTACATAACATGCCTACCACTTTGAAGATGCAAAATAGTTTTTATTGTGAAACACAAAAAAAAACAGAACTTGAGCGTGGATAACTATTCACCCCCCCAGAGTCAATACTTTGTAGAGCCACCTTATGCAGCAATTACAGCTGCAGGTCTCTTGGGGTATGTCTCTATAAGCTTGGCACATCTAGCCACTGGGATTTTTGCCCATTCTTCAAGGCAAAACTGCTCCAGCTCCTTCAAGTTGGATGGGTTCCGCGTGTACAGCAATCTAAGTCATACCACAGATACTCAATTGGATTGAGGTCTGGGCTTTGACTAGGCCATTCCAAGACATTTAAATGTTTTCCCTTAAACCACTCGAGTGTTGCTTTATCAGTATGCTTAGGGTCATTGTCCTTCTGGAAGGTGAACCTCCATCTCAGTCTCAAATCTCTGGAAGACTGAAACAGGTTTTCCTCAAGAATTTCCCTGTATTTAGCACCATCCATCATTCCTTTAATTCTGACCAGTTTCCCAGTCCCTGCCGATGAAAAACATCCCCACAACATGATGCTGCCACCACCATGCTTCACTGTGGGGATGGTGTTCTCAGGTTGATGAGAGGTGTTGGGTTTGCGCCAGACATAGCGTTTTCCTTGATGGCCAAAAAGCTCCATTTTAGTCTCATCTGACCAGAGTACCTTCTTCCATATGTTTGTGGAGTCTCCCACATGCCTTTTGGTGAACACCAAACATGTGTGCTTATTTTTTTTCTTTAAGCAACAGCTTTTTTTCTGGCCCCTCTTCCGTAAATCCCAGCTCTGTGGAGTGTACGGCTTAAAGTGGTCCTATGGACAGATACTCCAATCTCCGCTGTGGAGCTTTGCAGCTCCTTCAGGGTTATCTTTGGTCTCTTTGTTGCCTCTCTGATTAATGCCCTCCGTGCCTGGTCCGTGCGTTTTGGTGGGTGGCCCCCTCTTGGCAAGTTTGTTGTGGTGCCATATTCTTTACATTTTTTAATAATGGATTTAATGGTGCTCCTTGGGATGTTAAAAGTTTCAGATATTTTTTTTTATAACCCAACCCTGACCTGTTAGGAGAGCTCCTTGGTGTTCATGGTGCCGCTTGCTTGGTGGTGTTGCAAACTCTGGGGCCTTTCAGAACAGTTGTGTGTGTATATATATATATACACACACTGAGATCATGTGACACTTGAATAAAGTCCACCTGTGTGCAATCTAACTAATTCTGTGACTTCTGAAGGTAATTGGTTGCACCAGATCTTATTTAGGGGCTTCATAGCAAAGGGGGTGAATACATATGCACGCACTACTTTTCCGTCTTTTTTTTTTTTTTTAACAAGTTTTTTTTTCTCATTTCACTTCACCAATTTGGACTATTTTGTGTATGTCCATTACATGAACTCCAAATAAAAATCTATTTAAATTACAGGTTGTAATGAAACAAAATAGGAAAGAACGCCAAGGGGGATGAATACTTTTGCAAGGCACTGTATGTCATGGAAATAGCAGGTGTTCTGTACACTCTGTGTACATCTGCCATACAGTGTGTATACAACACTCAAATAGAGGGATTATCAATTGGACAGCTGTATAAACCAACCAATCTAAAATAGCCTCTCACATCCTCAGTTGTGGCAACCTGATCAACAGGAAAAAGCTTTCCATTCCTATTTCAGAAATCCCTAAATTCTGCCGAAACATCGGCAAAAAAACTAATCATGTGTCCATGGCAACCACTTTGCCCACATCTAATTTCTGGTATGCTAATACGCATTCTGTTAAGATAAGCTATCACTTAGAATTTGTGGCAGCTGTTGAAAATGTCAGGGTCATTGTTTCCAAGTCGTCTTGTCGAATATTGTCTCTTTGCAACAGACAGTTGAACCTAACAAGAATGAAATATAAAGTGGGATGACATTTTGCAAGTACCTGTAACTACTTTCAAAGTGCATGTAGGCACAACGTTTAAAGTGAAGGACACAAGTAGTTCTAATTAGTACTGATTAAATTGAGCCGTGAGTAGGCTAAGTCAAGTAACTTTGAAAGGGTACTTATTTACTTAGGTTAGTAAACAGTAACAGTTACTTTGGCTTAATGCCAGAGTCAAGTCAAAAGTGCAGTTAAGGTTCTGTGATCACCCTAAATGTCCTGTTTAAGAAAACATAACACATCTCATATAGATTATGATATAATACATTATATTGGGGTAAGGGATTTGGGAGAATCAGGCATAGACTTCAGAGAAAGAGAAACAGAAAAAAATATATAGCTGGATTGTGACATACAGTGCTGCCTGCCAACCAGGCTTCATGTAGAGATGGGCCCTCTCGATGCGCACGTTGTTCGCGAAGTGCATCCGTTTGGGGAGGTGCTCTTTCAGGTAGGGCCTCATGGGCTGGTCAGGGATCCTGCACTTCAAAATGCACAGCAAGAGGAGAGTGGAGAGTCAATGAAGGGGCAGAGGGAGAGGCCTGTCTGACATGAGTTAAGGCAAGCAGATACTTTTCAATTCATCTTATGAACACAGAAATCAATGGGGCTTCACATACCGACAGATTCTTCACCAGGCCTTCATAGTCGACTGAGGGAATGAAAACAGACACGGTTGTTAACCCAAGGGTCATTCCCCATCTCAAAACGTGTTTTACGCCTTCCCCTTGGCCCCAACGTTCTTATGTTTGCAGATCTGGAAGGTTTTCACTAAGTGGGATTTCATCTCTGCTCAAACAGATTCTCCCCAATTTCGTAGTATCCAATTGGTAGTAGTTACTCGGGAGAGGCGAAGGTCGAGCGCCATGCGTCCTCCGAAACACACCCCAACCAAGCCGCACTGCTTGACACAACGCACATCCAACCCGGAAGCCAGCCGCACCAATGTTTCGGGGGAAACACCACAGGAGACGCTCGTGCGCGACGAAACAAGGATATCCCTGCCGGCCAAACCCTGCCTAACCCGGACGACGCTGGGCCAATTGTGCGCCGGCCCATTGGCCTCCCGGTCGCGGCTGGCTGTGACAGAGCCTGGGCTCGAACCCAGAGTCTCTGGTGGCACAGCTAGCACTACGATGCAGTGCCTTAGACCACTGTGCCACCCGGGAGGCCTAGATTTACATATTTAGACCGAGGGATTTAAAATTGCTTACAGATCTGCAAACATCAAATTTTATTGGTCGCATACACCTATTTAGCAGTTGGTTTGTGGGCGTGGTGACTATTTATCAGTTTGATGGCTTTGAGATCGAGAGACTGAAAAACAGCTTCTGTCCCAGCTTTGATGCACCTGTACTGACCTAGCGGGGTGAACAGGCCAAGGCTTGTGTGGCTGAGGTCCCTGATGATCTTCTTGGCCTTCCGGTGACACTGGGTGCTGTAGATTTCCTAGAGGGCAGGCAGTGTGCCGCCGGCGATGTGTTGGGCAGACCACACCACCCTCTGCAGAGCCCTGCGGTTGCGGATGGTGCAGTTGTCGTACCAGGCGGTGATACAGCCCGACAGGATGCTCTCGATCTGTACAAGTTTGTGAGGGTCTTAGGGGCCAAGCCACATTTCTTCAGCCTCCTGAGGTTGAAGAGGCGCTGTCGCGGCTTCTTCACCACACTTGTCTGTGTGGGTGGACCATTTCTGATTGTCAGTGATGTGCATGCCAAAGAACTTGAAGATTTTCACCTTCTCCACTGTGGCCCGTCGTTGTGAATGGGGGCGTGCTCCCTCTGCTGTCTCCTGAAGTCCACAATCAGCTCCTTCGTTTTGTTGATGGAGAGGTTATTTTCCTGGGACACTCCACCACGTCCCTCACCCCCTCCCTGTAGGCTGTCTCGTCATTGTTGGTAATCAGGCCTACCATAGTTGTGTCGTCTGCAAATTTGATGATTGAGTTGGAGACGTGCATGACCACGCAGTCATGGGTGAACAGGGAGTGGGGATGAGTACGCACCCTTGTGGGGCCCCTGTGTTGAGGATCAGCACAGTGGAGGTGTTGTTTCCTACCTCACCAAATGGGGCGGCCTGTCAGGAAGTCCAGGACCCAGTTGTACAGGACGGGGTTCCAACACAAGGCCCAGAGCTTAGAGGGTACTATGGTGTTGAAGACTGAGCTGTAGTCAATGAACAGCATTCTTATATAGGAATTCCTCTTGTCCAGATAGGATAGGGCAGTGCGATGCCGTTGTCCATGGATCTATTTGGGCGGTATGCAAATTGCAGTGGGTCTAGGGTGTTGGATAAGGTGGAGGTGATATGATCCTTAACTAGCCTCTCAAAGCACTTCATGACAGAAGTGAATGCTACGGGGCAATAGTAATTTAGTTCAGTTACCTTTGTTTTTTGGGTACAGGAACAATGGTGGACATCTTGAAGCAAGTGGGGACAACAGACTGGTATAGGGAGAGATTGAATATGTCCGTAAACACTCCAGCCAGCTGGTCTGCACATGCTCTGAGGACGCGGCTAGGGATTTGGGTTGTATACCAGGGTATTTGGAAATAGCCACTGGATGTTCAAAAACTTTTGACCGGTAGTGTATGTATAACTTTATCAGCTGGATTGCCCGTCTTTGCAATTTGTTTATCTTTGTTTACGCTCATTAGCATATTTAGCTAGCAGCTACCATGGAAATTCGCTATTAATTGTGCTAATTTTGTCAGCATTCTGGTAATGGCCTTTTTTGCTTTATTTGGCGCCCCCTTGTGTACTAAACCAGTAATATCGTATATTCTGGGGTGAGAGAAGGACGGTATGACAATATGAAAATCTGGATACCGCCCAACCCTAATAGGGAGGCCTTCAGCCTTGCAAGAGTTAACACGCTTAAATGTCCGACTCACGTCGGCACAGAGAACGAGAGCTCACAATCCACGAGAGGGGTGGTGGCCTGCATCGGCGGCACTGTGTTTCCTTCGAAGCGGGCAAAGGAGGTGTTTAGCTTGTCTGGGATGAGGACGTCAGTGTCCGCGATGTGGCTGGTTTTCCCCTTTATAATCCGCGATTGTCTAGAGTCCCTGCCACATACAGTACCAGTCAAAAGTTGACACCTCCTCATTCAAGGATTTTTCTTTATTTTTACTATTTTCTACAATGTAGAATAATAGTGAAGACATCAAAACTATGAAATAACACATATGAAATCATGTAGTAACCAAAAAGTGTTTAAACTATTAAAATATATTACATTTTGGGGATTCTTCATAGTAACCACCTTTTGCCTTGATGACAGCTTTGCACACTTGGTATTCTCTTCACCTGGAATGCTTTTCCAACAGTCTTGAAAGAGTTTCCACATATCCTGAGCACTTGTTGGCTGCTTTTCCTTCACTCTGCGGTCCAACTCATCCTAAATCATCTCAATTTGGGTTGAGGTCGGGTGATTGTGGAGGCCAGGTCACCTGATGCAGCACTCCATCACTCTCCTTCTTGGTCAAATAGCCTTTACACAGCCTGGAGGTGTGTTTTGGGTCATTGTCCTGTTGAAAAACAAATGATAGCGCAAACCAGATGGGATGGCGTATCGCTGCAGAATGCTGTGGTAGCCATGCTGGTTAAGTGTGAATTCGAAATAAATCACAGAAAGTGTCACCAACAAAGCACCCCCACACCTCTATGCTTCATGGTGGGAACCACACATGTGGTTCACCTACTCTGCGTCTCACAAAAACACGGCAGTTGGAATCAAAAATCTCAAATTTGGACTCATCATACCAAAGGACAGATTTCCACCGGTCTAATGTCCATTGCTCGTGTTTCTTGGCCCAAGCAAGTCTCTTTTAGTAGTGGTTTCTTTGCAGCAATTGACCATGAAGGCCTGATTCACGCAGACTTCTCTGAACAGTTGATGTTGAGATGTGTGTTACTTGAACCTTGAAGCATTTATTTGGGCTGCAATTTCTGAGGCTGGTAACTAATGAATTGAACCTCTGCAACATAACTCTGGATCTTCATTTCCTGTGGCGGTCCTCAAGAGAGCCAGTTTCATCATAGGGCTTGATGGATTTTGCGACTGCACTTGAAGAAACTTTCAAAGTTCTTGAAATGTTCCGGATTGATTGACCTTCATGTCTTAAAGTAATGATGGACTGTCGTTTCTCTTTGCTTATTTGAGCTGTTCCTGCCATAATATGGACTTGGTCTTTTACCAAATAGGGCTATCTTCTGTATACCAACCCTACCTTGTCACACCACAACTGACTGGCTCAAACGCATTAAGAAGGAAGTCATTTTCACAAATTAACTTAACAAGGCACACCTGTTAATTGAAATGCATTCCAGGTGACTACTCCTTGAAGCTGGTTGAGAGAATGCCAAGGGTGTGCAAAGCTGTCATCAAGGCAAAGGGTGGCTACTTTGAAGAATCTCAACTATAAAAAAAAATATTTGGATTTGTTTAACACTTTTTTGGTTACTATACGATTCCAATATACTCGGAAGCGGTGGGTGGTGTGAGAGTCGGACTACCTCGTCTCCGCCGGCTGTCTTGGAGCAGTCTCTGTGATAAGTGGAATTGCCTTGGGGGGGGGGGGGGGGGGTACGAACGAACGAAGAATCCAATTCAGGAAAGTCATATTTCTGATCGAAATGCCAGTGAGTTACCGCCGCTCTAATATCCAAGTTATTTCTGGCTGTATATAATAATGCAAAGGACATTCTGAGCTAATAAGGTGAGAAATAACACAAAAAAACAATACGTAATGCAAAGTTGCTTAGGAGCCATGAACAGGGTGACCATGTCTATCGGCACCATCTTGTTATATATCATCAAAGGGTAAGGGCCAAGTGGAAGGAAGCAAATTGGAACCAGCTGTAACACTGGATGGAATTGAAATGTAAGGGCAGGAAGACAGTTGAAAGTGACACGTTATCATCAACAAAAACTCACAGGAGTAGAAGTCTTCAGGGACTCTCTTGGGTCGGATTCGTGCAGCAGGGCCTTGGACAACAGTGAAGTCATCCACGTTGTCCTGGTACGAGTTCACGAATGCAGCCTTCTTGCAGGACGCTTCCTCCATTCCTGCAATTACAGTACATGCGCACACACACACACAGGTCAACAGTAAAAAAAAACAGTCACTGTTGTTTGTATTGTTGTTCCTGGCAACTGGGCAGTCAGAGCAATAGCAAGCAGAGTGAAATGGAGGACGAGAAACAACAGTATAGGACTTCAAACGGCACCATAATTACACGGTCTTATCTGTACCAGATTTCAGAGAGAGAACAAAGCTGCAACAGAGGAAGTTCATATACAGTATGTCAGCATACTATATACTTGAAATTGTTTACACTGACTATTGATACTAGGATTCCATCCTCATTTCATAATCAATGAATTTCAAAAGCAGATGTGAAAACGACAACCTTTTCATGACAAAAAATAAATAAAAGCCTAAATAAAAGGATATTCCCATATGCTGTATATCACCCACCAACCAACAAACCCAACATCAAAATTACAACCCTGCAACGTGGAGCTTATTACAAGGCCAGTTGAGCGGCCAGCAGCTATCGGCTCATCCTTTACATGCGTAATTACAAGACTAGCCACGTCACATGTAATGCAGATGTTGCGTGCATCTTCTTCACAGACCTCTCCCCTGTGAACCTCCCTGGCTTCCTCACGCTCAGCTCACAGTCATGGTGTTTCAACGTTCACACTGACCTCGTTTTTCAACGGTTTCCGCTCTGGCATGCGATTTCCACGCATCAGGTGCTAGGTCTCAGCAAAGGCTGAGTATGTATGGCAGACAGTAAACATTCAAACTCCCCCCCACAATGGAGGGCCCCAGAGCAGAGGCTATAGCTTAGAGAACAATATGGTAATATAGAAGAGTTCTACAAAAATATTGTGGGTCTTGTGGTAATATGCAAATATTGACTACGATGCTAAGTGCTATGTCATTTGTGCTACTAGTACAATAAAAGCTGTTGCATGTAAATTAAATGACTCAATAAGCCAGTTTGATAGTGGATTACTAGGTTATGAGGACAGTAATGTAGCCATTATATAATAGCTAAGGGATGTTTGTCATCATTCTCCTGGCAGATACTGACTTGCGATATGAGCTCATTGTTTTTATGGTTCACTAAGGAATGGAGGAAAATCTTTACTTCATCTCTTCTTCCCTAGACCTCTTTCATGTTGAGTAGTAGCAGATCCTCACGATTGCATCCCTTCAGATTTACAGCAGAGCCATAAAATGAAGTACTTCAACACTTATCTTTCACGTCAAAAGACGTTAAATGAGTCCATTTCCTCCGCCTCCCTGGCTTCCACATTGTTTTCTAGTGCTTTTGTCCTGTACTGTACTTTTCCTTTCCGAGGCCCTTTGCGCCACAAGGAATAAGTCTATTCACTTTCCCATCCTACAGTATCTACCGTTAAATCTGAATGCTGTGTATAAATTAAGGATGCTGAATCTACTTTTGATCGCAGTGACCACAGACTAATACAGTACTGTCTGTGTACAGTGGGATCTGACTGTGTGTTGTGGCAACACTGCTCACCGTGGTCAGACAGGAGCACCAGGTTGACACAGTGGTGTAGGTTCTTCTGTTTCAGGCCGTCCATTAGAAATCCCAACAACCTGTCTACGTTCAGCAGGGCCTCAATCACCTGCAAACACAGTCATTCAATTCAAATAACATTTATTTTCTCCCACCTGAAAAAAAAAATACTATAGTATATTATATTTATATACTACAGTATTCACTGTAGTGTTTTTACAGACTTTTACAGACTACTGTAGTATTAGGTGTAGTGTTTTTGCGGATGACTGTAGTATGCTTCCCCTGCTGCTATTGGACCAGGTCTCTCTTGGAAAAGAGACATTATCTCAATGAGAAAAACCTGTATAAATTAAGGTAAAAACATTTTTAAAGTACTCAATGTAGTGTTTTTGCGAATCTGACTGTAGTACACTAGTATTCACTGTAGTGTTTTTGTGGACATGACTAGTATATTGTAATAAGACCTGCAGACTAGGGTTAGCTAAAATGGCAAAACTACCAGATTACGCCAATTACTGTTTAATGAGAACACCTCAACCAGAACATAAGACAGGTTCGTGACAGACCACCTATTGAGTTGGGTCAACAGTTCTGAGCAATGCAACGGATGAGACAACACCTTAGCAATTTTATTTTTATTTTATTACAATTGTAACATCTAAACGTTAGACAGGTTCTAGGCCAGGGTTTCCCAAACTCGGTCCTCGGGACCCTAAGGGGTGCACATTTTGGTTTTTGCCCTAGCACTACACAGCTGAGTGAGTGAGAGGTGCTTCGGAACAGCCGCGAGAAGGGAATTATAATATTCAGCCCAAGGGCACAGCGGCCATTGGCCGCGAAAGGCATTACGGCCACACTAGGGGGATGCCGCTGGGAAATTCGAGGCATTATCAAGTGCTTGTCAAATTGGGAATGAGAGATGGATGAAGTATGTACAGCCTACGCAACAAACAAAGCAGAGCTCATGCCTTCCATGTGACTTTTTTCAAATCAGCATTGGAGTTGCATCATGCAGCCTTAGAATGTATTAAAAAAAAATCGAAACATATAGCCTAACGTTTGTATCACAACTATAGTTGCATAAATAACTCTAAATTAAGCATATATACAACTGGTCAAAGGTTTTAGAACACCTACTTATTCAAGGGTTTTTCCTTTATTTGTACTATTTCCCACATTGTAAAATAATAGTGAAGACATCAAAACTATGAAATAACACATATGGAATCATGTGGTAACCAAAAAAGTGTTAGACAAATCATAATCTATTTTATATTTGAGATTCTTCAAAGTAGCCAACCTTTGCAATGATAAATAAATAAAAGTACGTGGACACCCCTTCAAAATAGTGGATTTGGCTATTTCAGCCACACCGTTGCTGACAGGTGTATAAAATCGAGCACACAGCCATGCAATCTCCATAGACAAACATTGGCAGTAGAATGGCCTTACTGAAGAGCTCAGTGACTTTCAATATGGCACCGTCATAGGATGCCACCTTTCCAACAAGTCCTCAAATTTCTGCCCTGCTAGAGCTGCCCCGGTCAACTGTAAGTGCTGTTATTGTGAAGTGTAAACGTCTAGGAGCAACAACGGCTCAGCCGTGAAGTGGTAGGCCACACAAGTAACCAGAACGGAACCGCTGAAGTACGGGTCTGGGCTGTTTTTCATGGTTCTGGCTAGGCCCCTTAGTTCCAGTGAAGGGAAATCTTAACGCTACAGCATACAATGACATTCTAGACAATTCTGGGTTTCCAACTTTGTGGCAACAGTTTGGGGAAGGCCCTTTCCTGTTTCAACATGACAATGCCCCGTGCACAAAGAGAGGTCCATACAGAAATGGTTTGTTAAGATCGGTGTGGAAGAACTTGGCTGGCCTGCACCGAGCCCGGACCTCAACTCCATGGAACACCTTTGGGATGAATTGGAACCCCGACTGAGAGCCAGGCCTAAAAATCGCCCAACATCAGTTCCCAATCTCACTAATGCTCGTGTCTGAATGGAAGCAAGCCCCGTCTAATAGAAAGCCTTTCCAGAAGAGTGGAGGCTGTTATAGGAGCAAAAGGGGGGACCAACTCCATATTAATGCCCATGATTTTGGAATTAAACATTTGACAAGCAGGCGTCCACATACTTTTGGTCATTTCGTGTATCTAGTGGAAGTAACTGATCTAAGAAGTAATTTTGGTGTACTCTTGTACAGGCCAGGCATCACAGGCTGAAATGACATTTTTGCATCTACCTATCCATTTTGAGTTAGCATTTTGGTCCATTAATTAGTATTTTCAAAAAGCTAACATAGAAATGTCAAACTTGATAAATGTATACTTTCTTTAGTTTATCATACTACCATCAACATTTTAATGAATTTTAACCACAGTAAAATGGACATACACTACCGTTCAAATGTTTGGGGTCACTTCAAAATGTCCTTGTTTTTGAAAGAAAAGCAAAATTTTTGTCCATTAAAATAACATAAAATTGATCAGAAATACAGTGAGGCCACTATTAATGTTGGAAATGACTATTGTAGCTGGAAATGGCAGATTTTAATGGAATATCTACATAGGCGTACAGAGGCCCATTATCAGCAACCATGACTCCTGTGTTCCAATGGCACGTTGTGTTAGCTATTCCAAGCTCATTTTAAAAGGCTAATTGATCATTAGAACACTCTTTTGCAAGTATGTTAGCACAGCTGAAAACTGTTCTTCTGATTAAAGAAGCAATAAAACTGGTCTTCTTTAGACTAGTTGAGTATCTGGAGGGAGCATCAGCATTTGTGGGCTCGATTACAGGCTCAAAATGGCCAGAAACAAAGACTTTCTTCTGAAACTCGTCAGTCTATTCTTGTTCTGAGAAATTAAGGCTATTCCATGCGAGAAATTGCCAAGAAACTGAAGATCTCGTACAACGCTGTGTACTACTCCCTTCACAGAACACAAACTGTCTCTAACCAGAATAAAAAAGAGGAGTGGGAGGCCCCGGTGCACAACTGACCAAGAGGACAAGTACATTAGAGTGTCTAGTAGGGCTGGGCGATATGGCCAAAATATTATATCACAGTATTTTAAAAACATTGGACGGTATTTTAGTTTTTTAATAATAAAAGTTCTACATTTGCTTTACGAGTAGTGAGTGATCCTAGGGTGGCAACACATACATTCTAAGTGATTTCAATGAGTCTTTCTCCATTATGATTGTTTTATACTGTTCAAATCAACTTGAACTAGGGCTGGGCGATATATTGAGTTTTTTCCCCCCGATATATTCGAGTTTATGTTTTAGAGGCTTTTTCCATATCGCACTATCGCAAGAATTGAGGTTCTGTTATAATGTTGTAACGTTTTACAAATGCAGCATTTCACTGTCTCTTCTCTGTCAGCCCAATGTTGAATCATGTCCTAATTGCGTGCCAACACGTGCAGAGGTTGTCCACCATCACAAGCTTAGACAGCCTTTCACAAATCGTATCCACGCCGGAGAAGTGTAGCGGCGGTAAGAGTTCCACCAAAATCGAAAGTGAGGAAGCCAGCTCAAATCAAATCAAATGTTATTGGTCACATACACAGATGTTAATACAGCAGATGTTAATGCGAGTGTAGCGAAATGCTTGCAGCTCAGCATCTCTTGAGGATGAAATCACCCCCAAAAAGGGCAGCAATGTTTTTTCAGTAATATGGAAGTGGTTCGGGTTTAAGAGGTCTGATATTCAGCAAACGAATGTCCTGTGTGTCGAAAGACAATTGCTACGAAAAGCAACAACACAACCAACCTCTTCCATCACCTGCAGCTGAAACACGCAGTGAAATGGGAGGAATGCGTGAGACTAACATGCTGACCAGACACGTCGCAAAATAAATTTAGAAATCCATGTTATTCAATTATTGCACCCACACTGCTCGTGCACGCCAACAAGCATCTGCGTTGCCAAGGGCTAAAATAGAAGTCATTCCTATTTCTGACGCAGATCGCGCTGCAAGTCCTGCCTCTCCCATCTCCTCATTGGTTTATAGATGCAGGCACCCATGTGCCATCTCCTCATTGGTTATACCCACGTGGGTGATTGAAAGACAAAATGTTTTGCCGGTCGTCGTGGTAATACTATGAAAGTGTAGATGCCAATCACCATATAAATTCAAAGATGAAAAAGCCTGGGAGGAGAGATGACTAGAAACGATTCGGTTGGCCTTTTTATGTGTGGAGTAATTGTCGGAGTAGAGGACCTTGTGCATTTCATGTAAAATAACAACTCAATGTTTATATCCCAGGACAAATTAGCTAGCAACAGCAAGCTAGCTAAATAGGACAAATTAGCTAGCAAGTGCAAGCTAACTAGCTAAATTGCCATACACGTTTAATGCTTTTCGACCTGTCCCCAAATTAATGTCATTGGTTCAGAGTTCGTTTTGATATTTTAACCTGCTTGTTGTGATCGCGTTTGGTGTAGCGAGATAATAAAAAAAAAATGTATGCACGATAGCGCACGCGCGCAGCCGGTTTGGGTTCCGTGTAAGCAATTCCGATTCCAGTCGCCCGATTCCCAAAACGTCTGCTAAAAGACAACCATAGCCGCATCCTTTTCAAACGTAATCCCTTATTACAAGAAAAGTTTGAGGTGGAAGGAGATAACGGATGCAGTGACCTATTACATAGCGAAATATATAGTTCCAATCTTTACAGCAGAAAAGCCAGGCTTTAAAAAGCTGCTAGGTACAGTTGACCACATATCAACTGCCAAGCCGCAAGTATTTCACGAACGAAGCCCTGCTGCGATTATACACTGCTACACGCGAAAGAGTCGCAGAGAAGCTGGCTAGTGTTTCTTATTTTTCCACAACAGCCGATCTATGGTCTGCCAATCCAAAAGCAAATAACCACAGGCTGTTTTAATCATAACAAATTAGCATTTTCAAACAAAATTATTATATAAATGACTAATTCAAACAGCTAGTAGTCAAACATTCCTAAAAAATAGAATAGATGTGTGGAGGTCATTTGTTTTGCACAAATAGGCCTCGAGGCTTTGTATATTTTTTAAATTTTAATAAAGAAAATTCAATTAAGAATTATGTCATGGCCTTTTTTGATTTGTTTAGAGAAAAACAAGAAATTGAGAGATTTTTGGACGATTCACGATAAATGTTTTTGTTGTTGTTGAGATATTACTTTTAGGCCATATCGCACAGCCCTAACTTCAACCAAAACAAATTTCTGCACTTATCATTTCTGCATTTCCTGAACTCATTTGCAGTGGTGGAAAAAGTAACAAATTGTCATACTTGAGTAAAAGCAAAGATATGTTAATAGAAAATTACTCAAGTAAATGTCACCCAGGAAAATACTACTTGAGTAAAAGTTAAGTATTTGGTTTTAAATATACTTAAGTATCAAAAGTAAATGTAATTGATAAAAATGTACTTAAGTATCAAAAGTAAAAACTATAAATAATTAATTTCAGATCACACCATTGTCTTGTTTTTATTTACGTATAGCCAGGGGTACACTCCAACACTCAGACCTAATTTACAAACAAAGCATTTGTGTTTAGTGAGTCCTCCAGATCAGAGGCAGTAGATGACCAGGGATGTTCTCTTGACAAGTGCGCGAATTGGAACATTTTCCTGTCCTGCTAAGCATTCAAAATGTAACGAGTACTTTTAAGTGTCAGGGAAAATGTATGGAGTAAAAAGTACAGTATTTTCTTGAGGAATGTAGTGGAGTAAAAGTTGTCAAAAATAAAAATAGTAAAGTAAAGTACAGATACAAAGAAATAAAAAGACTTAAGTAGTACTTGAAAGTATTTTTACATACGTACTTTACACCACTGCTCAATTGAGATCATTTCCACACTGTCATGTAGGGCTGCACGATATGGGCAAATAATCTAGGACTTATTTTAAACCAAATCTTGCAACTGCAATTTGACTTGTGAATTAGAGCAAAACTGTTGGAATCATGGAAATAGAATGACTATTGCAATTCTATAGTTAGAATATAATAGTGGGCATTTTGAATAGTGTTGATTGAGATGACAACAAATTAAAGTGCCAGGGAGGAGTTATTGTGACAGGGTAGGAACTAAAGTGTTGATAAGTGTTTCCTAGGGGATCCTATAATCTTTGGCTACATTGCATGTTCTCTTAGCTACTTCATGTAGCTAACATATTCTTGCTTTGCATATTCCTCTTTGATTTAGAAGATACTGTTGCACAAACAACATGCTGATTTAGGTCTACACCATCACTGGTATTATCAGGCTGTATTAGCTAGCTACGTTTGCTCTGACTCAGTACATTTATTAGCTAGTTATTAGCATTAGCGGCTAACAATTAGCATCTCACAAGATTTAGGGCAACTTGCTAAGAAAAGACAAACTTGTTGTTTGCTGATGTAAGAAACACAAACTAACAGTGTCATTATAGAACACTAGTGGATTTATATTAAGAAGCAAAGTGAAAACAGCATTGTTGTCATCGACATTGTATGTGCTGCGTTGACCATGCAGACTGAACGCAAGTGTCTCTTGGTTGAGGAACATCAAATGCGCTCCTTGAGTGACAGGGTGCGTGGCTAGGCCTGTGTAGAAAGTGGCACGGAGCGAGAGCGGAGAGAGATGACTCAAGTAGTGAAGTAAACTATAAAAATTGACATTACCCATGGCATATCACATTTAACAAACCAAACATTCAAATACCGGTATAGAAATTAAAGTAAAAACCCAAACCGGTCCCTGCATCAATACCGGTATATCATAAAATACGGTATACCGCCCTGCCCTAGTGTCTAGTTTGAGAAACAGACTCCTCACAAGTCCTCAACTGGCAGCTTCATTAAATAGTACCCGCAAAACACAAGTCTCATAGTCAACAGTGAAGAGGCGACTCCGGGATGCTGGCCTTCTAGAAAGAGTGGGAGGCTCAGATCGATGGATACTAAACTACATGATCGAGGGATACTACAGTGTGTAGTATAGTATTCTCCAGGATACTGCAAAATTCTATAGAAGGACTATACGATCGAGGGACACTAGTGTGGAGTATAGAATTCTACAGTTTACTACAGATTTCAATTGGAAGTACGATAGTATTCTTTAGTAAACTGTACTATTTTTTATGCGGGCCGAGGGGGAACTTTTTGTGGTGACGGATACATACAAGACTAATAACAACATAGAACACAACAACACGTTATAGACGGGTTAGCTAACAATGTCACAAAAACAATGTGCACGCTTCAATGGGGAAGAAGGCCATATGTTGTTGTGATTCTGGAGGCTAGGTGTTGTGATTCCAGATAGCAAGCAACAATTGACAAGAAACTACAATGTGGGGAATCGTAGGTGGCTAATTTCAGATAGTTTTTATCTTGTTCTTGATAACATGTCTTGTTTTGACTGATGTCACTGTGTCGCCTTTGTCGTAACCTAACATAGCAGGCGTTCTGAGCAGCGTTTTCTTTCTGGTCCTTAAGAGAAAAAAAATACTATTGGGGGAGGTTATCTTTTGCACCGTTGTACCAATCCAGTAAATGTGGAGGAGGAGTTAAGATGGAGTGTCGCCTTGTTAAAGTCCAAAAGTGGAAGTCCAAAAGATAACCGCGACTTCCATCTTAACTCCTCCTCCACATTTACTGGATTGGTACAACGGTGCAAAAGATAACCTCCCCCAATAGTATTTTTTTTCTCTTAAGGACCAGAAAGAAAACGCTGCTCAGAACGCCTGCTATGTTAGGTTACGACAAAGGCGACACACAGGCTTTCTTTCCATTTCCCCTGAAAACCTGTTGTTTCAGACAGCACAGAGGGTGCCTTTGCTGGGCCTGTTTTGATTGGTTATGAATTACTTCCTCAATGGATTGGTCGGTTTAATGAGTAGAGCTGGATCCTACCTGACTGCTCATTGGTCCGTATCGATGGCCAGCAGAGTCTGGTTCCTCCAGGTACAGAGTGTAGAAATCAGGCCTACGAGAGGGAAAAAAAAGGGACACAGATTACACACTCGGGTAAAAGAGTCATCTCAAAAGATGTACAGTGGGGAGAACAAGTATTTGATACACTGCCGATTTTTCAGGTTGTCCTACTTACAAAGCATGTAGAGGTCTGTAATTTTTATCATAGGTACACTTCAACTGTGAGAGACGTAATCTAAAACAAAAATCCAGAAAATCACATTGTATGATTTTTAAGTAATTAATTTGCATTTTATTGCATGACATAAGTATTTGATACATCAGAAAAGCAGAACTTAATATTTGGTACAGAAACCTTTGTTTGCAATTACAGAGATCATACGTTTCCTGTAGTTCTTGACCAGGTTTGCACACACTGCAGCAGGGATTTTGGCCCACTCCTCCATACAGACCTTCTCCAGATCCTTCAGGTTTCGGGGCTGTCGCTGGGCAATACGGACTTTCAGCTCCCTCCAAAGATTTTCTATTGGGTTCAGGTCTGGAGACTGGCTAGGCCACTCCAGGACCTTGAGATGCTTCTTACGGAGCCACTCCTTAGTTGCCCTGGCTGTGTGTTTTGGGTCGTTGTCATGCTGGAAGACCCAGCCACGACCCATCTTCAATGCTCTTACTGAGGGAAGGAGGCTGTTGGCCAAGATCTTGTGATACATGGCCCCATCCATCCTCCCCTCAATACGGTGTAGTCGTCCTGTCCCCTTTGCAGAAAAGCATCCCCAAAGAATGATGTTTCCATCTCCATGCTTCACGGTTGGGATGGTGTTCTTGGGGTTGTACTCATCCTTCTTCTTCCTCCAAACACCGCGAGTGGAGTTTAGACCAAAAAGCTCTATTTTTGTCTCATCAGACCACATGACCTTCTCCCATTCCTCCTCTGGATCATCCAGATGGTCATTGGCAAACTTCAGACGGGCCTGGACATGCGCTGGCTTGAGCAGGGGGACCTTGCGTGCGCTGCAGGATTTTAATCCATGACGGCGTAGTGTGTTACTAATGGTTTTCTTTGAGACTGTGGTCCCAGCTCTCTTCAGGTCATTGACCAGGTCCTGCTGTGTAGTTCTGGGCTGATCCCTCACCTTCCTCATGATCATTGATGCCCCACGAGGTGAGATCTTGCATGGAGCCCCAGACCGAGGGTGATTGACCATCATCTTGAACTTCTTCCATTTTCTAATAATTGCGCCAACAGTTGTTGCCTTCTCACCAAGCTGCTTCCCTATTGTCCTGTAGCCCATCCCAGCCTTGTGCAGGTCTACAATTTTATCCTTGATGTCCCTACACAGCTCTCTGGTCTTGGCCATTGTGGAGAGGTTGGAGTCTGTTTGATTGAGTGTGTGGACAGGTGTCTTTTATACAGGTAACGAGTTCAAACAGGTGCAGTTAATACAGGTAATGAGTGGAGAACAGGAGGGCTTCTTAAAGAAAAACGAACAGGTCTGTGAGAGCCGGAATTCTTACTGGTTGGTAGGTGATCAAATACTTATGTCATGCAATAAAATGCAAATGAATTACTTAAAAATCATACAATGTGATTTTCTGGATTTTTGTTTTAGATTACGTCTCTCACAGTTGAAGTGTACCTATGATACAAAGCATGTAGAGGTCTGTAATTTGTAAGTAGGAAAACCTGCAAAATCGGCAGTGTATCAAATACTTGTTCTCCCCACTGTAAGTGTTTGGTCTGTCCTTCAAAATTAGGATTACAGTATATAATGGTTATGAGATGCATAATATACCTTTCCCCTTGAGGCAAATTCAGCCATTGAAATATGGTTGAGATTCTCTCCTCGAATGGGATGTTCCTGGTAGAAAGAAACACTTTTATTCTTAGTATCACTATGGATAGCTTGAACACACTACATTGCAGAAAAATGCTCCAAATAACAGTCATATTTTATATAAAAAATTTAAAAAATGGTATTCGTTATAGGATCATTAGCTATCTTATTAGATACTCCTCTTTATTGTGCCCACAAACAGGACATATCATTATGCAAGTCTCTCACCTGTCATACATCTTCCAGAAGTCGGGCAATCTTCCGTTGATGGCCACATCAGCACCCGGCCAGAAGAATGTGGCTGACTTCAGCTTATTGTACATGGCAGTGAGCCAAACCTACAGAGAGAGCAAGAGTGCGAGGGAGATAGAGGTGAACTTGTAGTCAAAAGAGCATCAGAGTCCTATACACAGCTAATTTCTCATTCATTCTAATACATCAAAATAAGCAATACCTAATCCATTAAGCTAAAGATTTTTCCCCCCAATAAACGTATCAAAACTGACCTACATATGGTTCATTACATACTGTATATCATTAAATGATGTTCATTTGATCAGACCAAGCAGTACTATCCATTACAGCTTAAGATTTTTCCTAACGAGTGATATAGAATTGGCCTACTTACTGTATATGTTAATCAATAACACTATTTATGGTAATCTTCCTGACTGCGTTCACACATGGATAATTACAGTCATGAGCATGTTTCAAGTTGTATTAGTCATATGGATACACACGTGGTATACTGTACACCGTCCAGCAAAATGTTTACTCGCAAGGTCCTTCTCGACAATGCAACAACAAGAAATAATAAAAGATGATACAAACATAACGTAACTGGCTCAGTAGAATATAACAAACATTTGAGCATAAGTATACTACAGGAGGGCACAATTTCATAGTCCAATATTTACACGTGTTTTGGGGAACATTTTGGGATTTTTTAAAAAAATTATTCAGTATTTAGCAATGATAATAAGAGTCTGGTAGCAGCAGTTGCAATGTGTGTGAGCATGAATGTATATACACACACACACAGAGTACAAAACCTTAGCAACACATTCCTAATATTGAGTTGCACCCACTTTTGCCCTCAGAACAGCCTCAATCTGTCAAGGTATGGACTCTACAAGATGTTGAAAGCATTCCATAGGGGTGCTGGCCCATGTTGACTCCAATGCTTCCCACGGTTATGTCAAGTTGGCTGGTTGTCCTTTGGGTGGTGGACCATTCTTGATACACACGGGAAACTGTTGAGCATGAAAATCCCAGCAACTTTGGCGTTCCTGACACACTCAAACCGGTGCGCCTGGCACCTACTACCTTTCCCCGTTCAAAGGCACTTAAATATTTTGTCTTGTCCATTCACCCTCAGAATGGCATACACAAACCATGTCTCAATTGCCTTAAATATCCTCTTAAGGCTAGGAGGCGCTATTTTCACGACGAGATGAAAAGTGTGCCCAAAGTAAACTGCCTGCTACTCAGGCCCAGAAGCTAGGATATGCATATATTTGGATAGAAAACACTAAAGTTCCTAAAACTGTTAAAATTATGTCTGTGAGTATAACAGAACTTATTTGGCAGGCGAAACCCCGAGGATAAACCATCCAGGATTTCTTTTTTTGAGGTCACTCTCCTTTCAATGGGTTTTCTATGTGGATCTAGATTTCTAAGGCACTTGCTTGCAGTTCCTATCGCTTCAGGATTGTGTCTGGGGAACAATACCAAAACATTTCTGCAGCATTGAAGGTCCGCAAGAACACAGCGGCCTCCATCATTCTTAAATGGAAGAAGTTTGGAACCACTCAGACTCTTCCTTGAGCTGGCCGCCTGGCCAAACTGCAATCGGGGGAGAGGCGCCTTGGTCAGGGAAGTGACCAAAAACCCAATGGTCACTGACAGAGCACCAGATTTCCTCTGTGGAGATGGTAGAACCTTCCAATAGAACAACCATCTCTGCAGCACTCCACCAAATCAGGCCTTTATGGTAGAGTGGCCAGACGAAGCCACTCCCCCGTAAAAGGCACATGACAGCCCGCTTGTAGTTTGCCAAAAGGCACCAAGACTGAAGTCTTTGGCCTGAATGCCTACGGTGAAGCATGGTGGTGGCGGCATCATGCTGTGGGGATGTTTTTCAGCGGGGAGACTAGTAAGGATCGAGGGAAAGATGAACGGAGCAAAGTACAGAGAGATCCTTGATGAAAACCTGCTCCAAAGCGCTCAGGACCTCAGACTGGGGTGAAGGTTCACCTTCCAACAGGACAAAGACCCTAAGCACACAGCAGAGACAACGCAGGAGTGGCTTTGGGACAAGTCTCTGAATGTCCTGGAGTGGCCCAGCCAGAGCCCAGACTTGAACCCAATCGAACATCTTTGGAGAGACTTGAAAATAGCTGTGCAGCGACGCTCCCCATCCAACCTGACAGAGCTTGAGAGGATCTGCAGAGAAGAATGGGAGAAACTACCCAAATACAGGTATGCCAAGCTTTTAGCGGCAAACCCAAGAAGACTCGAGGCTGTAATCGCTGCCAAAGGCGCTTCAACAAAGTACTGAGTAAAGGGTCTGAATACTTATGTAAATGTGTAAATTTCTGTTTATTTTTAATACACTTGCAAAAAAATCTAAAACGGGTTTTTGCTTTGTCATTATGGTTTATTGTGTGTAGGTTGATGAGGGTAAAAAACAATTTATTCCATTTTAGAATAAAGCTGCAACAAAACGTGGAAAAAGTCAAGGGGTCTGAATACTTTCCAAATGCACTGTATGCGAGTGTACGTCTGTGTGATTGCGTGAGTGCATGTGTGCTAAGGTGCGGAGAATCGGAGCAGGTGGTCAAGTCCAGTTCAAGTGTTCAGCAGTCTGATGGCTTGTAGATAGAAACTGTCTCTGAGCTGGTTGGTATCAGACCTCTTGCTCTGATACTGTCTGCCCAACAGTAAGGGAGTGGACAGCTTGTGGCTGGGGTGTGTGGGGTCCTTCATGATGCTGTGGCCTTCCTCAGGCACCGCTTCGAGTAGATCTCCTGGATGGGTGGGAGCACGGTCCCAGTGATGTACTGTGCCGTCTTCACCACATGCTGGAGGGCCTTGCGGTTGTGGACGGAGCGATTCCCGTACCTGGCCGTGATGCAACCGCTTAGGACGCGCTCGATGGTGCAGCAGTAGTATTTGGAGAGGACCCGGTGTGGCATGTCGAATGTCTTCAGCCGCCTTAAGTAGAAGAGACAATGTTGCACCCTCTTGACAAGAGTGGTGGTGCTGGTCCATGACAAGTCCTCGGTGATGTGGATGCAGTGGAACTTAAATCTGCTGACTCTCTCTACTGCAGTCCCATTGATGTGGATGTTCCCTCTTCTACTTCCTGTAGTTAACAATTAACTCATTTACTTTGCTGATGTTGAGGGAGAGGTTGTTGTCCCGCCACAATGCCAGTTCAATTACCTCCACCCTATTGGCTGACTTGTCGTTGTTGGCTGTCAGGCCTAGAACCATGGTGTCGTCTGCAAACTTGATGGAGTTGGTGTTGTGCAAAGCCACGCAGTCATAGGTGAACAGGGAGTACAGCAGAGAACTGAGGACACAATCCTCACAGCCTATGGTCTGCCCATCAGGAAGTCCAGGATCCGTGCTTGGAGGGAACAATAGTGTTGAATACTGTGGTCAATGAACAGCATTCTCACATAGGTGTTCCTCTTGTACAGTTACGGCTGTGTGAATAGCGATGGAAATGTAATCTTCTGTGTATCTGTTAGACCAGTAGGCAAATTGGAGTGGGTCCAGTGTGCCTAGCATGCTGGCCTTTGTGGGCCATGACCAGCCTCTCGAAGCACTTCATGATGACCGGGGTGAGTACGACGGGCGATATTCATTTGGGAATGTCACCTTGGAAGCACAGCCGCGAGCTGCCCAGTGAAACGGGCCTACTAGACAAGCTAAATTACTTCTATGCTCGCATCAAAGCAAGCGACACTGAAACATGCATGACAGCATCAGATGTTCTTGACTACTGTGTGATCACGTTCTCCGTAGCCGATGTGAGTAAGACCTTTTAAAACAGGTCAACATGCACAAGGCAACAGGGCCAGACGGATTACCAGAATGAGTACTCCGAGCATACCCTGACCAACTGGCAAGTGTCTTCACTGACATTTTCTACCTGTCCCTGACCGACTCTGTAATACCAACATGTTTCAAGCAAACCACCATAGTCCCTGTGCCCAAGAACACGAAGTTAACCTGCCTAAATGACTACCGACCTGTAGCGCTCACGTCTGTAGCCATGAAGTGCTTTGAAAGGCTGGTCATGGCTCACATCAACACCATTATCCCAGAAACCCTAGACCCACTCCAATTTGCATACCGCCCCAACAGATCCACAGATGATGCAATCTCTATTGCACTCCACACTGCCCTTTCCCACCTGGACAAAAGGAACACCTATGGTAGAATGCTATTCATTGACAACAGCTCAGCGTTCAACACCATAGTGCCCTCAAAGCTCATCACTAAGCTTAGGACCCTGGGACTAAACACCTCCCTCTACAACTGTATCCTGGACTTCCCGACAGGCCGCCCCCAGGTGAAAAGGGTAGGTAACAACACATCCGCCACACTGATCCTCAACACGGGGGCCCCTTAGGGGTGCATGCTCAGTCCCCTCCTGTACTCCCTGCTCACTCATGACTGCATGGCCAGGCACGACTCCAACACCATCATTAAGTTTGCCGATGACAATGGCTGTCACCGACAACGATGAGACAGCCTATAGGGAGGAGATCAGAGACCTGGCCGTGTGGTGCCAGGATAACAACCTCTCCCTCAACGTGATCAAGACAAAGGAGATGAATGTCGACTACAGGAAAAGGAGGATCGAGCACGGCCCCATTCTCATCGACGTGGCTGTGGTGGAGCAGGTTGAGAGCGTCAAGTTCCTTGGTGTCCACATCACCAACAAACTATCATGGTTCAAACACACCAAGACAGTCGTGAAGAGGGCACTACAAAACCTTTTCCCCCTCAAGAGACTGAAATGATTTGGCATGGGTCCTCAGATCCTCAAAAAGTTTTACGGCTGCACCGTCGAGAGCATTCTGACTTGTTGCATCACTGCATGGTATGGCAACTGCTCAGCCTCCGACCGCAAGGCACTACAGAGGGTATTGTGTACGGCCCAGTACATCACTGGGGCCAAGCTTCCTGCCATCCAGGACCTCTATTTTCTTTTTACCTTTATTTAACTAGGCAAGTCAGTTAAGAACAAATTCTTATTTTCAATGACGGCCTAGGAACAGTGGGTTAACTGCCTTGTTCAGGGGCAGAACGACAGAATTGTACCTTATCAGCTCAGGGATTCGAACTTGCAACCTTTCGGGTACTAGCCCAACGCTCTAACCACTAGGCTACCCTGCCGCCCTATACCAGGCCGTGTCAGAGGAAGGCCCTAAAAAAATTGTCAAAGACTCCAGCCACCCTAGTCATAGACTGTTCTCTCTGCTACCGATGCACTATTGTAAAGTGGTTGTTCCACTGGATATCATAAGGTGAATGCACCAATTTGTAAGTTGCTCTGGATAAGAGCGTCTGCTAAATGACTTAAATGTAAATGTTAAATGTACCGCACGGCAAGCGGTACCAGAGCGCCAAGTCTAGGTCCAAAAGGCTTCTTAACAGCTTCTACCCCAAAGCCATAAGACTCCTGAACAGCTAATCAAATGGCTACCCCCCAGCCCCTCTTTTACTCTGCTGCTACTCTCTGTTTATGATCTATACATAGTCACTTTAACTCTACCTTCATGTACATATTACCTACATGTACATTGACTCTGTACCGGTACCCCCTGTAGGGTATATACTGTTATTTTACCGCCACTCTTTAATTATTTGTTACTTTTGTTTATTTTCAAAACTGCATTGTTGGTTAAGGGCTTGTAAGTAAGCATTTCACTGTAAGGTCTACCTACACCTGTTGTATTCGGCACGTGACAAATAAAATGTGCTATTATGTGGAGCTGAGCAATTCGGCCACCTCAGAGAGATAAAGAGGAGAACTGTCACTGAAAACAACTGCCTAACACACTTTTTTCATAGAAAGCTCATTAGAGTGCATCATGATCAAAGACCCATAACTACTGTTCTCACTCAATACTTTATATATCATTATATCCAGTGTGTTGTGACAAGGCTGAGACTTTGTATGAGCGCCATTTTCTCCTCGTCAGTTGGTATTTCTCAGTCGATGTTTAGATGTGTGCAATAAGTATACAGAATGTTATTATTTGGCACAGTTCTGTAATGTCATTATGTCCTATCATTAGGGTTTTTAGTAAACACAGTACAGGGGAACTGTAGTTCAGGGAAACTTCCTCAATAACATTCATCTTCCTCATCCATTTTTCCAGCTCCATGTTTTGCAGAGGAAAAGTTCACTAATCCCTGTCTGTGGCTCCTTGTCTAAGAGTACGCATGTCATCCCAAGGCCCCCTCTTCAGGTCACAAGTTCAATTTCACAAAACACTAGGGCCACATTGCTAAAAACAATAAGCTGTACCAATAAACAAATGTATTCGTATTCCAATGTATTCACTCACTGGTTCTCCTTGGTACCATTTGGCGTTGAATTTCTCTGCCACTTTCAGACTGAAGGAGGCGTTGCGGGTCACATCGTACATCTTGTTGTCCACGATCCCATGGGACTCTGGGTAGAGACCCTGTGGGAGTAACACACACAGCGGTTTACACACCCGGTGCTTTGACAGCTGCAGGGCTAAGTGGGCTTGTCCTCTTTATTTTTACATCTACCGTTGAACTGACTTCATCATTTCATCACACGGAGCCACAACACTGCGTGTCTGGTGGTTAACTGAAAGGGTTGGGTAAACCAGTAGAGCTAAAAATCACTGCCCAGAGTTGCACATTCGAACCACAGTTTCTCAACAGAAGCAGCATGTGCGAGCCATCAAGCCACTAGAGGAGTTTTTGGGGGGGATCATTCGTGGTAAGTGACTGTACTAAGATGGATAAGGTGATTTAAAAAAAGAAAAGAAAAGTGGATTCCAAAGAGTGAAGCAATTTTCAAATAAACAAGTTGTGTATACAATACTTTACCAAAGTAACTGATGCCTGACTGGTTACATATAAACTAAGAGGAGCGAGACCCTTACAGTCACAATGGTGTAGTGGTTGGGGAAGGTCTTGGTGGGATAGGCAGGTCTCATGTACGGGGTAGTGGTGCCACAGTTGCCTGAAATAGAATGAAGTCAAATCAAATAAAAAAGAAAAGCTGCCAAAGAAACAGCTGTGATAGGATCATTTACCTAAACAGAATAACTTCCCTGAAATTGTTTGAAAGGATGTCAGACTGCCAAACACGCAAGTAGCCAAAGAAACAAGGAGCGCGTTCCTCAGCCCAGGCGTTGCCGACGTCTGCCAGATCTTACAAAGCCTGGATAGGTATTTTATGTATCAGCTAACCACATATGTTATAGCAATCTGCCAGTCAATAATGTGGCACGCAACCATTGGTTGATGCATACAACGTCTGAGCCGGGGGAACACAACCAAGCTCATGACTGGCTGAGTTCAAACCGGGTCTCATGCATGTCACAAGACTGTTTCAACTAGAGAGATGTTTTTTTGTTGCATGGGCTGCATCTCATTCCACTGCATCTGCCGGCTTTACGCATCTGTGGTGGAAGGTGGCCGAGCTACAGTTGTGTTTGTCAGACCAGGAGATCCGGGAACCAGTTTTTAAAAAATCTATCATTTAAGTACTTTAGTGCCCATCCCCAAAAATCTTATACTGTATATAGGGGAGAGTGGGTAAGTTGAGCCACCCTCGTTTCTAGGAAACCATACGCAAAATGAATTATTTAATTTTGTGTAAATATTTAGGAAGAGGTCATACACTCAATGTACAGTGCATTCGGCAGACCCCTTGACTTTTTCCACATTGTTAAGTTACAGCCTTATTCTAAAATTGATTCAATTGTTTTCCCCCCCTCATCAATCTACATACAATACCCCATAATGACAAAGTAAAAACAGGTTTGCAGAAATTGTTGCCAATTTATTTAAAAATAAAAAACTGAAATAACACATTTACATAAGTATTCAGACTGTTTACTCAGTACTTTGTTGAAGCACCTTTGGCAGCGATTACAGCATCGAGTCTTCTTGGGTATGACACTACAAGCTTGGCACACCTGTATTTGGGGAGTTTCTCCCATTCTTCTCTGCACATCCTCTCAAGGTCTGTCAGGTTAGATGGGGAGTGTTGCTGCACAGCTATTTTCCGGTCCCTCCAGAGATGTTCCATTGGGTTCAAATCGGGCTCTGGTTGGGCTACTCAAGGACATTCAGAGACTTGTTCTGAAGCCACTCCTGCATTGTCTTGGCTGTGTGCTTAGGGAACGTTGTCCTGTTGGAAGGTGAACCTTCACCCCCAGTCTGAGGTCCTGAGTGCTCTCGAGCAGGTTTTCATCAAGGATCTCTCTGTACTTCGCTCCGTTCATCTTTCTCTCAATCCTGACTAGTCTCCCAGTCCCTGCCGCTGAAAAACATCCCCACAGCATGATGCTGCCACCACCATGCTTCACCGTAGGGATGGTGCCAGGTTTCCTCCAGACGTGATGCTTGGCATTCAGGCCAAATAGTTCAATCTTGGTTTCATTAGACCAGAGAATCTTGTTTCTCATGGTCTGAGAGTCCTTTAGGTGCCTTTTGGCAAACTCCAAGCGGGCTGTCATGTGCCTTTTTACTGAGGAGTGGTTTCCGTCTGGCCACTCTACAATAAAGGCCTGATTGGTGGAGTGCTGCAGAGATGGTTGTCCTTCTGGAAGGTTTGTACCATCTCCACAGAGGAAGTCTAGAGCACTGTCAGAGTGACCATCGAAGATTCTCCCCCGATTGCTCAGCTTGGCCAGGCGGCCAGCTCTAGGAAGAGTCTTGGTGGTCCCAAACTTCTTCCATTTAAGAATGATGGAGGCCACTGTGTTCTTGGGAATCTTCAATGCTGCAGACATTTTTTGGTACCCTTCCCCAGTGCCTTGACACAACCCTGTCTCAGTGCTCTACGGAAAATTCCTTCGACCTCATGGCTTGGTTTTTGCTCTGAAATGCACTGTCAACTGTGGGACCTTATATAGACAGGTGTGTGCCTTTCCAAATCATGTTCAATCAATTGAATTTATCACAGGTGGACTCCGATCAAGTTGTAGAAACAGCTCAAGGATGATCAATGGATAACAGGATGCACCTGAGCTCAATTTCGAGTCTCATAGAACAGGGGCTGAATACTTATGTAAATAAGGCATTTCTGTTTTTTTATAAATGTCTAAAAAACGGTTTGTCATTATGGGGTATTGTGTGTAGATTGCTGAGCAACATTTTTTATTTAATCCATTTTAGAATAAGGCTGTAAAATGTGGAAAAAGTAAAGGCGTCTCAATACTTTCCGAAGGCACTGTATGTATACAGATGTTTGTTAGAAAGAATACTATATTTCCTCTGAAGGAGTGATGTAAAAAATGGCTCAACTTACCCCACTCTATCCTACGACAGACACTTCAAAGCAGACTTCCTTTTGATGTACGTTTTGACTATCAGTTATGCTATTCGATACTTTCTATGAGCCAATAGCAGTAAGGCCAAATTCTATCTTTCATCAAATGATTTATTTATTCTAAATCAAATAGCTAAATGATCCTTGGTATGATCATCTTAAAACAATTCCAAATGTTAGCCCGGTATAAACCCAGGCTCGGGTACGATAGGAGAATCATTTTACAAGGACGGCTCGTAGTAATATCTGGAACGGAGTGAATGAAATGGCATCAGACCATGTGTTTGATGCATTTGATACCGTTTGCGCTCATCACGCTCCAGTCATTACCACGAGCCCATCTTCCCCAATTAAAGGCGCCACCGACCTCCTGTGATTTATTGTGACCAGAAAGAGACATCTCTAGTTGCTTGTAATCGGACTTCACTTCAACCGGAAACCACATTTGTACCAGAAAAATCATTACAACGTCTCATTCCAAATGTTGCCCTCTACGCCAGAAAACAATGGTGTGCTTGGGGGACCGACTTACGTAATTTGTTGATGACTGGAAGAAGACTGCCATAGGCCTTTAAATAACCTGCCCGGAAGCCATCCATAGACACCAGGATCAGAGGGGGTTTGGAAAAACTGGAGGACACAAACAAAGCCAGAGAATGAGCTGTATTGAGGTTACATTTAGAAACTTTTCTAGGGGGAAACAGAATATACATTTTCCCTGGAAAGCATGAATCTAAAACCGTCTAAGTCTGGCACAGTGGAGATGTTTACAGTGGAAACAGTTCCAGTAGCTGTGCTGTGACTTTGTGGGGGAACACAAAGCAGCCCTTTGTTTGGGGGGGGAACTGACGTGAATGGACTGGGTGGGGAGAGGCAGGATGGATTCAGGCGCACACAGACACACAGCGAGAGGAGGGGAGGGGCAGGGGAGGAAGAGGCATGTGGCTAGATGGCTGCATCCAAGATGAATCAGATTAAGCCTGTGGGTTACACTGGGTTCCCCCTTTCCCTTAAACTGAAACTTTCCCCTTCCCTTTTTGAACAGAAATACAATGCAGGATAAAGACAAATATCTGTTGGAACACAACTGTTGCTCTTTCTTTCCCCCTCTTTTCTTCCACATAACAGATAACTGAGGCAGGGGTAAGTGATATATTATAGTTATTTAAGTCTCTCTGTGGTTCTGTAATAGGCGTATTAAACTTATCTATACATCATGACAGAGAGGGTCATACCAGGGTCCTATAAACACTTATACAATTAGAAAACCACTAATTATAAAACCACTAATAAAATAAACCCTAAATTGAAGTTACAGCCAAATAGAAACATCTTAAAATGAAATAACAGTCATAAAAATAAAATTTTAAAAACGATCAAAAGAAAAACAACGTTCATTAGTTCAAAGCCCTTTGGAACGGACTTAATTAAGACTAAAAATGCACTCGAGACAAAACCAGACATTTACTTTTCCATAGTCTAACAGGTCTGGGCTCACAGCCTTACTACTCAGCGTGCGCGTACACACACTGGGTTAATCCTGTTTTGTCTCACACTTAAAAGTACTTTTTGTCTCACATCTATAGTAGTATTTACAAGTAGAGCAAATGGCCTCAAATTGTGTACAGTACATTGGCGTCATAATGTGCTGTGTTGCCTGTAGTACCCACAGATTGTAATGTGACTTCAGCTAAGTAACAACAGTACTCTATGTGTACAGTATATACTATCAAGCCATCTCAATCAAGGACTATGTGCTGTGCACCACAGGAGGACCTTCAAGTTCAACATTAGATACTATCTTCAGACTGTGGTGTATAAAAGTGTTTCTCACAGAGAAAGCATAGCAGTGGAAAACTACTTACCTGGCAGGACATTGGGGCGTTTGAATGTCCTCGCACTCCTCTTCTATCCAGGACTTCACTCCCACTAGAAAATATCATCATCAACCATACTATCTTCACGGAGGATAATTTGAGGCTAATGTGGCTAACTACCAAACACATGAAATCTACAGTATATCTACCAGTCTAAAATCTAATATGTGCTTGCAAGCGTTGTGCTTGGATTGCGTAGGCTAATGCAAGCTATGGAATGGTGAATGATAGCTGAAATGACCATGAGTTAAAGCCTTATTAGGGTAGTTAGAGTGAGAAGTAAGCCAGTGTTTCTCAACCTTTGGTTCCCGGTCCGAGACTGGTCCTTGAGATGTTTCTGACCGGTCCCTCAGATGGTTAACTCTCTTGACACCCAATTGAATCAGTTCTAGAAGTGCTAGATGTCAAAAGGAAGGACCCTAGTTTGTTCGTCCCTGGTACAAAAAGGTGGAGAAACACTGGTCTAAGCATTAAACACTGTCAAGGATAGGGAAAGATCGAGGGCCTTATGTTGGGGAATTCCTTCCACCACACAGGAGGAGCTAGAAAAGAGAAATACCAATAAGCAAAAATCACACACAATCTCAAAGCGCATATAGGAACTATAGGGAAAACAATGTTTTACAATCCGAGGTGTGGTATTCACACTGTGTATATTCAGCGGCAAATGTACATCTTGAAATCCCTTAACGCAAAGTCCTAACATATGGTATGCGTCACTTTACTTGGGCACACAACCCTACCAACTCTAAACAAACAACTCTCTGAGGGAAATCATAATTAAACCACGTGCAGTGAGGAGGGCCATCACCGGACAGCACTAGGTACACTGTTTGAGTATAGGCCTTTATGTAAGATTGCACAACAGACCTGCGCCAAATACTTAGAAATATTTGAGGTGCCTTTGATATGGTGTGGAGCTTGTACTTTCGGGACTATAAAAGCATTAGATAGAAACATTTGATGAAGGTCTGTTGAACACACAGATGTAGTTTTGGGGCTGCAACCCATACAGGGTCAGTTTAGTCTATGGCCTTTACCTTTGCAGGAGCTGTAGTAATTTGCACAGCAGTTCCCTGCTTTCACACAGTCATCCGAGCATGAGCACAGGCTATCGACCAACCTTTGCTCGCCACAGCGGAATCTGGAGCAGGTCCAGCTCTGACCTGGAGGGGGGAGAGAGAGAGAAATAATTATGACGGAGAAAAAGTGTGAAAATATGTGAGTGTGAGGAAGAGAGAGTGAGGGAAGGAGAGAGAGAGTTTATGACAGCGAAAAGGGGGAGCACGTGTGAGAGAATGTACGTGTGTGTATGCTTAGGAGAGTCACCTAAGGACAAACTCCGAGAGACAGCAGTAGCTGAGGAGTTGGTCATTACTCCTACCACTGTCTGGGACTACCCTGTATCCAAACATTTCATCAATGAGTGAACTACAGTTTCTCATCATCGAATATTCTCACAAAGCACTACACTAAAGAAAGTGAGTGATACCCATTAGAACAGACAGACCAACATTCTCTCTCTGACCGCGGTCAAGTGGACAGTCTATAAGAGGGATGCTAATCTCAGTCTCAGGAGACATGCTTCAGTGTTACAGCAATCATGGGGAAAATCAAAACAAATTCTGATTTACCATCCCTTCACTATAAATGGGCCTCGCTCCTCTCTGGAGGAAGTAGAGGAAACACACGAGTCCCATGTTGATTGGGTGGCAAAATTTTAGCCACATAGTGTGGGGGAACAACACTGCCCAGATTGTCACACCACACCCAAGCTAGGGGACGGCTGGCCACAGTGACCAGCAAGGACGGTAAAATGGAAGAGGGGTATTTTGGGGATGCTGGAATGGTCAGCCTCTTCCCAGAGTCAACATTGCATCCGAAGTGAACATTCCAGTCCACATAAAACATGTTTTTGTAATCTGTAGAGGAGTCTATCCACCCACACACACACACACACCAGTGGAGGCTGCTGAGGGGAGGACAGCTCATAATAATGGCTGGAATGGAGTCAATGGAATCAAACACATCAACAACGTGGTTTCCGTATGGTGGATACCATTCCATTGACTCCATTCCAGCCATTATTAAGAGCCGTCCTCCCCTCAGTAGCCTCCACTAACACACATGAACACTCCTCCTCCTCCACACACACACACACACATAAAGAAGACGAACAACATCAAAGTAGCGCTGGTGGGTAACCTGACCCGTGCTCTCCTGCTCTACATACCTCTGGCAGTGTAGTGTTGCGGTAACACGTGATGTAGGCTGTTGGACTTACCAGGGTCTACGCACACCGCAGTGTAATCCAGACAGCAGTTTCCCTCTTTCTCACAAGACAGGTCACAGTGGCACGACGCAGACTTGTCACTGCTCCCCGTCACACACCTGTTCTTACAGCTCGTCACTATAGGGGATGAGAAGAGTTTTAGTATGTTACTCAGGACGTCAACAACGTTACTCAGAATGTAATTTAAGTTACTCAGAATATCATGATGTTACTCAGAATTGGTATCATTTGACAGATTTAAAAAAAGGAATCAGTACATCTGATTGGTTTGTTATGGATGTTTAAGCTAACCCTTAGCAGTTTTGTTTCTTTTCTCAAAAGAGAGAATAGAAACTGGACAGGGAATGCATTAAATTACAGACTAGAAATGTATTTCTATTTTTAGCTGAAAAGCGTTTATGTACTGACGGTTTTCTTTCTGTGTTATAATTGGTTCGTTTTGCACAGTGGCCAATAGGACAGAAGATAGATTGTAAACCATACCTTTAACATTGCAGTGCTGTTTCAAGGCAAATATAACTGTGACGGCGGTGATCAACACACACAGCAACATTACCTATTGGTGAGAAGAGAGACATTTGAAAAGTTCCCATGTGTACATATCAATCAAGCACATTTTGTTATAGTCCATTTTACATCAGCAGTTGTCAAAGTGCTTCACAGTAACCCAGCCTAGAACTCAAAGAGCAATACAAGCGGAAGAGTACAGTGGCCAGGAAAAACTCTAGAAGGAAGAAACTTTGAGAGGAAGAGAGATAGCAAACGTATGTGTCTTGTATAGTCCACTATTACCCTTTTCACAGTATCCTGCTGACCCAAACAGTACAGTGCTAGCTTGGATATTTTCTTTTCACATAGTCCTTTCCAGCACGGTTCCAGTATGGTGGATGCCCCACCAGGCCAGCACGGTACAGCTTGGCCCAGCTCGGTTTAGTAGTGTGAAAGGGTTATACGATGCATAGCATCCTGATGAACCATCATAAATGAAGTGCTGTATGACCCTTCGATATCTTCTCATTCAATTAAAACTATTATCCCGATTGTGAGTGTACTCTACTAGCCTGGTTAAACCGGACTGAACACTAGGTAGCACTCAGTCCGATCTAACCAGACTACTATTCTACTTACTCTGCAACAAGATTTAGGATAACCCTGTTCTATTTCACCCAAGTATTCAATCTTCTGGAGCTTATTTTGTGGCTTTTTTAATATTGTGTACATGGGATTTTAAATCACGTTCACTGTTAGTAAGGTCAGTAAATCGAGGGACATCGCATAACACAAAAAAGTATTGTGTCCGGAAAATTATGAAGAGAAGCTTGGCAGCAGTCTTTGCTTGCTGCTTCCTTGAGAAACACCATTGTAGCTAGAACTGTACATTGTTTGGGTCTAGAGTGCATCAGAAAAAACATCTCCGCTGGACTTAGGTTGAACGAAACCACAGAAACTCAATTTCGAAAATGTGACAAAATTCCTAGAAATAAAAAACAACCAAAACGATTTGATTTAAATATAAACTATATCCCCCATTTATTATTTTAGAAAATTAGTCATATGACTCTTTCGTTTCCATTCTAACGTAGGACTCTATTCTGTTCGGTGCACAAATAAAAAAAAAAAAGTTGAATTCTCCACATCGGGGTCTTGGCCCTCTCTATTAGAGAAGTAAAAGCAGGTCATAAACGAGCTCCCCTCCTCCTAGCTGCCTGGTGAGCTGCTCTGCCTGGCCCCTTTTGCCCAGGGAAGGGTGAATAGCTGGGGCATTGTAATTAGTGGGGAGTATCAAAGACTGGATCTCAGGGGTTTAAAGTTTCAACTAAGTCAGCTAATGATAAAGGGAAGATATCCAGCAGTCTTATCAACACGGCTTAAAGATGGTCTCAATAGGGGCTAACAGGACATGTCAGGATTAGTACTGAGGTCTAATTGGCATGGAGTTCTCTCATTAAAACCAAGTACCAGTAATAAAGAGCTTGACGTAAAGAAGACAGGTCATCACCTTGAAGTGCTTTGAAAACGAATCAAATGCTGTACAATGTGTGATCTGTCAGGTGTAGCTTGTGTGTGTGAGAGTGTGAGTGTGTGAGTGAGTGAGACCTGGCTGGTGTCCTGAGAAGCCAGGACTACAGTGCAGTACCTAACCGAGTTCTAGGGAAAGCAAACACACTGTCTGGTGGAAACTACTGCAGGCGCCTGAGGACACTATACTGGGGTACAGCGTAAATCTCACTACCCCATGTTGGGACTACATACACACACACCTCAAAATTTGTAGTTGGGAAAAAAGGATCTAAAATTACAAAACATCTCCAGGTTTATTGAGCAACACTCAACCCTTAACTACTCAAAAATGTAAATATATACACGTTTGATTCCCATGTGCTTTGACTCTTAGTGCCTTGCTATATGCTCAGCATCCTATAAGGAATCCTGATTTTGGTAGAATTCATGGCAACACGCTCTAATACTGTCATGTGTTGTACTATTTCACAACTCTAAACCAACGTTCGCATAATGATTCCTGTGGAAAATGAACTCATGTTTGACGAGACATGTTGTCCAAGTGCACACGCACACCGATTATTGAGACATTGTTGTGGACTGAGCCATTCCTGAATTGAAGGACACAGTAATTACAGGTCAATATACAGTACCAGTCAAAAGTTTGGACACACCTTCTCAGGGTTTTTCTTTATTTTTACTATTTTCAACATTGTAGAACAATAGTGAAGACATCAACACTATCAAATAAACACGTGGAATAATGAGGTAACCAAAAAAGTTAACAAATCAAAATGTATTTTGCATTTGAGATTCTTCAAAGTAGCCACTCTTTGCCTTGATGACAGCTTTGCACACTCTTGGCATTCTCTCAACCAGCTTCACCTGGAATGCTTTTCCAACAGTCTTATGGGAACTCCATATGCTGAGCACTTGTTGCCTGCTTTTCCTTCACTCTGCAGTCCAACTCATCCCAAAACATCTCAATTGTGTTGAGGTCAGGTGATTGTGGAGGCCAGGTCATCTGATGCAGCACTCATTACTCTCCTTTGTGGTCAAATAGCCCTTACACAGCCTGGAGGTGTGTTGTGTCATTTTCCTGTTGAAAAACAAATGATTGTCCCACTAAGCGCAAACCAGATGGGATGGCGTATCACTGCGGAATGTTGTGGTAGCCATGCTGGTTAAGTGTGCCTTGAATTCTAAATAAATCACAGACTGTCACCTGCAAAGCACTCCTACACCATCACACTTCCATGCTTCACGGTGGGAACCACACATGCGGAGATCATCCGTTCACCTACTCTGCGTCTCAGAAAGACACGGCAGTCGGCGGTCTAATGTCCTTTGCTCATGTTTCTTGGCACAAGCAAGTCTTCTTATTATTGGTGTCCTTTAGTAGTGGTTTCTTTGCAGCAATTCGACCATGAAGGCCTGATTCACACAGTCTCCTCTGAACAGTTGATATTGACATTTGCCTGTTACTTGAACTCTGAAGCATTTATTTGGGCTGCAATCTGGAGGTGCAGTTAACTCTAAATGAACTTATCCTCTGCAGCAGAGGTAACTCTGGGTCTTCCTTTCCTGTGGCGGTCCTCATGAGAGCCAGTTTCATCATAGCGCTTGATGGTTTTTCGAACGGCACTTGAAGAAACTTTCAACGTTCTTGAAATTTTCTGGATTGACTGAGCTTCATGTCTTAAAGTAATGATGGACTATCATTTCACTTTGCTTATTTGAGCTTTTCTTGCCATAATATGGACTTGGTCTTTTACCAAATAGGGCTGTCTTCTGTATACCACCCCTACCTTGTTACGACACAACTGATTGGCTCAAACGCATTAAGAAAGAAAACAATTCCAGAAATTAACAAGGCACACCTGTTAATTCAAATGCATTCCAGGTGACTACCTAAAGAAGCTGGTTGAGAGAATGCCAAGAGTGTGCAAAGCTGTCAAGGCAAAGGGTGGCTACTTTGAAGAATCGCAAATATATTTTGATTTGTTCATACTTTTTTTGTTACTACATGATTCCATATGTGATATTTCAGTTTTGATGTCTTCACTATTATTTTACAATGTAGAAAATAGTAAATATAAAGAAAAACCCTTGAATGAGTAGGTGTGTCCAAACTTTTGACTGGTACTGCATAACCCCAGAGTCAATGGCTGGCATAGGAAGGCTGGCACGCTGCGCTCGGGCTTTAGGTGGGATAACCACACAGGTCGTCGGAGTGCGCCTGCTTTGTTTATTTTAAAAAGTCTGAGCTGAGTGGACATGCAGTGTCACATGGTGTGTTCCTTGGCAGGAGTTGTCCACTGTATTTTCAATTTTATGAAGGACATTGAACTAAGCCAGTTGTTGAAAATTAAAGGGCAATCTAAATTGATGATCTTGCAGCTAACGACGGGACAGGGAAGCAAACCTGGGTCGCTGGCATGAAAGGCAAACACTACGGATTAACTGACTTGGTGGGTAAAGCGGCTCAAATAGCAAGAACGCTACAATAGCCATTGATTATTGACGACTATAAACTGGGTAGTTTGGGTCCTGAATGCTGATTGGCTGACACAGCATTCCAGACGTGTATAACAGACAATATTGCGTTCGTAATCAAGTGGGAAGTGGGAATTTACCACATAAGAATAGGAAAGCGTCTACTTGAACAACCCACCAACTGGTACTAGTGGGAAACTAGTCTATCATCCTGAGTTCCCACTTCTCCGACATGCTGACCTCTGATGTCACGTACTAAGGAAATTACCTTGAACAGCCTTTTCTGCAATTAAATGCAACAAAACATGAATAAAAATAAAATTAGTATATTTTTAACACTATAACTTGTTTACAAGCATGATAGCTGTACTTTTAGTTTATGGTTTATGCAGCTTGTTGGTCATTAGCCAATCTGCATTTCTCAACGAGTTCAAAGCACGTGAATGCATCCAACTTGACTTCAGAACTTGTAAATTTCCACCTCCCACTTGATTACGATCAGAGGATATTAGAGGTCGACCGATTAATCGGAATGGCCGATTAATTAGGGCCGATTTCAAGTTTTCATAACAATCGGAAATCGTTTTTTTACACCTTTATTTAACTAGGCAAGTCAGTTAAGAACACATTCTTATTTTCAATGACGGCCTAGGAACGGTGGGTTAACTGCCTCGTTCAGGGGCAGAACGACAGATTTTTACCTTGTCAGCTCGGGGGATTCAATCTTGCAACCTTACAGTTAACTAGTCCAACGCTCTAACCACCGGAGTACATTGCACTCCACGAGGAGCCTGCCTGTTACGCGAATGCAGTAGAAGCCAAGGTAAGTTGCTAGCTAGCATTAAACTTATCTTATAAAAAACGTATCATAAATCACTAGTTAACTACACATGGTTGATGATATTACTAGTTTATCTAGCGTGTCCTGCATTGCATATAATCAATGCGGTGCGTATCGTTGCTCCAATGTGTACCTAACCATAAACATCAATAACTTTCTTAAAATCAATACACAGAAGTATATATTTTTAAACCTGCATATTTAGTTAAAAGAAATCCAGGATAGCAGGCAATATTAACCAGGTGAAATTATGTCACTTCTCTTGCGTTCATTGCACGCAGAGTCAGTGTATATGCAACAGTTTGGGCCGCCTAATTTGCCAGAATTTTACGTAATTATGACATAACATTGAAGGTTGTGCAATGTAACAGGAATATTTAGACTTATGGATGCCACCCGTTAGATAAAATACGGAACGGTTCCGTATTTCACTGAAAGAATAAACGTCTTGTTTTCGAGATGATAGTTTCCAGATTCGACCATATTTATGACCTAAGGCTTGTATTTCTGTGTGTTATTATGTTATAACTAAGTCTATGATTTGATAGAGCAGTCTGACTGAGCGGTGGTAGGCAGAAGCAGGCTCGTAAGCACTTTCCTGCGTTTTGCCAGAAGCTCTTCGCTGTGCTTCAAGCCTATCAACTCCCGAGATTAGGCTGGTGTAACCGATGTGAAATGGCTAGCTAGTTAGCGGGGTGCGCGCTAATAGCGTTTCAAACGTCACTCGCTCTGAGACTTGGAGTAGTTATTCCCCTTGCTCTGCATGGGTAACGCTGCTTCGAGGGTGGCTGTTGTCGTTGTGTTCCTGTTTCGAGTCCAGGTAGGAGCGAGGAGAGGGATGGAAGCTATACTGTTACACTGGCAATACTAAAGTGCCTATAAGAACATCCAATAGTCAAAGGTTAATGAAATACAAATGGTATAGAGAGAAATAGTCCTATAATTCCTATAATAACTACAACCTAAAACTTCTTACCTGGGAATTGAAGACTCATGTTAAAAAGGAACCACCAGCTTTCATATGTTCTCATGTTCTGAGCAAGGAACTTAAACGTTAGCTTTCTTACAATGGCACATATTGCACTTTTACTTTCTTCTCCAACACTTTGTTTTTGCATTATTTAAACCAAATTGAACATGTTTCATTATTTATTTGAGGCTAAATTGATTTTATTGATGTATTATATTAAGTTAAAATAAGTGTTCATTCAGTATTGTTGTAATTGTCATTATTACAAATAAAAACTTTTTTATTTAAAAATCGGCCGATTAATCGGTATCGGCTTTTTTGGTCCTACAATAATCGGTATCGGTGTTGAAAAATGATAATCGGTCGACCTCTAGAGCATATACCACGGTATGATGCAAAACTACTTGTTTAATGTGATATTTATGTTGGTAATCAGTTTATATAAGTAACTTCATTGAGTTGCACAATCAAGTTAGGATACTTTAGGATGAAGTGCAAAAATGCTAATATGAGTACCATTGACTTGCATTGGATTGTGCCACAAATGCAAAAAAGTTTGCATTTAAATCAGTGGCCAGGTAAACATATTGCTGTCATACCTTCTCCATAGACGGCTTACAAAGTAGTTAACTATCCCTTTAAAAAAGGCCCAGTGAAGTCAAAAACGTGGTTTTCTGTGTTTTATATACAGTGGGGAGAACAAGTATTTGATACACTGCCGATTTTGCAGGTTTTCCTACTTACAAAGCATGTAGAGGTCTGTAATTTTTATTATAGGTACACTTCAACTGCGAGAGACGGAATCTAAAACAAAAATCCAGAAAATCACATTGTATGATTTTTAAGTAAATAATTTGCATTTTATTGCATGACATAAGTATTTGATACATCAGAAAAGCAGAACTTAATATTTGGTACAGAAACCTTTGTGTGCAATTACAGAGATCATACGTTTCCTGTAGTTCTTGACCAGGTTTGCACACACTGCAGCAGGGATTTTGGCCCACTCCTCCATACAGACCTTCTCCAGATCCTTCAGGTTTCGGGGCTGTCGCTGGGCAATACGGACTTTCAGCTCCCTCCAAAGATTTTCTATTGGGTTCAGGTCTGGAGACTGGCTAGGCCACTCCAGGACCTTGAGATGCTTCTTACGGAGCCACTACTTAGTTGCCCTGGCTGTGTGTTTCGGGTCGTTGTCATGCTGGAAGAACCAGCCACGACCCATCTTCAATGCTCTTACTGAGGGAAGGAGGTTGTTGGCCAAGATCTCGCGATACATGGCCCCATCCATCCTCCCCTCAATACGGTGCAGTCGTCCTGTCCCCTTTGCAGAAAAGCATCCCCAAAGAATGATGTTTCCACCTCCATGCTTCACGGTTGGGATGGTGTTCTTGGGGTTGTACTCATCCTTCTTCTTCCTCCAAACACGGCGAGTGGAGTTTAGACCAAAAAGCTCTATTTTTGTCTCATCAGACCACATGACCTTCTCCCATTCCTCCTCTGGATCATCCAGATGGTCATTGGCAAACTTCAGACGGGCCTGGACATGCGCTGGCTTGAGCAGGGGGATCTTGCGTGCGCTGCAGGATTTTAATCCATGACGGCATGGTGTGTTACTAATGGTTGTCTTTGAGACTGTGGTCCCAGCTCTCTTCAGGTCATTGACCAGGTCCTGCCGTGTAGTTCTGGGCTGATCCCTCACCTTCCTCATGATCATTGATGCCCCACGAGGTGAGATCTTGCATGGAGCCCCAGACCGAGGGTGATTGACCGTCATCTTGAACTTCCTCCATTTTCTAATAATTGCGCCAACAGTTGTTGCCTTCTCACCAAGCTGCTTGCCTATTGTCCTGTAGCCCATCCCAGCCTTGTGCAGGTCTACAATTGTATCCCTGATGTCCTTACACAGCTCTCTGGTCTTGGCCATTGTGGAGAGGTTGGAGTCTGTTTGATTGAGTGTGTGGACAGGTGTCTTTTATACAGGTAACGAGTTCAAACAGGTGCAGTTAATACAGGTAATGAGTGAAGAACAGGAGGGCTTCTTAAAGAAAAACTAACAGGTCTGTGAGAGCCGGAATTCTTACTGGTTGGTAGGTGATCAAATACTTATGTCATGCAATAAAATGCAAATTAATTACTTAAAAATCATACAATGTGATTTTCTGGATTTTTGTTTTAGATTCCGTCTCTCACAGTTGAAGTGTACCTATGATAAAAATTACAGACCTCTACATGCTTTGTAAGTAGGAAAACTTGCAAAATCGGCAGTGTATCAAATACTTGTTCTCCCCACTGTATGTTTCCACATTATGAGGTTGGAATAATACTGTGAAGTTATGAAAATTATTAAGTGTAATATTATATATTTTTTAAGACCGCCTGAAATTTCAGCCCGTTTTGGTGGGATGGAGTTTTGGCCTGCCTGGTGTAAATTAGTTAAAAGACCAATAAGAAAGAGAGTTCAAAATCTCTCTTAACAATAACAGCTAGATTTCATTTTCCCCTCCCCACTCAGACCACCCCCAGAGGTGTCCTTTTTGTCCACGCCAAACTTGGTGCAAAACGAATCCCACCGTACCTTCTCCACTATGCAATCTGGTTTCCAAGTTGGTCATGGGTGTACCTCAGCCACGCTCAAGGTCCTAAACGATATCATAACCACCATCGATAAAAGACAGTACAGTCTTCATCGACCTGGCCAAGGCTTTCAACTCTGTCAATCACTGCATTCTTATCGGCAGACTCAATAGCCTTGGTTTCTCAAATGACTGCCTCGCCTGGTTCACCAACTACTTCTCAGATAGAGTTAAGTGTGTCAAATCGGAGGGCCTGTTGTCCGGACCTCTGGCAGTATCTATGGGGGTGCCACAGGGTTAAATTCTCGGGCCTACTCCTTTCTCTGTATATATATCAATGATGTTGCTCTTGCTGCTGGTGATTCTCTGATCCACTTCTACGCAGATGACACCATTCTGTATACATCTGGCCCTTCTTTGGACACTGTTAACAAACCTCCAGACGAGCTTCAATGCCATACAACACTCCTTCCGTGGCCTCCAAATGCTTTTAAATGCTAGTAAAACTAAATGCATGCTCTTCAACCGATTGCTGGCAGCACCTGCCCGCCCGACTAGCATCACTACTCTGGACGGTTCTGACTTAGAATATGTGGACAACTACAAATACCTAGTTAGACTGTAAACTCTCCTTCCAGACTCACATTAATAAGCATCTCCAATCCAAAATTAAATCTAGAATCGGCTTCCTATTTTGCAAACAATGCCTCCTTCACTCATGCTGCCAAACATACCCTCGTAAAACTGACTATACTACCGATCCTTGACTTTGGCGATGTCATTTACAAAATAGCCTCCAACACTCTACCCAGAAAACTGGATGTAGTATATCACAGTGCCATCCGTTTTGTCACCAAAGCCCCATATACTACCCACCACTGCGACCTGTATGCTCTCATTGGCTGGCCCTCGCTACATATTCGTCGCCAAACCCACTGGCTCCAGGTCATCTATAAGTCTTTGCTAGGTAAAGCCCCACCTTATCTCAGCTCACTGGTCACCATAGCAACACCCACCCACCCAATTCGTTCCATGACTGGAACGAATTGCAAAAATAACTGAAGCTGGAGACTTATATCTCCCTCTCTAACTTTAAGCATCAGCTGTCAAAGCAGCTTACTGATCACTGTACCTGTACACAGCCAATCTGTAAATAGCACACCCAACTACCTCATCCCCAAATTGTTATATTTTTGCACTCCAGTATCACCACTTGCACATCATCATCTGCACATCTGTCACTCCAGTGTTAATGCTAAATTGTAAGTATTCGTCTCTATGGACTATTTATTGCCTTACCTCCCTAATCTTCTACATTTGCACACACTGTACATAGTTTTTTTCAGATTGTGTTATTGACTGTACGTTTGTTTATGTGTAACTGTGTTGTATTTTGTCACACTGCTTTGCTTTATCTTGGCCAGGTCGCAGTTATAAATGAGAACTTGTTCTCAACTGGCCTACCTGGTTAAATAAAAAAAATACGCCCATGAGTAACCTAGCAACATTCAAAGCCATGCTAATTGGTCAGAGTTTGGACGTTCCCTGTGACGAAGTGAGAGGGAGTTTGCTCGTGCCTGCCATGAACTGCACAGTTTCACGGCAGGCGACTGTAGATAGCTAACATTACATGATTGTCATTAATAGTGAATCAATGGAGCTAGCTTTGCCCATTCAGCTAGAGCTAGCTACGCAGCATATTTTAGTTGCCAACTAGCAGAAATGTCATGTAGCTAAGTATCCCAATAGTCCTTTCGTAAACACTTAGATAACCGCACTAAGCTAACGCTAGACAACGCAAAATACTAGATAGCATCAGCCCAATCGGCGTTGTAAAATAGCGAAAACATTAGTTATAATTCAGTTTACTTACCTCCAAAAACAATGCAGCTATCCATCTGTTCAGTCAGGCTTGCTGCATTCACTCACGAAAAAAGCTACATAGTTTAATGCAACTTCATATCCAGATTCGGGAAAATGCAAGGTATGGATGGCAGTGTTTTGTTTTGGAGATTCCGTCTCTATAGCATTCTTTCTTCTCTCACACACCTTTAATTCTCACAGGGAACAACCGAACTCTGACCAGTCAGCGGGGCTTTGAAAGTTGCTAGCTTTCTTATGGGCATGGTTTCGCAACAAGTTTGGCTGGATAAAACCCGATGCCCCCCAGACAGTCCTAGCGAAATTCTTGCTTGAGAAATTGCTCTTTGCTAACAAGTTATGTTTATTTACCTTTTTAAATTGAAAAACAAATCACAGTAAGTTGCTTAATTGTTACCTAGAAATGATTTGGATTTTAAGATAAAGGCTGCATTGGACTTTGAAGTAATAATTCAATAGCCTATACAATTAGATTACAGTAACGAAAAGTTACAATAATGCCACTCACCACAACGATTACCATGCGGTTGTTCGACCTCTTCTTGTGGACCTGTCCACTGTGTCTCATCTGAATGTCTCGACCAGGTGAACCTAGTAAATTGGCAGCATGCTCAGTCGAATGTTCATCCCCTTTGGATATTTCCATTCTGCAGCGTTGGTCACGACAGTTTTTTCCCCCAGGAGTTTGTGACCGAAATTATTTGCCGTTTTAAGAGAATAATCTGGTCCCCTTTTTGCCTTCAGATTTTGTAGGTCTCAATGAAGAACCGCCTTCTTTTTATCTTGACTCTCAAAGTTTGTATTGTAATTCTTTCACCATGCGCAGCCAGGGTGAAATAGGGTATTGGAGTAGTAGCCTATAATAGTCAAGTGTGAGCCAAGACCACGCGCGCTCAAGTCTGCCCTCTTCACGCTACCCTCACGCTAGAGGAAATATCTCAAATAGACGCCACCATACATAGTTAGAGCTAAAGTTGCAACAAGTGTGTTGTTGTTTTCAAACAGAACATGTAATATTACATGAATTTAGTATACAATAATAACTGCCCAGATAACACATTTTGTTTCTAAGAACATTCTTGGAACGTTCCCTGAACGTTGCACCAATGTTCCCTAAGGGTTTAATGCTATTTGAACGCTCTCTTTTGGTTGTATGAAGGTAATGGGGAACGTTCTCTGAAGGTTATAAAGTTGGAAACGTTCTCTGACGGTTACAAAGTTGGGATCACACACAACCAGGATTACACAATTAAATATGAACAATTAACATAATTATAATTTCAGTCATCGATTTGTTTTATAAAACGGGTTTGAAGAAATCTACTATCTGATTGGCACACACACATGCTGGCACAATTAAATATGAACAGTTAGTTCTGATATTTATTCTCGGTAATACCAATTACCCCACTGAAGACATTTTTTTATATACTCGGTTGATATGGGCAAATAAAACTAATGGAATAAAAAGGAAAGTTTTAAGTTTTCCAAGACTTAAAAATAACTGATATTGGCACAAGATGGAGGGAATATTGGAACATCACTAATGATATTTAAGTTAACAAAATGTCCTCTTAATCCAGTATACACGATTGTATATATTTTATTATACAAGAGAAAAATCACAAATTCTACAGCACAACGGTAGAGTCATGTCTTAAATGTAAAACTAACAATGACTCAATAATCCATGAGTTCTGCGATTGCTATAAAGTCCAAAAGTTATGGGCGGAGTTGTATGTCAGAAGTATCACAATGTAAATGTACTTTTAATCTGTTTGTCTGCATATTTCAAGACATGGTATGAGTGAGCAGTGATGGGTTGGACAATACTTTTCTCAACAATCATCTTGAAGAAATGCACACTTAACTGGAAATCAACCAATCCTCCATCGCTAACACAATGGACAGGTTACATACTTTATTTTCTAAATGTTGAAAGTGCATGGGTGACAGAGAAAAACGAAATGGTACAGTTTGAGGCCATGTGGCAGAGAGTGATGCTGGTGCTGGAGATGGATGGGAGTGGGAGCAGGTGGGTCTGGCCAGGTGTGATGTCGCTGATGTTTGTGTGCGTTTGTATGTGCATGTTTTGTATTGTTTGAAAAAAATCTATACAATCTTACCAAAAAATACAATATTAACATTTAACACATTTATAATTTTTGTAAAAAATTGAGGAACGTGCAATCTGATTGGCACACACATACACATAACACACAGGATTACACAATTGTCTTGTCTGAACACGGTCTATGGTACAGGGGCGTCAAGGGCTCACTCCTCCACAACCTCCTCTGCAACCTATAAAACAAATGAAATACTATTGTCAGGGTTCTTAAGGATATTGTGTCCTTCCTAAAAGTTTAGCATTATACATTGGTAGTTCATTGGTATTTAACTTATGTTTAAAAACATTTCAGTGCTTTGACCAGAAAAATCAGAAATCATATGCATTTTCTGGATTTTAAATCCAAATCAGAATGGAAAAATAAAACAAGACTCAATCAAATGCTTTAATGAGAGGTGCAATTGGTAGACATGTAGGGAGGTAGATCAGAGTTTCTTAAACTATGGCTCAGGACCCAAAGTGGTCCCTGGGTGGGCATGTGAGAGGTGTGTCGTAAGTTAATACATTTATAATCACATACAATACAATTTCTTCTTAATTTGGGTTGTTGGAGTACAGTTAATTCCTAATTTGGTTCATGAGCAAGAACCCCTGAGGTAGAGAATCGGGACATAACACAAATCATGTCACATACAAACAAAGGTGATGAGAGAGAGAATGCTCTATTGGTCAGAATGCAGACTGGGAGCAGGACCTTAGCAGAACTCTGACCGGGAAAGACAGTCACCACCTGGGACAAATTATTGTCACTGACTGTTGGTGTACTTTGTAAGAGCCATTTTGCCAGTCTGTGGTTGGGATTCAAGAAAACTGCACAGTGTAGAAAGCGCACTGATTACTTTCTGTGTAGCAGAGACTTTGGTTGTGATGGCAGTGCGTCACATTCTGTAAATAAAACCCAAACTCTCATTCCATGTCACACATTCAGAATCTGCAGCCTAAGGATAGGATATACACACAGGAGGACCCAGAAGGACATTATTAATCCTCCTCCAGACCCCAATAAATGTTTGGGTTCAACCATGTACAGTTGAAGTCGGAAGTTTACATACATCTTAGCCAAATACATTTAAACTCAGTTTTTCACAATTCCTGACATTTAATCCTAGTAAAAATCCCCTGTCAGGTCAGTTAGGATCACCACTTCATTTTAAGAATGTGAAATGTCAGAATAATAGTAGAGAGAATAGGTATAGGTATATTGTCTATATCAGTGTATACTCATGATTGTATTTTCCTTCCTTTTTAGTCCACATAGGCCTAATAAAATGTTGTGTAGTGGCTTTCCTGGCAAGCATCTACATTTTCTTAGCTTTTTTGCTTCCAACCATCTCTGATAAAACATTTTCCAGCAGACTGTCACAATGTACTGTAACGTATACGCTGGGAGTCGGAAAGCAAGTGCAGGTGGTGAGTTTAATAATAAACAGAATATAGCACAATATAAGAAACACGAGTCGCGTACAGACATGAAACACATAGACAATACTGCCTAGGGCATTGAACTAAGCGAGTGACAGATATAGGGGAGGTAGGTAATCAGTGAAGTGATGGAGTCCAGGTGTTCCTATTGATGAAGTGCAGGTGCGAGTAATGATGAATGCCAGGTGCGCGTAATGATGAATGCCAGGACCGGTGGTTAATAAACCGGTGACATCGAACGCTGGAGGGGAGGGAGTAGATGTGACATGTACTGTTTTATTGATAAGTTTGATTTATTTTAAGCAATTGGCAAGTGTCTCAGTATTATGTGATTGAGATTTGCATGTTAATTAAAAAAGTGTAGATGAGTGAGTGAAATGTGCAGCTGATGGGATGTGAATCGTGGTCTTTCACTTATCAAACAATTGGATGTGGAATTGCATTTTTATGAAATGCAATGTGGATGGATGATCCAAATCATTTCACAATTATAGACATAAGATGAGGGTGTTTTCCACCATATTCAATAGCTTTGTTACAAATCCATGAAGGAAAGTGAACAAATGTCCACTTCAGGGGAAAGGACAAATTAATTGGACAAAAGCAGAGGCATTTTGGAGTCGACCCAGACTAATGACTATCAAATTTCATGAGTTTTTTAAAAAGTGCCAGGGTTGGAATACTGTAGCTGGTGTAATTTGTGGTCTTTGATATGCTGATTTATCTCTCTTAACTATTATCTAAGGGATAGAGATGTGCTTGAGCCCACCCGGTTGTGTCTGATTCACCAATGCCCTCCCTTCCTGTGACCTGACTTCAACTGTATCCGCACAGCATCTCCTTCCCTGTTTGGCACCACTGAGAGCATCTTGACTGGCTGCATCACCGCTTGGTATGGCAACTGCTCGCATCCGGCTGCAAGGCGCTACAGAGGGTAGTGTGTACGACCCAGTACATCACTGGGGCCGAGCTCCCTGTCATTCAGGACCTCTATACCGGGCGGTGTCAGAGGAATGCCCTAAAGATTGCGAAAGACTTCAGCCACCCAAATCACAGTCTGTTCTCTCTGCTACTGCACAGTAAGCGGTACCAGTGCACCAAGTCTGTAAACAAAAGGCCCATGAACAGCTTCTACCCCAAAGCCATAAGACTGCTGAACAGTTAATCACTCCTACCTACATGTGCATAGTACTTCAATCACCTAACCAAACCTACGTAAACATATTACCTCAATCAATAAACCCAACTACCTCGTACCCCAGTAGACTAACTATGTACCGGTACTCCTTCTGTATAGCCTCTCATGGCTCAGGATAAGACCCAGATGCAGACACAGGAGGCGGATAGTTCGAATCTCAGATATTTATTATAACACGTGCAGACAAACGGCAGGTCGAGGGCAAGCAGAGGTTCGTAATCCAGGTCAGAGTCAGGCAGGTAATGGACGGCAGGCAGGCTCAGGGTCAGGGCAGGCAGAAAGGTCAGAACCGGGAAGACTAAGAACAAAACTTGAGAACAGGAAAACGAGAAGCATGCTTGTACGACCTGACAAGACAAGACGAACTGGCAACAGACAAACAGAACACGTAAGTATAATACACAGAAGAAAATGGGGAAAAATGGGAGACACTTGGTGTGGGGTGGAGGCAAGCACAAGACAGGTGAAACAGATTAAGATGTGACAGTCTCGTTATTGTTATTTCATTGTGTTACTATTTTTTTAATCTATTGTTAATTTTCTTAATTTTTAACTGCATTGTTGGGAAAGGGCTCATATGTAAGCATTTCATGGTAAACTCTACACACGTGTTGTATTTGGCGCAGGTGACAAATACATTTGATTTGATTTGTATTACCTTTTTTAAAGTTAAGTTTGCACGCTTCTATAGTAACAACATACATGACAGGCCAATCCCTCAGCGTGTTGGACGCTTACTGTTCCTGTAGACTTCTAGTCATTGCGCTCACGCTAGTTAGCATTGGCTCATGAAACTACCTCTGACTTTCTTCATACTGAGCGCAGAGACGTAAAAATGGTATCCACAGTGGTATTATTTTGTAGCTAGAGATATTCATAAAAAGTAAAAAAAAATCACATAGAATTTTTTTACAAAAACGTTATATATATATATATTTTTTAATCGTGGTCCCCTTTCAGTACTTCAGCTGACCCTCGTTTGAAAACCCCTGTACTAGCTGATCTCAGACATGCAGGGTCACACATAGACCTTTCAGGGGGCAGGTGCTCAAAATGAAAAAAGAGCACCCCACCCCCCTTGCTTGAATTTTCTATATATTTTCTTCAGAATTCATATCTCGAAACTCGTAACATTCCAAATACCTCTGTAACAAACATTTCTACATTTAGCATAGGCTTATTTATTTCTGCAATGACACACTCACTCATCATCACAAACTGTAAGCAAGCTAGTTACAGTGCCTCCTAAAGACATGATTGACATCGGGTAAAGAGGGTGGGCTATCAGCTGGTCATTGATGTTGATGGATGTAAATCTAGTAGTTTAGCTAGCTCAATTTCTTTTACTGATCGTGATGTACCTTGCTATGTCTTTCTGCCTCTCTCTGCTGCGTGCGTCAGCCAACCGGACCAAATATTGACGATGATGTAGGCTAAGTCAAGTGTTATCAAGTGTTAATCAAATGGTATGCTGCTGTGACAGTACTGTTGACATTTAAACTAGGTAGCTAAATACACACACTTGACCGGTGACCGCATGTCTCAGTACAGGCAGACTGGGAAAAAGGCTCAAATGGGCACACACAAGCTCAGTACAGTGCAGATCAACAGGCGCAACCAACAGACAGGGTGGGGGTTGGCGAACTTGACCATTTGCGGACAAGTGGGTTCTGAACAAAATGTATACATTTTTTAAATGGAGACTGGGAAGCAAAGGGGCATGTGCAGGTGCGGACTGGGACCAGAAATCAGCCAGGGCAGTTCTAACACACCAGCCCACTCTACCTGCCAGATGGCCAGGTAGAGCACTATCTGTGCACCCATACCTGCAGACACGTATATAAAGACAGCTAAACACTACAGTTTGAAGATGGTGTGTACACATCTCAACATGTGACACACAAGCAGCATGACTAATTCAAAAAAGTTCTACAAGTTCAGCTAATGCAGCACTGTCGACACTTTTTGGTTATCATTAAGCTTGCAACCAGAAGGCCTGCAAGTAAGATAGGGGAATACACTCCTATGGCTACTACAGTTGAAGTTGGAAATGTACATACACTTAGGTTGGAGTCATTAAAACTCGTTTTTTAACCACTCCACAAATGTCTTGTTAACAAACTATAGTTTTGACAAGTCGGTTAGGACATCTACTTTGTGCAAGACACAAGTCATTTTTACAACAATTGTTTACAGACAGATTATTTCACTTATCATTCACTGTATCACAATTCCAGTGGGTCAGAAGTTGACATACACTCAATTAGTATTTAGTAGCATTGCATTTAAATTGTTTAACTTGGGTCAAATGTTTCAGGTAGCCTTCAGGCACAGTCAACTTAGTGTATGTAAACTTCTGACCCACTGGAATTGTGATGAAAGAAATAAAAGCTGAAATAAATCATTCTCTCTACTATTATTCTGACATTTCACATTCTTAAAATAAAGTGGTGATCCTAACTGACCTAAGACAGGGAATTTTTACTAGGATTAAATGTCAGGAATTGTGGAAAAAACTGAGTTTAAATGTATTTGGCTAAGGTGTATGTAAACTTCCGACTTCAACTGTACATGTCATCATAGCTTATATGGCCAAAGCCTATCATATAGATCCGGGATGTGGATGGGCAACATAGTCCCCTTTTTATAGGCCTGCGGATCAATTTACAAAGTAAATAAATACATGTACAGTATATATATTGTTTAGGGACTCAGTCGAGGTCTGAACTTACTGTTGAGAATTAGAATATTAGAATACACAAGGTGCAATCTCAAAATGTGGTTGTGCATCAGCAGTTTTTCTCTTGTTAACTCACTGACAGTCACTCAATTAGTCCATGTCAGCTAACATTGTTTAGATTGGTAAGTTAGTTTAGTGGTCAGCTATCTAAACTTGTAGTAATCATTGTTGAATTACCGACCGGGGGTCCCCCATTGATTTTGTCACTCTCACTCAGATATCATATTAAAAACGGCAAACATTTCTCTACACCCCATGGCAAAATGTGTAGAATTTCAGGAAATTAGCTGTAAAACTGCAAACAAAATGTTGCTTAGGGCACCCAAAAGGCTAAGGCCGGCTCTGACTGCATGTACAAGTATGGATGTGGGTATGCAGACCCATGAGTCACTGTGGTCCCTTAATGACGAGTTCCTATTTTTTGTGGCCCCCACCCCATCAAAGTTGCCCCTCCCTGATATAGATATACTTTGTAAGTTCTAAGGTGAGATGAGGCCTCACTTCACCACCTACCAGCCCCTTACCCGTCAATAAAGGTAGTGTACCAAAACATTCCACGTTCCCTACCACCATGAACAAATCTAGGTCAAAACATCCGGCGCCGAAACGAGATGGCCGCCTCGCTTCGCGTTCCTTGGAAAATATGCAGTATTTTGTTTTTTTATGTGTTATTTTTTACATCGGTACCCCAGGTAATCTTAGGTTTCATTACATACAGTCGGGAGGAACTACTGAATATACGATTAACGTCAACTCATCATCGTTCCTACCAGGAATATGACTTTCCCGAAATGGATCCAGTGTTTTGCCTTCCACCCAATACAATGGATCTGATCCCAGCCGGCGACCCTGTGCGACGCCGTAAAAGGGGCAAACGAGGCGGTCTCCTGGCCAGGCTTCGGAGACGGGCACATCGCGCTACACTCCCTAGCATACTACTCGCCAATGTCCAGTCTCTTGACAATAAGGTTGATGAAATCCGAGCACGGGTAGCATTCCAGAGAGACATCAGGGATTGCAACGTGCTCTGCTTCACGGAAACATGGCTAACTCAAGAGACGCTAACGGAGTCGGTGCAGCCAGCTGGTTTCTTCATGCATCGCGCCGACAGAAACAAACATCTTTCTGGTAAGAAGAGGGGCGGGGGGGTATGCCTTATGATTAACGAGACGTGGTGTGATCATCATAACAACACACAGGAACTCAAGTCATTCTGTTCACCTGATCTAGAACTCCTCACAATAAAATGTCGACCGCATTATCTACCAAGGGAATTCTCTTCAATCATAATCACAGCCGTATATATTCCCCCCCAAGCAGACACATCGATGGCCCTGAACGAACTTTATCTGACTCTTTGTAAACTGGAAACCACACACCCTGAGGCTGCATTCATCGTAGCTGGGGATTTTAACAAGGCTAATCTAAAAACAAAACTCCCTAAATTCTATCAGCATATCGATTGTGCTACCAGGGCTGGAAAAACCCTAGATCATTGTTATACTAATTTCCGCGACGCATATAAGGCCCTCCCCCGCCCCCCTTTCGGAAAAGCTGACCACGACTCCATTTTGTTGATTCCAGCCTACAAACAGAAACTAAAACAACAAGCTCCCGCGCTCAGGTCTGTTCAACGCTGGTCCGACCAATCTGATTCCACGCTTCAAGACTGCTTCGATCACGCGGATTGGAATATGTTCCGCATTGCGTCCAACAACAATATTGACGAATATGCTGATTCGGTGAGCGAGTTCATTAGGAAGTGCATTGACGATGTCGTACCCACAGCAACGATTAAAACATTCCCAAACCAGAAACCGTGGATTGACGGCAGCATTCGCGTGAAACTGAAAGCGCGAACCACTGCTTTTAACCAGGGCAAGGTGACCGGAAGCATGACCGAATACAAACAGTGTAGCTATTCTCTCCGCAAGGCAATCAAACAGGCTAAGTCCCAGTACAGAGACAAAATCGAGTCGCAATTCAACAGCTCAGACACAAGAGGTATGTGGCAGGGTCTACAGTCAATCACGGATTACAAAAGGAAAACCAGCCCCGTCGCGGACCAGGATGTCTTGCTCCCAGACAGGCTAAACAACTTTTTTGCCCGCTTTGAGGACAATACAGTGCCACTGACACGGCCCCCTACCAAAACCTGCGGGCTCTCCTTCACTGCAGCCGAGGTGAGTAAAACATTTAAACGTGTTAACCCTCGCAAGGCTGCAGGCCCAGACGGCATTCCCAGCCGCGTCCTCAGAGCATGCGCAGACCAGCTGGCTGGTGTGTTTACGGACATATTCAATCAATCCTTATCCCAGTCTGCTGTTCCCACATGCTTCAAGAGGGCCACCATTGTTCCTGTTCCCAAGAAAGCTAAGGTAACTGAGCTAAACGACTACCGCCCCGTAGCACTCACTTCCGTCATCATGAAGTGCTTTGAGAGACTAGTCAAGGATCATATCACCTCCACCCTACCGGACACCCTAGACCCACTCCAATTTGCTTACCGACCCAATAGGTCCACAGACGACGCAATCGCAACCACACTGCACACTGCCCTAACCCATCTGGACAAGAGGAATACCCATGTGAGAATGCTGTTCATCGATTACAGCTCAGCATTTAACACCATAGTACCCTCCAAACTCGTCATCAAGCTCGAGACCCTGGGTCTCGACCCCGCCCTGTGCAACTGGGTCCTGGACTTCCTGACGGGCCGCCCCCAGGTGGTGAGGGTAGGTAACAGCATCTCCACCCCGCTGATCCTCAACACTGGGGCCCCACAAGGGTGCGTTCTGAGCCCTCTCCTGTACTCCCTGTTCACCCACGACTGCGTGGCCATGCACGCCTCCAACTCAATCATCAAGTTTGCGGATGACACTACAGTGGTAGGCTTGATTACCAACAACGACGAGACGGCCTACAGGGAGGAGGTGAGGGCCCTCGGAGTGTGGTGTCAGGAAAATAACCTCACACTCAACGTCAACAAAACAAAGGAGATGATTGTGGACTTCAGGAAACAGCAGAGGGAGCACCCCCCTATCCACATCGACGGGTCAGTAGTGGAGAAGGTGGAAAGTTTTAAGTTCCTCGGTGTACACATCACGGACAAACTGAATTGGTCCACCCACACAGACAGCGTCGTGAAGAAGGCGCAGCAGCGCCTCTTCAACCTCAGGAGGCTGAAGAAATTCGGCTTGTCACCAAAAGCACTCACAAACTTCTACAGATGCACAATCGAGAGCATCCTGTCGGGCTGTATCACCGCCTGGTACGGCAACTGCTCCGCCCACAACCGTAAGGCTCTCCAGAGGGTAGTGAGGTCTGCAGAACGCATCACCGGGGGCAAACTACCTGCCCTCCAGGACACCTACACCACCCGATGTCACAGGAAGGCCATAAAGATCATCAAGGACAACAACCACCCAAGCCACTGCCTGTTCACCCCGCTATCATCCAGAAGGCGAGGTCAGTACAGGTGCATCAAAGCAGGGACCGAGAGACTGAAAAACAGCTTCTATCTCAAGGCCATCAGACTGTTAAACAGCCACCACTAACATTTAGCGGCCGCTGCCAACATACTGACTCAACTCCAGCCACTTTAAAAATGGGAATTGATGGAAATTATGTAAAAATGTACCACTAGCCACTTTAAACAATGCCACTTAATATAATGTTTACATACCCTACATTACCCATCTCATATGTATATACTGTACTCTATATCATCTACTGCATCTTGCCATCTTTATGTAATACATGTACCACTAGCCACTTTAAACTATGCCACTTTATGTTTACATACCCTACAGTACTCATCTCATATGTATATACCGTACTCTATACCATCTACTGCATCTTGCCTATGCCGTTCTGTACCACCACTCATTCATATATCTTTATGTACATATTCTTTATCCCTTTACACTTGTGTGTGTATAAGGTAGTAGTTGTGGAATTGTTAGGTTAGATTACTTGTTGGTTATTACTGCATTGTCGGAACTAGAAGCACAAGCATTTCGCTACACTCGCATTAACATCTGCTAACCATGTGTATGTGACTAATAAAATTTGATTTGATTTGATTTGATTTGAAACCACCCACTGACTGAGGCCTGCTTAATTAACCACTTGAGCCAGTTATTGCAAGAAAAAAAATCAGAAGAGCCTTGGAAATAACTCTCTTAAAGTGTATCCATATGCGCAGCAATTATAGCTAATGAAGCCTTTGCTAATTACATCTAGGAAAATGCATCATGGTCTCCAGGGCTAGGCCTATTTACTGTATTCACCTGGGAGCAGTTGAACTACACAGTTTTGCCTTCTATCTACCTCCACAAGATGGCAGTGTTGTAACTGTCAATACTAGAGCCGCAGTGGGTGAGGCTACACTACTACAAAGTACAGTACCGTTTTTACAGCATTTTGTCTAACGACAGGCAGGCATATTTATTTTTTATTCAAATCCGTTTTCCGTAGCATCATACCGTGTTTGTTTTTACAGCATTGGGGTCCAATTATGATGTAGTTTGGGGTCCAGTATGATTAGAGTGTCCCACTGTCCCTTAGAGATAATTAGTGCTCATGGTGTGATGATGGGGATCACATGGCCAGAGCTGAGGCAGGAACACAGTTATCTCTCCCTCGTGTGACACTCAGGATTTACAGCATGCCTGGGGTTTACTTTTCCCAGTGCTGCGTGTTTATCTTTGTGTGTGTGTGTGTGTGTGTGTTTGTATCTGTGTGTATTTGCTGTCTGTATGTGTGCACATGAGTGTGTGTTTATTTACTGTGTGATGTGCAGTGTGTCCTATGCTCAGTGAACTGGTTGTGCCGCAGCAGTGTGTCTCAGCAGAGAGCCTACAGCTGTCCCCAACCCAGCTGGCTATTAGAATATGACCTTATTTGTGACCCAAACATTTAGCACTTAGTGTCTCCATTGCACATTCTCCCTTATTCTTAGAATCTGCTCCCACATTTTGTTTTTGAAAATGACTATAATGTCAATTGCATGGGATGGAGATTCACGGTAAGAGCCATACAATTATATTGCTATCAGGGTTCAATGGTTGTGTCCTAATTGCACTCTATTCCCCCTATGGGCCCTGGTCAAAACAAATGCGCTATATAAAAAAAATAGGGTGCCATTTGGACCACAGATTGACTAAGGCAGAAACATACCAGTCAAATCCATTAGGGAAAGTAGTCATTGATGGCCAACATGAGCAGAAATAGATAAGCAACAAGTGACAGCGTAACCTCCCCTGGTCTCATACTGCTGATACCACAATGATTCATGGGTAATGATGTAACGAATAAGGTCAGAATGCCCTAACTTTATCTCAGAGCTTGTTGTTTCTGTTTCTTCTGAGTGTTTGGAATTTGAAATAAAATGTACTAGCTTAGCGGCATCGTGTTTGAACAATCAAACCACCTCAGAGGTACTTGAAGGGAGGTCGAGTGGCTCCTCCATCCCAGACGAACAACGACACAAATCATCTGTTAGGAAGTGGTGGGAGGCCCAGCTAACAACAAACATTCCCACAACTTTAGAGTCTCATTAGGTCACTACCTAACGTTTTCATAGGAATGTTCTAACGACGAGCAAGGACTTTTCCCAACAGACTATTCCCTTAATGTCAAACAAAACTTACCCAGAACGCAATTTCCATGATCTCAGAATAATTTAAATTAATGTTCTAGACACGCTTCATGGGAATGTTGCAAGAACATTCCTGTGTCCAGTTTTCTAAGGGTTAGGAAAATATCCATCAAAGTCCCACCAAACTTACACAGAATATGGTTGCCATGGTCTCAAAATATAATATAATATTAATGTTCTAGACAGGTTTCATGAACATTCCTGTTTAGAAGTTGTGAGGACTTCGCTTGATGGTCCCAAAGAAACATTCTCCCCCCCATTTTTTTTCATCATTACACATCACCCCTCGTTACTGTGGCCAAGCACATCAAGGCTTTAATTGGTGAACCACTGATACATTCACAGCGCTTTGTCTGTTGGCAAGGTTAGGGACACTCACACAACGCTTTTAACATCGTGTTTTCAAATGACATATTTGGCACACTGTGACATCCATGATTACATTGTGCATGTTCATTTATACAACCATTATTATGCAACATGTCCTCCCCTGGGAGGTTCCCGGCATTTCGATCATGTCTTTCTCAGTTATCAGTTAATCTGAATATTCTCTCATCATTGATTAGATTTTCTTATTTTTGCCATTTTATGGCTTTTTATATAGTTGTCTAATGTTGGTGGGGCATATCCCTTTTTGGGACAGTGGTTAGGGTGTTCATCGTTGATGCTGGTGGCATTGGTTTGAGACCTGCTAGGGGAGTCACACTACTCTCACGTTCTTAGCAATATACAGTATCTTAATGTCAGTATTTGGCAACATTTATAACACCCCTAACTGATCTATTTAACCTTTTATTTAACTTGGCAAGTCAGTTAATAAGAGCAAATTCTTATTTACAAATGGCGGCCTACCAGAAGGCAAAAGGCCTCCTGCGGGGACGGGGACTGGGATTAAAAATAAAATACAAAAATGTAGGACAAAACACACATCACGACAAGAGAGACACTACAACACTACATAAAGAGAGACCTAAGACAACAACATAGCATGGCAGCAACACATGAAAGCACAGCATGGTAGCAACACAACATGGCAGCAGCACAACATGGTAGCAGCACAAAACATGGTACAAATATTACCATGTTCTAATTAAAATCAGTTTCTCATTGAAAATGGGACTCTGTAGGATTACCGCTTGGGCGCAAATTTTGACCACATTTCACTACCTCTCATAAATGATCAATATCTATTCATTCTATATAGCTGAGCATCTCTCCCTTGTCTTCTTCAAATGTACTTTGAAGTCAATCTCAGCTCTGTTAAGGCCAGGAACTACAACCTAATATGGATTTTTCCCCCTTTATCATATCACAATAAACTTTTACCAGTTGAGTGTGGACACAAATATACGACTTATTATAAGACTTTTGGATTTAACATTTGGGGAAATATTGTCTTATAATATGCAAATTAGGTGATATTTTATTGAATGTTTTATTAATGTTTGCCTTATTTTACCAGGTAAATTGACTCTCATTTACAGCAACGACCTGGGGAATAGTTACAAGGGAGGGCATATCTCATTAAATATGTGCATGCCAAGCAAATACATTTTTCTGGACACTGGATGAAGTCAGGCTAAAAATGTTTGTTTTATTTTGTTAAGACACTCCAAGACCGGACTTACAGTGCATTTGGAATGTATTCAGACCCCTTGACTTTTCCCACATTTTGTTACGATACAGCCTTATTCTGAAATTGATTAAATAAAACATTTTCCTCATCAATCTACACCCAATACCCCACAATGACAAAGCGAAAACAGCTTTTTAGACATTTTTGCAAATTTCTTAAAAATAGAAAACTGAAATATCACATTTACTTTAGAATTTAGACCCTTTACTCAGTACTTTGTTGAAGCACCTTTGGCAGCGATTACAGCCTTGAGTCTACTTGGGTATGACGCTACAAGCTTGGCATACATATATTTGGGGAGTTTCTCGCATTTTTCTCTGCAGATCCTCTCAATCTCTGTCAGGTTGAATGGGGAGCATCGCTGCACAGCTTTTTCCAGGTCTCTCCACAGATGTTCGATTGGGTTCAAGTCTGGGCTTTGGCTGGTCCACTCAAGGACAATCAGAGACTTGTCCCGAAGCCAATCTTGCGTTGTCTTGGCTGTGTGCTTAGGGTCGTTGTCCTGTTGGAAACTGAACCTTCATCCCAGTCTGAGGTCCTGAGTGCTCTGGAGCAGGTTTTCATCAATAATCTCCCATTACTTTTCTCAGTTCGTATTTTTCTCAATCCTGACTAGTCTCCCAGTCCCTGCCAATGAAAAACATCACCACAGCATTATGCTGCCACCACCATGCTTCACCGTAGGAATGGTGCCATATTTCCTCCAGACATGACACTTGGCATTCAGGCCAAAGAGTTCAATCTTGGTTTCATCAGACCAGATAATCTTGTTTCTCATGGTCTGAGAGTCCTTTAGGTGCCTTTTGACAAACTCCAAGCGGGCTGTCATCTACCTTTCCCTGAGGAGTGGCTTCGTGTAGCCACTCTACCATAAAGGCCTGATTGGTGGAGTGCTGCAGAGATGGCTGTCCTTCTGGAAGGTTCTCCCATTGCCACAGCGGAACTTTGGAGCTCTGTCAAAGTGACCATCGGGTTCTTGGTCACCCTCCTGATCAAGGCCCTTCTCCCTCAATTGCTCAGCTTGGTCGGGCGGGAAGTTCTAGGAAGAGTCTTGGTAGTTCCAAACTTCTTCCATTTAAGAATGATGGAGGCCACTGTGTTCTTGGGGACCTTCAATGCTGTAGACATTTTTTGGTACCCTTCCTCAGATCTGTGCCTCGACACAATCCTGTCTCGGAGCTCTACGGACAATTCCTTCCATCTCATGGCTTGATCTTTGCTCTGACATGTACTGTCCACTTTGGGAACTTATATAGACCAGTGTGTGCCATTCCAAATCATGTCCAATCAATTGAATTTACCACAGGTGGACTTCAATCAAGTTGTAGAAACCTCTTAAGGATGATCAATGGAAACAGGATGCACCTGAGCTCAATTTTGAGTCTCATAGCAAAGGGTCTGAATACTTATGTAAATAAGGTATTTCAGTGTTGTATTTGTAATAAATGTGCAAAAATGTCTAAAAACCTGTTTTCTCTTTGTTATAATGGGGTATTGTGTGTAGATTGATGATTATATTTCACCAATTTTCGAATAAGGCTGTAACGTAACTAAATGTTGAAAAAGTCAAGGGGTCTGAATACTTTCCGAATGCACTATACTGTACATAGCAGATTGTGGATAAATACTTTTTTCATTTTACTATTTGTAAAATAGAGAAAGCAGTGTTGGGGAGTTGTGAGCTACACGTAGTTAAACTAATGATTGAATTACATTTTTTCAGTAGCTTGGTGGTAGTTGAACTAAATTTGAATCTTGTTAATGTTTTCAGTAGTTAATAACTTTTTTGCGATTAAGCGGTTTAGCTAACTCCTGTTAACTACACACTACATTTTTGGCAAAATTCTAATAAAATATGGGTAAGTAGGCAATAATTTTCTTTCTTTTTCAGCAATCAGACCTGCCTAATTCTAATTTATAAGATAAATTACATCTTCTGTTAATATCTGACTCCAGAGTGATCTGTTCTTGCAATTTGTAGTCTATGACATTTCAGATTTAGATAAGAAGAATTTTCACGAAGTAATTTGTTTTTCAAATGAACTTCAGTTAAGTAAACTCTATTTTTATTAAATGGAGCTTAACTTCTCCGTTGTGAATTAATTGGTAGCTTGGTAAACTATATTTTGAGTAGTTTTTCCAACACTGAAAGAAAGGTACTGTACGTAAAATGAATTTGCAGAAGTAAATGTCATCTCGAATAAAAAACACTATGTTTTAAAAGCACCGTGTGTGTCCCTAACCTTGCCAACAGACAAAGAGCTGTGAATGGATTAGCTCTTCACCAATCAGGGCCTTGATGGGCCCGGCAACATTAACAACGCTTGTAATGAAACCATATTTTTTGGGGAGAACATTTCTGTGGGACTGATACACATAAAGGCTCCTGCAACATTCCCATGAAATGTGTCTAGAACATGAATATATTATATTCTGAGAACATGGAAATCATGTTCTGTGTATGTTTGGTGGGACGTTGATGGCATATTCTCCTAAAACTTTGACATATTGAAATCGTCCTTCTTTTCAGCAGTATCCGTCCCAGATGTCATATACTGTACATCAGCCATCAAGACTATCCAAACCAATGAGAGGTTGATTTTGCAGGAGTACCCTAGCTGGTTGTTTACACTATTTGTGTTTTGGAGGAGGACAACCTGAGATAACTAGCAACTTGAAATGCTCGCTTTGTGTGTATCAAAGAGACCTCTGGTAGCGTTATTCTTGTTCACAACAATGTTGTTAACATGAAGAGTGGACCCTCCTGGCCGTCACTACACAAACATAGTACAATGCTGGAGGGACTTGTTTGAAGCTGCTCCTCCTCAGTGGCTGTGCTGGGGTTTTGAAGTCGTGGAGGCAGCTCGGCTGGCGTCCCCCCCTCCTCTCTCACTATGCGTCATGTATCCCCACTAGTTCTCACTGTTGGGGAGTAGTGAACTGCATCTAGTTTAACAAGTCATTTAACTACACTTTTTAGTAGCTTGGTAGTTTAACTCAATTCAAATCTTGGTAGTGTTTTGAGTAGTTAATAACTTTTTTGTTATGTAGCGGTGAAGGCAGCTAACTACAGGAACTACACACTACTTTTTTTAAAGAAAATACAATATGGTAAAGTAGGCAAGAATTTCCTGTCTTTTTCAACATCAGACCTGCCTATTCTTCCCCGAAACAAAGTTTTTGTGTTTAATAGGCTAAATTACACATTCTGTTAACATCTCCAAAGTGATTTGTTCTTGCAATTTGTATTCTATGACAGATCAGATTTAGACATGATAATGTAATGTATCACGAAGTAGATTGGATGTAGTTAGTTAAGTAAACTATACATTTTACATACATTTTTTTGTCATTTAGCAGACGCTCTTATCCAGAGCGACTTACAGTTAGTGCATTCATCTTAAGATAGCTAGGTGGAACAACCACATATCACAGTCATAGTAAGTGCACTATTCCTGAATAAAGTAGTTATCAGCAAAGTCAGATCTATAAGGGGAGGGGGGAGGGTCGAGGGTCAAGTGCATGTGTTGGTTCAGGAAAGTTTATTTAATTAGATTTTTGGGTCGGATGGATCGAGTATTATTTAAGATACTCTTTGAAGAGGTAGTTTCAGGTTCTTTCGGAAGATGGGCAGGGACTCTGCTGTCCTAGCTTCAGGGGGAAGCTGGTTCCACCATTGGGGTGCCAGGACAGAGAAGAGCTTGGACTGGGCTGAGTGGGAGCTGCCTTCCTGTAGGCGTGAGAGGGCCAAGAGACCAGAGGTGGTAGAACCCAGTGCTCAGGTTGGGTTGTAGGGTTTGAGCATACATAGGCGGCTTGTGAGTTTCAAATTTGGGGAAAATAATACAAATGCACCTTTATAATGAAGCATTACATGCATAATCGCATTTGCAGTCACTTTTGAGAACAGTATTTTCACACTAATTGATTGCATTTTGATATGTGTTTGTCCCACCTAGCTATCTTAAGATGAATGCACTAACTGTAAGTCGCTCTGGATAATGTGCAGTCTCTCCAGTCTCCAGCAACGGTTCCGGCACCAGCCCCCACACCACTACCTGCCTCCGTCCCATCTGAGCCGGCCCGCGAAATACCCCTGTCCCTTCCGGAGCGCTTTGACGGCGTGCCAGCGAGATGCAAGGGATTCCTTCTAGAATGCGACCTGTACCTCGCTCGCTATGCCGAGGCTGTTTCAGGGAGAGACAAGGTTGCCACCGTCATCTCGGCACTGACCGGACAGGCCCTGGACTGGGTGCCGCGGTCTGAGAAACGGGCGGACCCGAGGTTGAGTCCTACGAGCGCATCACCCTCCTCTTCCGCTCAGTGTTTGATCATCCTGTGGAGGGCAGAGAGGGGGGTGAGCGCCTACTCTGACTATGCCAGCAATCTAGGACCGCCTCGGAGTTCGCCCTGGAGTTCCGATCCACCGTGGCCTCCACCAGATGGAACGAGTCGGCTCTGGTCAAATGTTCTGCGGCGGACTGCGGGAGGAGGTACAGATGGAGTTAGCCTGTCGTGATGACAACCTGTCACTCAACCAGCTCATCAGTATGGTGATTCGTTTGGACAAACTCCTGCGGTCCCGATGAAGACCTGCGAGGAATTTGGAGCCCATGGCTACACTTGCTCTGTGTCCAGAGCCGATGGAGGTGGGCTCTGCATGTTTGCCCGAGGCAGAGCGTAGGAGGAGGAGGAATCTGGGCATCTGCTCCTATTGTGGGGAAAGGGGTCATTTCTCCCCGACCTGCCCTCTATCCACAAATAGGCGAGGAGGTGACAAGCCAGGGAATTCTCCTGCTCCAACCCAGGTAGGATGCAAGGTAGGATGAAAGATCTCCCCTCCTTTTCTGTCAACTCCAGTGTGTTTTCCCATTAAATTCCTTGAATACCCTAGCCCCTCGCTCCCGTTAGCCCCTCGCTCCCGTTAGATTCCGGAACTGCCGGGAATCTTTTAGATAGCACACTGGCCTTTGGTTCCCCTACAGTCGAGACCTGGATAATCGTCCTATAGGGACAGGGCTCATACATCACATCACTGTCCCCGTGTCTCTGCTGACCCATGACACTCATTTAGAACAGATCACCTTTTTGATTATAGGCACCACATTGTTTTATGTCTCCCCTGGTTGAGTTGGCATAACCCTGTTATTTCCTGGTCCGAGAGGAGACTGCTGGGTTGGTTGCAGAGTGTCAGGGGATGTGTCTCGAAGTGTCTGTCAACACCACTACGGTGGAAAGTCCCGGATCTGGACTGGGTTTTCTCTAAGACCCAGGCTACACGCCTGCCTCCTCCTCGCCCCTGGGACTGTGCCATTGACCTGCTGTCTGATGCAGCCCTCCCGGGAGGACAATTCTATCCCCTCTCCTATGCGGAGACCGAGGCCATGGAGACCTATGTACAGGATAGCCTCCAGCAGGGTTTTATCCACCCCTCTAACTCACCTGCCTCCTTGAGCTTCTTTTTTGTTAAAAAGAAAGATGGGGAACTGCGCCCCTGCATTGATTATTGAACTCTGAATAAAGCCACCATTAAGTTCAGCTATCCTTTACACCTGATCCCAACCATCATCGAACAAATGCACGGGGCACAGTACTTCACGAAACTGGACTTGAGGAGCGCCTACAATCTGGTGCGCATTCGTGCAGGCGACAAATGGAAAACGGCCACGGGCCGTTTACGAGTATCTCGTAATGCTTTTTGGCCTGTCTAATGACCCTTCAGTCTTCCAGGCCTTTATTAACGAAGTATTTTGGGACATGCTGGGACGGGGCGTAGTGGTTTGTATAGACAACATTTTGGACTATTCTGCTGACCACGCCCAGCATGTCTTGTTAGTTAGGTCTGTGCTGGGAAGACTGTTGGAACATGATCTATATGTTAAACAAGAGAAGTGTTTGTTTTTCCAGCGGTTTGTGTCCTTTTTGGGCTACCTCATATCCACGGAGGGAGTGGAGATGGAGGAGCAACGCATCAGCACAGTCAGGTCATGGCCCATCCCCAACTCTGTGAAAGCAGTCCAGCAATTCCTGGGGTTCACCAACTATTTCCAGAGGTTCATCCGGGGCTTCAGCGCCTCTTGGGCTTACCTCCCTGCTGAGAGGAGGTCCCCAGCGGCTTCGTTGGACTGCGGAGGCAGAGAGGGGATGTTGGAGACACTGAAGGCATGCTTCACCACTGCTCCCTTGCTGGCACATCCCGACACATCACTTCCCTTCATTGTCAAGGTGGATGCCTCCGAAGTAGGAGTCGGGGCAGTGCTGTCCCAGTGCACTGGAACCCCTCCAAAGCTGCGACCCTGTGCCTTCTACTCCAAGCAGCTGAGCCCCACCCAGAGGAACTACGACGTAGGGGACCAGGAACTCTTGGCGGTCAAGAAGGCTCTGAAGGTGTGGAGGCACTGGCTGGAGGGGTTCAAATACCCTTTTCTGGTGTGGACAGACCACCGCAACCTGGAGTACATCAGAGAAGCGAAGAGGCTAAACCTGAGACAGGCCAGGTGGGCTCTATTCTTTGCCAGGTTCCAATTCACACTTTCTTATAGGCAAGGCTCGAAGAACGTGAAGGCAGACACCCTGTCTCACCTCTGACGCAGAGGAGAGAGAGGAAGAGGAGACCCCCATCATCCCTCCATCCTGTATCATCGCAGCAGTGGTGTGGGACGTGGACGCCGACATACGGCAGGCCCTGTGCATGGAACCCACACCTGCACAGTGCACGGAGAACCGTGCCTACATGCCCACGGGTGTGCAGGACCGCCTCCTTACCTGGGCGCACACGGCGCCTGTGTCGGGTCATCCTGGGATAAGCTCTACCATCACCTGTTTGATTGAGAAGTACTGGTGACCCACCTTGGCTAGGGACGCCCCCGTGTTTACGTCTCTTCCTGCTCCATCTGTGCCCAGTCAAAGACACCCAGACACCTCCCGTATGGAAAGCTCATTCCCCTGCCGGTTCCACAACGACCCTGGTCTCACCTCTCGTGGACTTTGTCACTGACCTTCCCCCCCTCCCAGGTGAACACCACTGTTCTCGTCGTTGTGGACCAGTTTTCAAAAGCTTGTCGCCTCCTTTCTCTGCCTGGGCTCACGTCGGCCATGCAAACCGCGGAAGCTTTTTTATGCACGTCTTCCGGCACTACGGGATCCCGGAGGACATTGAGTCAGACTTTGGCCCTCAGTTCACCTTATGCGTATGGAAAGCATTCATGGAACCCCTGGGGGTCACGGTCAGTCTCACCTCTGGGTACCGTCCTTAAGCTAATGGGCAGGTGGAGAGGGTCAATCAGGAGGTGGGCAGGTTCCTGAGGTGTTACTGTCAGGACCGGCCGGGGGAGTGGGCGGATTTTCTACCTTGGGCTGAGTACGCACAGAATTCCCTCTGCCACTAACCTCACTCCTTTCCAGTGCATGTTGGGGTATCAGCTGGCCCTGGCACCTTGGCATCCAAGCCAGACTGAGGCCCCTGTGGTGGAAGAGTGCTTTCGGCGTGCTGAGGAGACCTGGAACGCTGCGCAGACTCGTCTCCAGCGGGCCGCACGTTGGCACAAGGAACAGGCCGACCGCCACCCCAGTGAGCCGCCTGTCTTCTCTCCAAGCAACCGGGTCTGGCTCTCTACCCGGAACCTGCCCTTCCACCTGCCCTGCCGGAAGCTGAGCCCGCGGTTTGTGGAGCTGTTTAAAGTCCTGAGTAGAGTTAATATAATAATAGGTAATATACCGTTAATAGGTTAATAGGTAATATACCGTTTGCAACTCCCTGCTGTTTACCACATTAACCCAACTTTTCATGTCTCTCTCCTCAGGCCAGTGGTGCCTGGTACCCTCGCTGAGGCTGGATCCAGTGATGCCCTGCCTCCTCCTCTGGACATCGAGGGAGGTCCGGCGTACTCGGTCCGTGAAGTCCTGGATTCGAGGTGTCAGGCGGGGTGTCTCCAGTACCTTATCGACTGGGAGGTGTACGGGCCAGAGGAGCGGTGCTGGGTACCTGTGGTGGACATCCTGGACGCTTTGCCGACCAGGGATTTTCATCGTTGGTGCCCTGACCGACCCGTGTCCCTGTGGTCGTCCCCGAGGCCGGTGTCTTCCCGCTGCACCAGTACCGCAGCAGTACCGGTGTCTTCCCAGTGCAGCGTCATTCCGTTCACCAGCTCCGGAGGTCTACGTCACCGGCCTTCAAGGCATCACTGAACTGGATTCATTACCACCAACCCCGGACTGTCTTGTCTCATTACGCACACCTGGTTCCCAATCCCCCAGATTAGTATGTTATATATGTGTCCTCTGTTCCCCATTGTCTTTGTTGGTTATTGTTACCATGTCCGTTGGTCTTGTGAGTACCTGTGCTGTTGTATCGGCTTCCATGCTACGTGTTATAGTGCACTTGTTTTACAGGTCTTGTCCCATGTATTATTTTGAGGTTTACATCTCACTCTTTTGTTTGGGTGGAGAAAATAAAACCCCCCATTATGTATTCCTGCGCTAGTCTCCAATCATTATACAGCGTGACATTTTGGAACATTTGTGCTTATAGCCTACTGCTGTGTACGCATTGCTGCGCTTATAATGTGAAGAAATAGCCTAATAGTTTATCAACATTTTAAGCTAAACGTTCTGATCTGTTGCATCAGCCTAATTGCTTTAAAAAATGTCAATTATGCAAGTAGTTGTATTCATTTGGGATCTATTGCATCCCACAACTGTCCCAGAGTAGGTTTGGGGTTTATTGCACAGAAGGACAAGTTGACCAATAGAATAGGTAAACTTTTGTAGTATGGTGGATATTAGATTAACATAAGCTAGTGCTTTTGCTGTTCGTTAGAATTACTTGTCTTATTGGCTGATTAAAAGTAGACTAAATGTGGACAGTTCTTCTAACATCTTCCATACGCGCCTCGGAATTTGAAAAGAGGGACGCTCGCAGTTGCGTCCCCGATGTGTCTGTCTTCACTTGTAGCCTACTTCTTAGCTGAGGTGCCTGTGAGAAGGACCCGATCACATGATGGGCAATGGCTAACAAGAATTGAGATATCTGAGAGAGCCATGTGAATGAGAGGTGCTTTGGAGCATGGCAGCCGGGAGAAGGAAATTATAATTAGTATATTAATTCGGCCCAAGGGCACGATGGCCACAAAGGCATGGATTTTTTAGGTGGCATTATGGCTACACAAGGGGGATGCCACCGGGAAATTCAAGGCCTGATGAGAATATTATCATGTGCTTGTCAAATTGTGAATGAGAGACTGATGAAGTGTGTACAGAAACAAATCAGAGCTCATGCCTTTCATGCAACTTTTTTCAAATCATCAGCCTTAGAATGTATTAAAAATCAAAACATATAGCCCAACATTTGTATCACAAGTGAAGTTGCATAAATAACTCTAAATTAAGCATATAGGAGGACCTGTTTCTTTGTTAGCCACTCAACACAGAATAGTGCTCACTTCCTTGGAAATCTTTTGGAGAAAAGATCCTTTCTATTTTATTCAGCCATGTTCAATTGTATTATTCATACTATAAAATACAAAAAAAGAATCCCACAGAATTCTAAGCAAATCTTGTCTGCTGAATGAACTAGTGTAGCCCACAGCCATATGGCATAGCCATGTCAGGGCCTAGCATAAGGAGTATACTATTATGTTCTTCTGAAATAGATGACATTTTCTTCCTATCATGTTTCTTTAGACCTGTCTAAAATAAATAATGGATTTATTGTGATGGTGCAGACTATATTAAATTGATTTATTATGCTTTTTAAGAACGTAGGCTATGTGAGGAAGCCAGGAGATTTTAACAGTCAATTACTGTGAGACAGACAGTTTTTTGCTTGACAATCACCGGCTGACAGAATTTCATGACTGCCACAGCTCAAGCTGTGACCCCACTCCCTGCCGGTGTCTCAGGGGGAGTTGGGAAATGCAAGAAACACATTTCCATTTCACACTTGTGTGTAACAGGACAAATATAAGCACCCCGCAACTTATTATTATTGGAAAAGCTTTTAGTACGACTATTTGTGAAGTAGACAATCGTCGGAGAAGCTTGCTTCAAAATAATGTGAACACCATTTGTGTTGTGCCATCCTTCATATCATATATCTTACAAAACATATACAGTACTGCAAGGACCATTAGTAAATCCCAACAAACACGTTGAGAAAAACCTTGTTTTGCTGAGTGAAGGTTATTGGCCAGAAGGCACAGGCAGACGGACAAACTGAGAAACGAACAGGCATGTGTTCAGACAACTGTGTGAGACACAACTGTAGTGCTAAAGATGAAAAGCCTTATCACTTGTGGTAGGATTCACAAAGATCCAACATTACCCAAACTGTGACCTCACAAACAATGGAAAAACTGAGAGAACAGCTAAACTAACCTTTACATTAATAGTTGGGTACATATGACATCCTTTTACTTGCGTTCATGGATGTGGTTCGGTGGGAAAATATATATGCAATAAAAACGAATTGTTACCAAAAACCAAAATGTTGGTCCCAAAAACAATGGATAAAACGGCCACTAAATATGTACAAATGTACAGGAGCTCTCTGTCTAGGCTGCTACCAGGGCATCATGACAACTATCAAATTATATGGTCCTCATATTTGCCTTTCATTTGAGGTTGTGGCAGACAGGTGGATCTACAAAATAGATGGATCTACAAAAGAAATGCCTGGGACATTGATTTATCTCAACAAAGACCACATTGAGGTTTGAAAACATTTGACAAACTTTGATTTTGGAGTGTAATGTCTCTTTAAGAAGTTTAACGGCAAGCACGTGTTAATTTGAAGAGGATTTACATTCAGATGGTGTTTGGGAATGGTCAGTTGGATGCAACCAGCTTGAAGTGTTTAATCAGTCAAGGTAGTACTTAATTAGACATGAAATGCATGCCAGCTCCTAAATGAGGTAATCAATTTCAGTAATTATACTATTTCATGGGGAATGATTATACTTTGACACAGAACTCAGTGGTCAATCGCACCACTCTACCATTGCAATATGTCAAGAGGTCTTTGGGCAGAACAGAGGGCACGTACACAGTAACGTACACGTGACTCCTTTCTCACAGGTTGGGTATGATTCATACAATACAGCATTGAGGGCCTATTTCCTACTATAATGACATGAGAGGCAGGCAAGAAGCCAGCAAGGGGCAAGTGTTTCTTACCCACCGCAGCGGCATGGTTCATAAATATATTCAACGATCGGAAGGACATAGTTCGGAATAATTACCCAACAACAGCGGGCCGCGGCGGGGAGGGAGAGTGGCGGAGAGCAGAGCAAACAACTGGCAAATTAAAGGCTTTAATTGAATGTCAGCAGGAGGCTGAAGGCCAGGATGAACTTCATGTAATGAGACGCAGACGGCTGATGGGCACCCCTCTCAGGCTGCTGGAGCTGGTGGAGGGAGGGGGACATGGGAGTGACGACTTCTTCTCTCCCTGGCTGGCATTGGGGTAATGATGTCCTGATGCCCTTATGTAATGTGCTCTCCCTTAACATTAAGTCATCCTTGCACCCTCAAGCCTTTCCATCTATGGTAAGGAGCAGGGGGAACATATTGGTGGAGGGGGGAAAAGTGGGGGGAAAACAACACTAGCTTCTATCTAATTGGCAACAGATTTTAATGTTCTAAAATCTGCATAAAGAAAATATGTGCATTTTCCCACTGGTTGTGTGTTTCCAGCAAACCAACTTGTTCAGGATAAAAATCAGGTCATGTTGATGTAGTGCACAGAAAATGTACTTTTTCACTTAAGTTTTCATCTACCGAATAAAAATCTAAAGTTCAATGTGTTCTCATCGCATTTTCCACTCGACCGATAGTTTTGTCACAGAAAACTGTCGTGTTAAATATCAAATGTAGTCTGGACTTGGCACGTGCACTCTAGTCAACAGCTGGCAGATACAATGTGGGTAAGCTAGTCTACATGATGACATTATTATATGGATAAGAGTGAAAATATTTGTATTTGTCAAAATGGCAGTCAAGCGTTGATCATCATGTCACCAGAATAAGAGCCTCAATATTGATTGGAAAAGAGCATCAAGCTCATCACTGTGCACTTTCACAACCTTGTGAAGTTCATCATTACTCATGTAATCTAGAGGCCCAATGAACTGCATGGTTTCCCGAGTCGTACTGGGAGGACCACACACCATATCATCGCATAACTCCAAGTTTATATCGATATGATGGTTATTATATCAATATTTGCGCATAAAAGGTGTTCCCACCATAATTTCTCGTGTAATTAATGAATTAAACAACATGTCAGATCCCACCATGTCGAACGGACAAATTATTTGTCTGCATTTAGAAAATCTTACCGAAACTTCCTGTTTCCATCACAGCTGTTGTGATTTTTATTTATACGGTATGACTTTACTTGCACAAAACTGTGGATGGAAACGTGGTAAGTAAGATGCATTGCACCATATCACGTTAGCTTGCGCTAAATTACAGTGCCGAAGCCCATCCCTAGATAGACCATGAAATGACAAGAACATCCAGAAAGTGGGTGGGCCTATGCCCTCCAAGACCCACCCATGGCTGCATCCCTGCCCAGTCATGTGAAATCCATAGATTTGGGCCTAATGTATTTATTAGAATTGATTGATTTCCTATTATGAACTGTAAAATTGGCTACACAAAATCAGTAAAATCTTTGAAATTGTTGCATGTTGCATTTATATTTTTGTTCAGTATAAATGTTTATGAGCAGTTGCTGACGCCTATGTCATGCATGATAATGCATTCTGCATAGCTTATAATGCATAATAAACCAGTGGAGGGAAATGCGTATGGAACATTTCAGGGATTTTTTATTTCGGCTCATGAAACATGGGACCAAAACTCTACATGTTGCATTTATATTTTTGTTCAGTGTATGACTACACTCATTGAGCCGTATGACCAAGTTTGTATAACGCATTTATGTAGCATGTTTTTACAACTTTTTTGTAAGGTCACGACCCTCACAAAACCAAACTTCACATGGGGTCACATGCAGCGCCCGGTGACTCCCCAGCCAGTGGCTGAGTTGCCTTTGCATATCTCAAAGGATATGCTTCAAAGTATGTGCCATCAAAGGCCTGCTCATGTGAAGGGAAAATGAATCACTCTTTCTCCACATTTTAAAGGGACACGCTACAAATACAGTGCCGCAGTCTGCTAACCACCGGTCCTGGAAACCCACATTGAGCACACCTGACAACCATCTTTGCACACACTTGCTCCCCATTGTTACGCACACCTGGGCTTCATCACCACCCTGATTACTCTTCCTTCACATAGCCCTCTGTAGCCTTAGTCATCAGGCAGTATTGGTTTTGGTTACGTTCAGTACGCTTCTCCTCTTTTGTATTTTCTTCATGTTTATTATTATTAAACACACCATCTGCACCTGCTTCCTGACTCCCTGCGTATACGTGACAGAATACTGCCTCTAAATATGGAAGCAGCAGAAGAGAAAGACATCTCCCAGACGATCGATGAACAGGGTCACCTACTTTGCCAACACCACAATCAGCTGGCGCAACTGGGTGCGGCTATGGATGAGGTCCTCCGCGTCCTCCACCGCCTCAACACCACTAAAGAGGATTCACCTTTAAATCGTGAAGGGCCTTCTACCACGAGTCGTCCCAGCGAGTCAGTCCCCCAGCCTACCCAGCAGTCCGCCCAGGTCAGCGATGCCCAACTGTCCCTCCCGGATAAATATGACGGGACTCCATCCAAATGCCGTGTCTTCCTACTCCAGTGCTCCCTCTGTTTCGCCCATCAGACGGGAGCCACGGTCATTTCCCTGCTGACTGGGTTGGGTGTTGGAGTGGGCTACGGCCATCTGGGAGAGAGGAGGGGTTCATGGCTCTGTTCAGGGCGGTCTTCGACCATCCACCGGAGGGTAGAGCGGGAGGTGAGTGACTTTTCCAACTCTGGCAGGGTGCCCAGACTGGTGTGGAGTACGCCGTCACCTTCCGGACCGTGGCAGCCTCCAGCGGATTGGGATGATCCGGTGCTCCGCACCCTATTCCGAAGAGGACTGCGCAAGAAGATCCAGATGGAGTTGGCATGCCGGGACGACATCCTTTCCCTGGACTCGCTCATCGCGATGGCCATCCGTCTGGACAACCTTCTTTGCGAGCGCCAGTGCACCCCTCGTCCTCCTCCTTTGGCCGTCCTGAGGCAGAGACTGAACCCATGGAGATAGGGGTCACACACCCTTCCGTGGCAGAGTGACGTTGCTGGAGACGGCTGGGGCTGTGTCCATATTGCGGCGAGGAGGGTCAACAGCTCCAGCGGTGTCCGATACGGCCCATCCCGAAGTCCACTGGGGCAGAGGGACGGCCCCGCGATCATCCATCTCCCAGGGTAGGCATGAGTATTCCTTCATCATCGTTTTCCGCCAAACCCTTCCTGGTTTCCATTTCTCTGGCTGGCTGTCCCTCAGGTATTGTCTCTACGACTCTAATGGACTCCGGTGCTGCAGGGCATTTCATCGACCAGGCCATCGTCTCCCTGAACATCACTGCGCATCCTCCTCTCCTTTTCCGGTCCAAGCCTTGGATAAACGATCTTTGGGATCCGGCACTATCACAGCACCAGTCACCCTCACCATGGGAACCTTGGTGCAATCCCTTCCTCATCACTGCTCCCGTACAAAGTCCTACTTGGTATCCCGTGGTTCCAACGTCCTGACCCCACCATCTTCTGGTCAAGGATTAAAATCCCTGCATGGTCACCCGGATTTCGGAAGACCTGCTTTCCCTTACCTTGTTGTTCCACGTTGGTTGAGAATCCTGTGAGTGCCCCCCCAGCCCATCATTACGTCCACCCATACCACTGGGCCTGTGTTTTGGGACGTACAGTGGTTCTTCCTTTAAAAGTTTTGAGGTTATGCTGCGACCGTTTGTGGTCGATGGTGGCAGATTGTGGTAAATTGCATCATTCTTAAATAACGTGCCATTGAATTCTGCGGCACTCCGCAAGCTGTGCTGCAATACGCCACAACTTTTAAAGGAAGAACCACTGTAGATGTGGACATCTGCCAGGCTCTGTCATTTTATCCCTTTCTCTGGTCTCCCTACCGCTCTCCAGGTTGCTGAGGCACTGTTCCAGCAGGTCTTCTGGCACTATGGCCTTCCGGAGGACATCGTCTCTGACCGTGGCCCCCAATTCACTTCACGTCTATGGAAAGCTTTCCCGGAGAATCTGGGGGCCATGGCCAGCCTAACATCTGGGTACTGGTCCAATGGGCAGGTGGAGAGGACCAACCAGAAGCTGGGGAGGTTCCTTAGGAATCACTGCTAGGACTGGCAGGGGAAGTGGGCCGGTTCCTTCCCTGGGCGGAGTATGACCAGAAGTCACTTTGTCACACCTACACTGGGCTGACTACCTTCCAGTGCATCCTGGGGTATCAGCCGGCCCTGGTCCCATGGACTCTGAGCCGGACCGAAGCCCCTGCAGTGGACAAGTGGTTTCGAACGCTGCCCACGTGAGGCTCCAGTGAGCCGTCCACCACCAGAAGGGCAGGTGGATCGCCACCGCAGTGAGGCTCCTGTGTTCCAACCTGGTGATCGCGTCTGGCTCTCCACCAGGAGCCTCCCGCTCTGCCTTCCCTGCCGGAAGCCTGGTCCCCTGGCTGGTGCCGTCCCCTGTGACACCCCTCCACCTCCCCTGGACATCGATGAGACTCCCGACGTCAAGTCCCTCCTGCACTCCCGACATCGTGGGTGTTGGCTCCAGTACCTGGTAGACTGAGAGAGGTACAGTCCTGAGGAGCGCTGTTGGGTCCCGGTGGCGGACATCCTGGACCCTAATATCATTCGGGATTTCCATCTCCACCGTCCGAACCGGCCCGCTCCTCGCCCTCGGGGCCGTCCTCCTGGCCGGCGTCATCCTGTGGCTGGATACGCGCATCCAGGGGGTAGTGTCACGCTTTCTCCTGCTGCCTCCCTCCGGTGCTCAACGTCGCCAGTCTACTAACCGGTCCTGGCAACCCACATTGTGCACACCTTCAATTTTCGCCTAAAATGACATACCCAAATCTAACTGCCTGTAGCTCAGGACCTGAAGCAAGGATATACATTTGGTACCATTTGAAAGGAAACACTTTGTAGTTTGTAGAAATGTAAGAGAATGTAGGAGAATATAACACAGATCTGGTAAAAGATAATACAAAAAAAATATATATATCTTTTTTGTACCATCATCTTTGAGATGCAAGAGAAAGGCCATAATCTATTATACCAGCCCAGGTGCAATTTAGATTTTGGCCACTAAATGGCAGCAGTGTATGTGCAAAGCTTCAGACTGATCCAATAAACCATTGAATTTCTGTTCCAAATTTTGTATCAAGACTGCCCAAATGTGCCTAATTTGTTTATTAAATAACTTTTCACGTTCAAAACTGTGCACTCTCCTCAAACAATAGCATGGTATTCTTTCACTGTAATAGCTACTCTAAATTGGACGGTGCAGTTAGATTAACACGAATTTAAGCTTTCTGCCAATATCAGATACGTCTATGTTCTGGGAAATTGTCTTGCTACTTACAACCTCTTGCTAATCACATTAGTCTACGTTAGCTCAACCGTTCGCAGGGGGCCCACCAATCCTGAAGAAGTTTTAAAGCACTATCCAAATCCATAGGATGTAGTGATCACAATATAATAGCCATTTCTAGGAAAACCAAAATTCAAAAGGCTGGGCCTAATATTGTGTATAAGAGGTCATACAAGAAGTTTTGTAATGATTCATATGTTGATGATTTAAAAAATATTTGCTGGTCTGTGGTGTGTAATGAGGAGCAACCAGACGCTGCACTTGACGCATTTATGAAACTACTTAGTCCAGTTACTAATAAGCACGCACCCATTAAGAAAATGACTGTAAAAACGGTTAAATCCCCTTGGATTGATGAGGAATTTAAAAATTGTATGGTTGAGAGGAATTAGGCATAAGGTATGGCAATTCAGTCTGGCAGCCCAACTGATTGGCAAACGTACTGCAAATTAAGAAATCATGTGACTACACAAACTACACTACAAAACAAAGATAAATTATATAAAGAATGATAGCAAAAAGCTTTGGGGTACCTTAAATGACATTTTGGGAAAAAAAGCCAACTTGGCGCCTTCATTTATTTAATCAGATGCCTCGTTCATCACAAAGCCCACTGATATTTCAAACTACTTTAATGACTTTTTCATTGGCAAGATAAGGAAACTTAGGGATGACAGGCCAGCAACAAACGCTGACACTACACATCCAAGTATATCGGATCAAATTATGAAAGACAAGAATTGTACTTTTGAATTCTGTAAAGTCAGTGTGGAAGAGGTGAAAAAATGATTGTTGTCTATCAACAATGACAAGCCACCAGGGTCTGACAATCTAGATGGAAAATTACTGAGGATAATAGCAGACGATATTGCCATTCCTATTTGCCACATCTTCAATTTAAGCCTACTAGAGAGTGTGTGCCGTCAGGCCTGGAGGGAAGCTAAAGACATTCCGCTACCCAAGAATAGTAAAGCCCCCTTTACTGGCTCAAATAGCCAACCAACCAGCCTGTTACCAACCCTTAGTAAACTTCTGGGAAAAAATTGTGTTTGACCAGAAACAATGCTATTTTACAGTAAACAAATTGACAACAGAATTTCACCATGCTTATAGGGAAGGACACTCAACAAGCACAGCACTTACACAAATGACTGATGATTGGCTGAGAGAAATTGATGATAAAATTATTGTGGGGGCTGTCTTGTTAGACTTCAGTGCAGCTTTTGACATTATTGATCATAGTCTGCTGCTGGAAAAACATATGTGTTATGGCTTTACACCCCCTGCTATATTGTGGATAAAGAGTTACTTGTCTAACAGAACACAGAAGGTGTACTTTAATGGAAGCCTATCAAATATAATCCAGTTAGAATCAGGAATTCCCCAGGGTAGCTGTTTAGGCCGCTTGCTTTTTCAATTTTTACTAACAACATGCCACTGACTTTGAGTAATGTCAGAGTTTCTATGTAAGCGGATGACTCAACACTATACACATCAGCTACTACAGCGACTGAAATGACTGCAACACTCAACAAAGAGTTGCAGTTAGTTTCAGAGTGGGTGGCAAAGAATAAGTTATCCCTAAATATTTCTAAAACTAAAAGCATTGTATTTGGAACAAAAACACTCACTAAACCCTAAACCTCAACTAAATCTTGTAATAAATCATGTGGAAATTGAGCAAGTTGAGATGACTAAACTGCTTGGAGTGGTCAAAACATATTGATGCAGTAGTACCTAAGATGGGGAGAAGTCTGTCTATAATAAAGCGATGCTCTTCCTTCTTAAAGCAAATATCTGCAGCGTTAGTAAAAATGTGATCAATACACGTTGATGATTTAATTCCTGTGCTGTTTGTAACTACCCTGGTAGGTTGACTGACTGGTTACAGTTTGACGTTTTTTCCTGAGTGGGCAGCTTGATGATAGCCAGTCAATATTTAAAATCACCCAGAAAATATACTTCTCTGTTGATATCACATACATTATCAAGCATTTCACACATTTTATCCAGATACTGACTGTTAGCACTTGGTGGTCTATAGCAGCTTCCCACAAGAATGGGCTTTAGGTGAGGCAGATGAACTTGTAGCCATATTACTTCAACAGTATTTAACATTAGATCGTTTCTAAGCTTTACAGGAATGTGGTTCCGAATATAGACCGCAACACCGCCTCCGTTGGCATTTCTGTCTTTTCAGTAGATGTTATAACCATGTATTGCTACCACTGTATCATCAAAGGTATTATTTAAGTGAGTTTCAGAGATAGTCAGAATATGAATGGCATGTGTTACAAGCAAGTTATTGACTTCATGGACCTTGTTTCTTAGGCTACATATGTTAATATGGGCTATTTTTAGCACTTTTCTGGAAGCTTATCAGAGGTAGACTTACTCATGTTATTGACATTGGAGCTGACAGTGCAGGGTGAGCTGCATAAAGTGGTCTTCCTACTATTGCACACCGCCTCAGTGCTAACAGTGTAACTCTGGTATATAGGCTCATGATTACTGCTTACAATAGCTGTAGGATAAATAGATGTATTCAGTGCAATTAGGGGTACATAAATTAAATGACTTACATTGTGTTTGCCAATGCCCCTAAGATCATGTACATTTGATGCAGCATTATGACGACTCATTGTCACAATGGTAGGGATTAACTGAGCTGGTCTTGGATCATTTACCAGTCATTGTTTCAACACAGCTACTGTATGTATGCAAGGACTGAGACATTGGTTCTAAATCGGTTCTAAATCAAATAATTGGTCTTTAAGGAGGCAGCGAAGGCTTGGGTGGATGGATAGAATGGAGGATAGTGTGCTTTGCTTTTCAAATGAGTGTAAAGTAGGCCTTTTTGTGGCTATGTGGTTCCACAGCCTTTAACTTGTATTTCTCTTGCGTCTGCTGTTTTGAGATTACCGAGCTCCTTTTTGTTGATGAATGACTGATAACCTGAGCAAACTTTGTGATTTCAAACTTGCACAAATATAGATAAGAACAGAGCAATAAGATGGTATCTTAGAAATAAATAATGCTATTTTGACGAGTTATTTCCTCCTTTCCCAGGAGCGGGCTCCTGCTGACCTCATCATTAGAATATACTGGAGTGTCAATCACCTCATTTTAGAAACCTATGACACAACAACACAACTTCTCACTTTTGAAGGCATTTGAGTGGCCAAAATAAAACATATTTAAACTAAAACAATAATTGTGGGTAAGCTCATGACATCATTTTCATACAGCTTCACACTACAGTGGATCATTTAAACATTGACTGAAACGAGATGCAAACAAATGTGACTATCTTACGTACTGCAACTAATACAATCTCATCTTACCGTGTTCCCTTACCACTTCCAAAGACTTGACTGCACGATACATTTGGGAGGTATTGCATAATGAAAACATGCATAAGCTGTAGTCTTGTTTTCCTAGTAAAGTCATTGATATTCATGTACTGTCCTATTTATCATTCAAAAGGGTCCCTTGAGGTAACAGAGGAGTGTTTGTGTCCAGAGGCCAATCGACAAAATTACAAAGTTACACTTCCTTAATTCTCCCATGAGTGTGTCTCTACTGTACTTCTACAGTTTGTGTTGTCTTTATCTACAGTAATACACTCCCAAGAGTGAAGTCTCTGGGTCATTGGCTTTCCCCGCCTCACTGCCTCTACTTCTTGTCCCCTGCCCAAATTGTAGTAATGAAGGGTCCCGGACAACCCTTATCGCCCCAGCCAGGGGTCAAGCTTGGTCACTGACGTATGGCCACGGCCCAGGACATGACCCCCCATCCACAGTGCTTGGGGCCTGAAGACTCGAGCTTGGTGTTTGGAGCATAATGTATCCAGAATAAATGTGAAGTGCGCCAGAATAAAAGGTTATGGATGTATTCCTAAGTTAAAAAAATACAAAAATAAGCTAATTGAATGTGCACATACAAATTTTCTATAGGCTTGAGGTCAGGGCTTGGTGTTGGCCACTCCAATACCTTGACTTTGTTGTCCTTAAGCCATAACTTTGGAAGTATGCTTTGTTTCATTGTCCATTTGGAAGACCCATTTGCGACCAAGCTTTAACTTCCTGACTGATATCTTGAGATGTTGCTTCAATATATCCACATAATTTCCCTTCCTCATGATGCCATCTATTTTGTGAAGTGCACCTGTTCCTCCTGCAGCAAAGTACTCCCACAACATGATGCTGCCACCCCCGTGCTTCACGGTTGGGATGGTGTTCTTCGGCTTGCAAGCCTCCCCCTTTTTCCTCCAAACATAACAATGGTCATTATGGCTTTTTTTGTTTCATCAGACCAGAGGACATTTCTCCAAAAAGTACGATCTTTGTCCCCACGTGCAGTTGCAAACCGTAGTCTGGCTTTTTTATGGCGGATTTGGAGAAGTGGTTTCTTCTTTGCTGAGCAGCCTTTCAGCTTATGTCGATATAAGACTTGTTTTACTGTGGATATAGATACCTTTGTACCTGTTTCCTCCAGCATCTTCACAAGGTCCTTTGCTGTTGTTCTGGGATTGATTAGCACTTTTCGCACCAAAGTACGTTCATCTCTAGGAGACAGAACGCATCTCCTTCCTGAGCGATGTGACGGCTGCATGGTCCCATGGTGTTTATACTTGCGTGCTATTGTTTGTACAGATGAACGTGGTACTTGAAATAATCAAAAAGTTTATTGAAAAGTGAAAGACTAAAGTTAGATACATGGGATGCTTTAGTGAATTTCAGAATGTCTGGAATAGAAAAGGCAGAAATAAAACAATTCAAAAAGCATTCGCAGCCAGTCATCCAAAACATAGTCCTATGCAGTCGTTAAATTCCTATAGAAGGCTGAGGATGTGTGGAAATTGCTCCCAAGGATGAGCCAGACTTGTGAAGGTCTACCATTGTTTTCTGAGGTCTTGGCTGATTTCTTTTGATTTTCCCATGATGTCAAGCAAAGAGGCACTGAGTTTGAAGGTAGGCCTTAAAATACATCCACAGGTACACCTCCAATTGACTCAAAGTATGTCAATTAGCTTATCAGAAGCTTCTAAAGCCATGGCATCATTTTCTGGAATTTTCCGAGCTGTTTAAAGGCACAGTCAACTTAGTGTATGTAAAATTCTGGAATTGTGATACAGTGAGTTAATAAGTGAAATAATCTGTCTGTAAACAATTGTCTGAAAAATTACTTGTGTCATGCACAAAGTAGATGTCCTAACCAATTTGCAAAAACTAGTCTGTTAAAACCTCTTAGGGATCCCTTAACGCTCCAATTCCTTTAGCGGGATCGATTTCACATCCAGTGAAATTGCAGAGCGCCAAATTCAAACAAAATAAATATATTTATTCAACATTTACGAAAATATAAGTGTAATACATCATAAAGCTTAACTTCTTGTTAATCCAGCCGCGGTGTCAGAATTCAAAAAGGCTTTACGGCGAAAGCAGACCATGTGATTATCTGAGGACAGCGCCCCGCGTACAAAATGACAACATTCAACTTTCAACCAGCCAGGTGTGACACGAAAGTCAGAAATAGCCATATAATAAATGCCTTACCTTTGAAGATCTTCATCTTTTTGCAATCTCAAATGTCTCCGTGACACAATGAATGGCCATTTTGTTCGATAAATTCCTTCTTTATATCCCCAAAATTTCCATTTTTTTGGCGTGTTTGATTCAGAAATACACCGGTTCCAGCTCGCCCAACATGACTACAAAGTATCTCATAAGTTACCTGTAAACTTGGTCCAAACATTTCAAACAACGTTCCTAATCCAATTTCAGGTATCCTAAAACGTAAATAATCGATAAAATTTAAGATGGGATAATCTGTTTTCAATACCGAAGAAAAATACCACGGAGCGCGCTCCTGTGTACGTGCAACGTGCAACAAAAGGACTTGAGTCCTTCAGAGTGACACGTACAAAGAACAGCCGTACTTCTTCATTCTTCAAAATAAAAACATCAACCAATTTCTAAAGACTGTTGACATCTAGTGGAAGCCATAGGAACTACAACCATGGCCCTTATAAATCAGCAATCCCTAAGAAACCCATTGGAAAACACAATGAGCTCAACATTTTTTTTTCCCTGGATGGATTGTGCTCGGGGTTTCCAAATCAGTTCTGTTATACTCACAGACATTATTCTCACAGTTTTAGAAACTTCAGAGTGTTTCTATCCAAATCCACTCATTATATGCATATTCTAGCTTCTGGGCCTGAGGAACAGGCAGTTTACTTTGGACACGCTTTTCATCCTGACGTGAAAATACCACCACCTATCCCGAAGAAGTTTTAATGGGGCATTGGGCCACCACGAGCCACCAAAACAGCTTTAATGTGCCTTGGCATAGACTCTACAAGTGTCGGGAACTCTATTGGAGGGATGCAACACCACTCTTTTATGAAACGTTCGATAATTTGGTGTTTTGTTGATGGTGGTGGAAAATGATGTCTCAGGTGTTGTTCCACAATCTCCCATAAGTGTTCAATTGGGTTGGGATCTGATGACTGACACACGCAGAGAGAGAAAATAGCAGAGAGAGAAAATAATGAAACGATGCAGAGTATTTTTGGCTGCGAAAGCTCGTTCCATGAAGTGCTGTGAAACTGAGGATATTGGAGATGTGGCTGTGCTGACATGTTTGCAGAATGTTTTTCTGCTGTGTTCTTATGTTCTGTTGTTTTAATGGAAAAGGACTGCTTGTTAACCTTGCTAAACAAAACATTATTGTGTTCATTCATAAGATGATAAGCTAGCGGGATCTGGTCAGCTTTAAACTATACAAAATAGGATCCAAATCCCTCTATGAGACATTCACAAATTCAGGTTCAATCCAAGGGATAAGTAAATACAATGCACCATCTGCAGAGTCCGGCAAATCAACTTCATATTGTCGTTTTCGACCCCACCAGTTCAGTCTGTTTGGTTTGCCATGTGGCGTTTTCTGAATGAAACAATGGACATAATCTCATGTACCCAGAATATTGAATTATGGGCCGCTCGTCTACCCAGAGCTTGTACAGACAGACAGACACACACACACACTCACCACACAGACACAGACACACACTATAAACCCCCTATGCTCCTTTGAGACCACTTGTTCAAAGTCATTGAGATCTCTTCTTCTAGCCATGGTAGCCAAACTAATGGGCAACCGGGCATTTTTATACATGACCATAAGGATGATTGGATCTTAATTGCTTAATTAACTCAGGAACCACACCTGTGTGGAAGCACCTGCTTTCAATATACTTTGTATGCCTCATTTACTCAAGTTCATTTTGGCAGTTACCTTTATGTCTTGATTCATATGCCACTGGGTTGAAATTCTGTTGATTAGTCAAAATGATACCTGTCACTTTAATTATGTGGTCATGTGATTAGGAAGGAGGTCATTTCCATGTAAAAGGCCCCATGAGCACCAATATGTGAAGTTCATAGAAGCATGTCAAATTGGGTGTCAAATGATATCTATATTTTAGAGAAATTAAGGCATAAAGTATGTAAATTTTTCAACAATTTTCCATCCTAAACATTAGGAGTAAGCAAAGGCTTTGATTTCTTGTCAAACAGATGGAAAAAGGGGTAATATACCAGAAAAAGTATTACAGGTCAAATGCAGCTGTTTTGTCTCAAAAGCAAACCATTTCTGTGTAGCAGTAGAGGAAAATTCCACCCCAAAACTATATTTTGGTATTTGTTTCATTAGTCCAGTGTTGACATAGTCCCAAATTATTTTGCTTGTCAGCAATCAAGTGTTCATCCTGTAAGTTTAAGAAACATTTCCATGAAATTCCATTACCAAAAAAAATAAAATAAAAATTCTCTCCCTCATAAGGAGGGAGGATAATGAAAGTTCACAGAAGTAAAAAGTAAAGGTAGACCTATCAATAAGTTATCGTGTTTTTACTGATATCAAGTTTGTTTAAGTGATTAAGACTTAAAATCCTGTTAACCAATCATTAAATTAGCTACAATGGGAAATCATGGTAGTCACAAACCACCGTTGGTTCACCTGCAACTGTCCTCCCTTCTACTGGCATACTGTTATATTCAGCTGATAACTGTTATCTTTCTATTGTCTGGTGGTCCAAGCAAGAGTCTGAAAAGTATGCACAACCCCTCCCTCCACTTATTTGCCAAGCCAGAGATCAAATAACCAAATATAGCACACAGACAGAGTCCCCACGCTTGTCTCAAACCAGCGTGATGGCATTGTCCCAATCAAAACTGAAATTATAGTTGACAACACACGGCTACTGCTTCAAATTATCCAAAACGGTTAGATGATTTTTAGTAAGTAACAATTTGATACTTTGCATTGCATTAGCCTACTTTATTCCAATATCATTCAGTGATATTAATTCCCACAGTAATTATTCATTGATCCATCCATCCAGTTGTGATTAAGAAAATGTGAATGCATAGGGGTGGGCTTTGCGAAGTGATGGGCGAAGTGACATGCCTCAAACTCCAGAACTGCCACGAGGATGGTAACAGCCTAGTAATGGCCGCTGCCTAGCAACCATCATTATGAAGTATCAAATCTCATGAACACGCATTGCTTACGCCTAACTTAGCTACGATCAATGGTTCCTCTAACTGTTTTCGGTACTGGGCGAAGTGCAAACTTTAACATTGTGAACAACGTTGTGCTTCCAGCGCACATTTATTGTGAGCACTGAGGCTGTTCCATGCTTTAAAATAAAGTTTTAACAGTGGCCAAGTAGGCTACTGTGGCTATTTGATCACAATGTAGGCCTACCAGAGTGGCCTACCATCAAAAACAATGGAGAAAATTAATCCCATAACATTTTAACATGGAAATAGCTGTTCTGTCACAACCTATGATACCAGCCAATGTGTGGTGTTCAATGTAGGCCTACATTCCATGGGACAAGCAGGGCTTGATAATAAGCTAATTACCTTATTCAAACCTGTCTCAAAATACAATACTGCCTCTTTAAGACAAAAAAAAGCTCTTTACCTGTCTCCCTTTTCAAAGATGTCTAGAAATGTACACATTTTGTGCTCTTGTAGGAAGTAATCACTCCCCTATTGTAGACTACAAATGATCTGAAACCGGGCTAATAACTCAATAAATAGCAGAGGATATGAACAAAATGTAAACACGTGGCCACATGCAGCTCTGGCTTTGATCTCAAAATAAGTGCATCTACTCATGTTGTAAACACAGTCCAGTTCAAACTAACTGGCACTGATCCATATATGGGAATGGTCTATTTGCATATAGTGCCTTCGGAAAGTTTTCAGACCCCTTGACTTTTGTTACATTACAGCCTTATTCTAAAATTGATTGAATAAATATTTTTACTCATCAATCTACACACAATACCCATAATGACAAAATGTATTACAAATAAAAAACAGACATATCTTATTTACATAAGTATTCAGACACTTTGCTATGAGATTCAACATTGAGCTCAGGTGTTTCCATTGATCATCCTTGAGAAGTTTCTAAAACTTGAATGGAGTCCACCTGTGGTTTGGACATTGGACATGATTTGAAAAGGCACACACCTGTCTATATAAGGTCCCGCGGTTGACAGTGGATATCAGAACAAAAACCAAGCCATGAGGTCGAAGGAATTGTCCATAGAGCTCTGAGACAGGATAATGTCGAGGCACAGACCTGGAGAAGGGTACCAAAACATTTCTGCGGCATTGACAGTCCAAGAACACAGTGGCCTGCATCATTCTTAAATGGAAGAAGTTTGACACCACCAAGACTCTTCCTAGAGCTGGATGCCAGGCCAAACTGAGCAATTGGGGGAGAAGGGCCTTGGTCAGGGAGGTGATCAAGAACCCAACAGTCACTCTGAGAGAGCTCCAGAGTTACTCTGTGAAGATGGGAGAACTTTCCAGAAGGACAACCATCTCTGCAGCACTCCACCAATCAGGCCTTTATGGTAGAGTGGCCAGACGGAAGCCATTCCTCAGTAAAAGGCACATGATAGCCCGCTTGGAGTTTGCCAAATGGTAAAGTACAGAGAGATCGTTGATGAAAACCTGCTCCACAGCGCTCAGGACCTCAGACTGGGGTGAAAGTTCACCTTCCAACAAGACAACGACCCTAAGTACACAGCCAAGACAACGTAGGAGTGGCTTCAGGACAAGTCTCTGAATGTCCTTGAGTGGCCCAGCCAGAGCCCAGACTTGAACCCGATCGAACATCTCTGGAGAGACCTGAAAATACTGGGCCGAGGTTATGCTGACCTCTTCCTCTTGTTCCGGGAAGAGTGGAGGTTGTTACCCCAAAGAACCCTCAAATGGAGAGAGTCCCGTGGCCGAACAGGGAAGGGTGTTCCGGGCATACTCCACCCAGACCAGTTGTCGGCTCCAGGTAGTGGGATTGGTTGAGACCAGTCATCTCAGGGTGGTTTCCAGGTCGTGGTTGGCTCGCTCTGACTGACCGTTGGTTTGGGGATGGAATCCGGATGAAATGCTGGCCGAAGACCCAATAAGGGTGCAGAAGCCTTCCAGAACTGAGACGAGAACTGAGTACTCCGATCAGAGACCATATCTACCTGGAGTCCATGAATCCGGAAGACATGCTGCACCATAAACTGGGCCGTCTCCTTGGCAGAAGGTAGTTTAGGGAGAGGGATGAAATGGGCGGCCTTGGAGAACCGATCGACTACCGTCAGAATGACAGTGTTGCCATCAGACGGAGGGAGCCCAGTGACAAAGTTCAGAGATATATGAGACCAGGGACGATGAGGAACCAGTAGTGGCTGAAGGAGACCAGAAGGAGCTTGCCGTAGAGTCTTGTTCTGAGCACACACTGTGCATGCGGCGACGAAGGCAGAGACGTCAGGAACCATTGTGGTCCACCCGAAATGTTGTCGGAGGAAGGCTAGTGTCCAACGGGACCCTGGATGACAGGTCAGCCTGAAGGAATGAGCCCATTCCAGGACCCGGACCGGACTGGTTTAGGGACAAAAAGCCGGTTAGCAGGGCCCCCTTCAGCGTTGCGCCTCGCGAACCAGGTTCTCAATACCCCAATCCGCAGTGGCAGCAAGGCATGAGGTAGGGAGAATGGTTTCGGAGGTCAAGGGTGTGGCAGAGGAACTGTATAGGTGGGAGAGAGTATCAGGCTTCACATTTTTTGACCCTGGGAGGTAGGAAATGGTGAAGTTGAATCTGGTAAACAGATTCAACTTGCAGCCCAAAGAAGTTAACATGTCCCGGAGCACATCATTTACCAAAGCCTGGAAAACAGCGTTGGTGAGTCTAAATTGCATGACCTGGTACTCATAATGTCCACTGGCTGTGTTGAAGGCTGTCTTCCACTCACCCCCCTCGCGTATCCGAACCAGGTGGTAGGCATTCCGAAGGTCCAACTTGGAAAACATGGTTGCCCCCTGGAGAGGTTCAAACGCCGAGGAGAGGAGAGGTAAGGGGTAACAATTTTTAACAGTAATGTCGTTAAGTCTCTGGTAGTCAATGCTCGGACGCAGGGTCTTGTCCTTCTTCTCCACAAAGAAAACTCCTGCTCCGGCAGGAGATGCAGACAAACGGACGGCCCCAGTGGCCAGAGGCTCCTTCATGTGCACCTCCATAGCTTTGGTCTCAGGTCCGGACAGAGAATACAACCGACCCCGAGGTGGTGTAGTGCCTGGGAGAAGATCAACGGCACAATCATAAGGACGGTGCGGGGGAAGGGAAGTAGCACGTGCCTTACTGAACACTTCCAGGAGGTCATGGTATTCAGTGGGAATAGCAGAGACATCCACAGTCTTGCTAACATCCCGAGGAGGACTACTTGGGGAAGGCTGTGCTGGTTGAAGTAAGTGGGAATGGCAAAATGGGCTCCAACCCAGGATGGAGCTTCTGGCCCAGTCAATCACAGGATTGTGCTTTTGTAGCCAGGAAAATCCCAAAATAACCGGAACATGGGGAGATGCAATGAGGAGGAACTGTATGGTCTCACTGTGGTTACCAGAAACCTGTAATTGAACGGACACAGTACTATGGGTGACTTCCCCTATAGAGCGGCCGTCCAGTGCCCTAGCATCCATGGGCACAGAGAGGCTGAGTGGGAATACCAAGCTCCGAAGCTATCGTGGCATCCATAAGACATTCATCAGCCCCAGAGTCAATGAGCACTCAGAGAGACTTAGATTGGTCTCCCCACAGCACAAGAGCAAAAAGGGGTGTGCGGGTGATGGGAATTAGGGAACTCCCAGTCTGACTCACCATAGTACTGGTATCCACTAGAGACAAGAGTTTCCTAACAGGGCAGGTAGCTATAAAATGTCCTGCCTCTCCACAGTACAGACAACAGTTACTATTCATCCTCCGTGAGCATTCCCCAACTAATAACCTAGCTCTTCCCAACTGCATAGGCTCAGGAGTATCCAACTCACCCGTTGCAGATTCACGAGAGGGCTCGGGTGGCCTCGAATCCTCTCGGAAAAGCTGCCTTCGGAAACTTCCGGATTCCCTCAAAGGTGAACGAGCCATAGCGGGTGCACGAGTGTGCCCAAGACCAGACCTCCTCTCACTTAGGCGTCCATCGATTTTAATGGTTAGAGCGATAAGGGAGTCGAGGTCCACCGGCAATTCCCAAGCAGCTAGCTCATCCTTAACCTCCTCAGATAATCCGTGCAGAAAAGTATTGAAGAGAGACTCCGGATTCCAGGCACTCTCGGTGGCCAACATGCAAAAATCAAACGCGTAGTCACACTACGGGAGTTTTGACGTGAGTCAAGCAGTTTACTGGCCGCCTTTCTCCCGGATACTGGAGACTCAAATAGGTTTCTCACCTCTGCCATAAATTCCTCCAGATTCCTACCATAGACCAGGAGAGCGCCCTTCCTAACATTAACGGAATAATATACGCTATCTTCGATCGGTCTGAAGGAAATTAAGATGGCTGTAGATCAAAAATAAGTGAGCACTGAGAAAGAAAACCCCAGGTACCATGATTCCCCGAATATCGCTCTGGAGGAGGTAAGCAGGGTTCACAGGGAGCCGGGATTGGCTGTACAAACTCACCACAGATAGGGAAAAAATTACTGGGTGATTGTTTTTTTCCCAGATGTGGCAGGCAGCCTCTGAGCTAACTCCCTGATTTTCTCCCTAATAGCCTTTAACCCATGGTCGTGGCATTCCGTCAAGGAACTGAGCCCTTCAAAAGGGCCCTGCAACAACTCCTAATGTCTCCCAATGGTGGCTCCATGCAGGGAGACAGCTTGGCGGAACTGGTCCAAGTCTGCTGGGTCTGTCATTGCCGTGGACAGGCAAAAGGTCAAAACCAGTTCAGAGTTCAGGAGGTACCGAAGGGCAGGCAGGCTCAAGGTCAGGGCAGGCAGAATGGTCAGGCAGGCGGGCATGGAGTCCAGAAAAACAAGCAAGGGTCAGAACCGGGAGGACTAGCAAAAGGAGAAAAAGGCAAAGCAGGAAAACGGGAAAACCGCTGGTAGGCTTGGATAAGACGAACTGGCACAGAGAGACAGGAAACACAGGGATAAATACACTGGGGAAAACAAGCGACACCTGGAGGGGGTGGAGACAATAACGAGGACAGGTGAAACAGATCAGGGTGTGACACATAGACTATTCTCTCTGCTACCGCACGGCAATGTAACGAACGTCGTCGGGAGAAGTAGAAGAGGACCAAGGTGCAGCGTGGTAAGTATTCATAATACTGTTAATAAATACGATCACTTGAACAAAAACAACAAAACGACAAACGAACAGTTCTGCAAGGTGCAATACACAAACCAGAAAACTACCCACAAACACAGGTGGGAACAGGGTACCTAAGTATGGTTCTCAATCAGAAACAACGATTGACAGCTGCCTCTGATTGGGAACCATACCAGGCCAAACACCTAGAAATACAAAACATAGAACAAAACATAGAATGCCCACCCCAACTCACGCCCTGACCAAACCAAAATAGAGACATAAACAAGGAACTAAGGTCATGACAGGCAAGCGGTACTGGAGCGCCAAGTCTAGGTCCAAGAGGCTTCTAAACAGCTTCTACCTCCAAGACATAAGACTCCTGAACATCTAATCAAATGGCTACCCAGACTATTTGCATTGCCCCCCCCCCCCCCCTTCTACGCTGCTGCTACTCTCTGTTATTATCTATGCATAGTCACTTTAATAACTCTACCTACATGTACATATTACCTCTATTACATCGACCAACCCGTGCCCCCACACCGCACATTGACTCTGCACAGGTAGCCCTTGTATATAGCTTCGCTATTGTTATTTTACTGCTGCTGTTTAATAATTTGTTACTTTTATTTCTTACCTTTTTTTAGGTATTTTCTTAAAACTGCATTGTTGGTTAAGGGATTGAAAGTAAACATTTCACTGTAAGGTCTACACCTGTTGTATTCGGTGCATGTGACAAATACAATTTGATTTGATTTTGTAGTTCACATGGAGCCTGCTGTCCGCCATACCATCAGCTGAGAACCCAAGACGGGGATCAGCTGTAAGCCACCTTGGGCGCTCTTGGGTTCTCGAGAGCTAAGCGTTCATCTGATGTGCCTTGTATTTTGCTGTTTGCGTATATGCATACGCTTACTGCCAGAACACTGCAGAAAGGTTTAGGGGTCAAATGATATGCTACACGGTTCTCAATCCTGGTTTTATATAGCACATCTGTTCAGGAAAGGATAGGTGATTGTTCTACTTGTGGAGTGTTCGAATGACCCCCACAAGAGCTTGGCCCTTGTTACACTTTATCTTTGCCAAAATACAACCCTGTAAATGCCATGTTACTTCTAAGACATTTCATGCCTGTTTTTTGCACGACAGCACTATCACTAATGTGAAATGATTTACTGCTTTGTGGACATTCTTCTAGTTTCGACTTATCGCAACCGACAGGGCTATGTGTGAGAAGCATTTTTAAGAGGCACGTTTTTTGGAATTAAATGTAATTGATTCAATGATCGTGTCAACCGTTTCAGAGCCTGTGGGTCTTTGGACCACAATGGCAGGGTTTAGGAAAGGGCTCAGTCTCGGTTCAATAGATTGACCTGAATATGGAAGATACAGCTATTTCTAACATGCCCCACAGTGTAAAACAAATCACAAACAGAACCAGGAACTGCCACAATGTTACAAAGACTGACACAGCGCCATAGAGAATCATCTAAGTTTAAAGGAAAAATCTACCAAAAAACTATATTTTTTAGTCCACTGTTGATACAGTCTCAAAAATGGTTTGCTTGTCAACAGTCAGGTTTTCAAGAGCCAAAGTTTCACTGGTCACATCATCATGAAGTCCAATATCTTGAAAACTTGACTGCTGACATGCAAAACATTTGGGACTGTATCAACAGTGGACTAATGAAAAAAAAATATATATATATTGTTTTGAGTGTATTTTCCCTTTAAGATTATGTTTTAATATTCTCTTCCATTTTTATGTATTCAGATTTATTCCTGTTGCATTCCTTATGTACTGTGCGTGATTCATGATTTTTCATGAAATGCCTTCTGACTGTCTAAATTCTAGGCAATGACACAGCTGAGAAAAAAAGTGTTTGCAAGTTATTATTCACTCAAGACTTATCTGTGCACACGTCGTAATCACCAACATCACAGGATGAGATGCATGTCCTTATCTTAGCGGTACCAACACTATGTCAAAAGGAGGACCAACAGGAAATCATGACAGCTGATAAAGATCGCCTTGTCTCTAAGCACTCAGTCAGCACTCCTTTGTAGACTTGGGTTGAAATACCATTTGATATCATTACAAATACTTTAGCTGTGCTTATTTGATTTTGCTTGTTGCAACCAATAAAAGGTATCTAAAAAGAAAAATAATAAAGGAAAATATTTATATTTTTTAAATATACATATATTTAAAATAATATATATATATATATATATATATATTATTTTAAATATATGTATATTTAAAAAATATATTTGGAAATGATGCAGACAATTATATTGTTAGAAGACACAATCTATTTTCAATATTAAACCTGATCCACCCCTTATTTTTTTCGTCATATATTTAAAAAATACTGAGCTATATTGTAAATATAAGAACATTAAAAAATGTGTACAAATTTATACAATTGAAAAAAATGAAGGGATTTTGTTTAACAGTTAATAAAAAAACTATAATGGTGGATCTTGATTTATGGGTCTACTTTGCTTCCACTGGTCATGGGGCCCTTGTGAAGGGCAATGGCATCATGAACTTTACCCACTACCAGGACATTTTGACAAAAACCTTGTTGCCTCAGCCAGGAGGCTGAAACTTGACCGCAAGTGGATCTTCCACCTTGACAATAATCCCAAGATCACATCAAAATCCATAAAGAAATGGTTAATTGACCAAGTCTCTGGACTTGAACTGCATTAAAAACGTGTGGGCCCTCATTCCCGTCATTCGCAGGAGGAAAATACAGAAATATCGTGGACGACGGTCCGGGTGCCTTGTAAGGATCCGTTGCCGAGAGGGTAATCTACCTTTACCATCGGTGCTATTAGCCAACGTACAATCAATCGCTAATAAAATAGACGAACTACGAGCACATATATCCAACGAGACATTAAAAACTGTAATATCTTGTTTCACTGAGTCGTGGCTGAACGACGACATTATTAACATACAGCTGGCAGGTTGTACGTTTTTTCGGCAGGATAGAACAGCGGCCTCTGGTAAGACAAGGAGTGGCAGCCTATGTATATTTGTGAACAACAGCTGGTGCATGAAATCTAAGGAAGTCTCAAGGTTTTTCTCTCCTGAGGTAGAGTAACTCATGATAAGCTGTAGACCAGCAACTATTAAAACATAGGTTCTAACACAAAAGAGACAGTTAAGGTTGTTTTGGGGAATAGATTAAAAAATTTAAGTGATGAAAAGACAAAATTTCACATTGAGAATAGCCCCCTCACTTCTCCTCAGCTCCATCCCTCCATTCTCTCCCTCCAACTCTATGAGGCTTTGGCTTTTCTCACACGGGGTGACGTTGACTATTTACCAAGAGAGTTTACATCTATATTTTTCGTAGCTGTCTATATACCACCGCAGACCGCACTCAATGAGCATACATACGGACATAAGCAAACAGGAAAACGTTCATCCAGAGGCGGCGCTCCTAGAGGCCATGGACTTAATGCAGGGAAACTCAAATCAGTTGTACCTACTTTCTATCAGCATGTTAAATGTGCAACCAGAGGGTAAAAACTCTAGACCACCTTTACTCCACACACAGAGATGCGTACAAAGCTCTCCCTCGCCCTCCATTTGGCAAATCTGACCAGAATTCTATCCTCCAGATTCCTGCTTAAAAGCAAAAACTAAATCAGGAAGCACCAGTGACTCGGGCAATAAGAAAGTGGTCAGATGAAGCAGATGCTAAGCTACAGGACTGTTTTGCTAGCACAGACTGGAATATGTTCCGGGATTCTTCCAAAGGCATTGAGGAGTACACCACATCAGTCACTGGCTTCATCAATAAGTGCCTCGATGACGTCGTCAGCCACAGTGACTGTACATATATACCCAACCGGGAGCCATGGATTACAGGCAACACCCGCACTGAGCTAAAGGGTAGAGCTGCCGCTTTCAAGGAGCGGGACTCTAACCCGGAAGCTTATAAGAAATCCCGCTATGCCCCCCCCGACGAACCATCAAGCAGGCAAATCGTCAATACAGGACTAAGATTGAATCGTACTACAAACAATTACAGACTACAAAGGGAAGCACAGCCACGAGCTGCCCAGTGACACGAACCTACCAGATGAGATAAATTACTTCTATGCTCGCTTCGAGGCAAGTAACACTGAAACATGCTTTAGAACACCAGCTGTTCCCGGACGACTATGTGATCACGCTCTCCGTAGCCAATGTGAGTAAGACCTTGAAACAGGTCAACATCCGCAGGGCCAGACGGATTACCAGGATGTGTACTCCGAGCATGCGCTGACCAACTGACAAGCGTCTTCACTGACATTTTCAACCTGTCCCTGACTGAGCCTGTATGTTTCAAGCAGACCACCATAGTCCCTGTGCCCAAGAACACTAAGATAACCTGCCTAAATGACTACCCATCCGTAGCACTCACGTCTGTAGCAATGAAGTGCTTTGATAGACTGGTCATGGCTCACATCAACACTATTATCCCAGAAACCCTAAACCCACTCCAATTCGCATACCGCCCCAACAGATCCACAGATGATGCAATCTCAATTGCACTCAACACTTCCCTTTCCCACCTGGATAAAAGTAACACCTATGTGAGAATGCTATTCATTGACTACAGCTCAGCGTTCAACACCATAGTGCCCTCAAAGCTCATCACTAAGCTAAGGTGCCTGGGAATAAACACCCCCCTCTGCAACTGGATCCTGGACTTCCTGACGGGCCGCCACCAGGTGGTAAGGGTAGGGAGCAACACGGGAGCCCCTCAGGGGTGCGTGCTCAGGTCCCTCCTGTACTCCCTGTTCACTCATGACTGATTGGCCAGGCACGACTCCAACACCATCAAGTTTGCTGATGACACAACAGTGGTAGGCCTGATCACCGACAACGATGAGACAGCCTATAGGGAGGTTAGAGACCTGGTCATATGGTGCCAGGACAACAACCTCTCCCTCAATGTGATCAAGACAGGAGATAATCGTGGACAACAGGAAAAGGAGGATCGAGCACGCCCCCATTCCCATCAACGGGGCTGTAGTGGAACAGGTTGAGCGCTTCAAGTTCCTTGGTGTCCATATCACTAACAAACTATCATGGTCCAAACACACCAAGACAGTCGTGAAGAGGGCACGACAATACCTCCCTCTCAGGATACTGAAAAGATTTGGCATGGGGTCCCCAGTTCTACAGCTGCACCATCGAGAGCATCCTGACTGGTTGCATCACTGCCTGGTATGGCAACTGCTCGGCCTCCGATCACAAGGCACTACAGAGGGTAGTGCGTACGGCCCAGTACATCACCGGGGCCAAGCTTCCTACCATCCAGGACCTCTATACCAAGCGGTGTCAGTGGAAGGCCCTAAACATTGGCGCCGAAACGAGATGGCCGCCTCGCTTCGCGTTCCTTGGAAAATATGCAGTATTTTGTTTTTTTATGTGTTATTTCTTACATCGGTACCCCAGGTAATCTTAGGTTTCATTACATACAGTCGGGAGGAACTACTGAATATACGATTAACGTCAACTCATCATCGTTCCTACCAGGAATATGACTTTCCCGAAACGGATCCAGTGTTTTGCCTTCCACCCAATACAATGGATCTGATCCCAGCCAGCGACCCTGTGCGACGCCGTAAAAGGGGCAAACGAGGCGGTCTCCTGGTCAGGCTTCGGAGACGGGCACATCGCGCTCCACTCCCTAGCATACTACTCGCCAATGTCCAGTCTCTTGACAATAAGGTTGATGAAATCCGAGCACGGGTAGCATTCCAGAGAGACATCAGGGATTGCAACGTGCTCTGCTTCACGGAAACATGGCTAACTCAAGAGACGCTAACGGAGTCGGTGCAGCCAGCTGGTTTCTTCATGCATCGCGCCGACAGAAACAAACATCTTTCTGGTAAGAAGAGGGGCGGGGGGGTATGCCTTATGATTAACGAGACGTGGTGTGATCATCATAACAACACACAGGAACTCAAGTCATTCTGTTCACCTGATCTAGAACTCCTCACAATCAAATGTCGACCGCATTATCTACCAAGGGAATTCTCTTCGATCATAATCACAGCCGTATATATTCCCCCCCAAGCAGACACATCGATGGCCCTGAACGAACTTTATCTGACTCTTTGTAAACTGGAAACCACACACCCTGAGGCTGCATTCATCGTAGCTGGGGATTTTAACAAGGCTAATCTAAAAACAAAACTCCCTAAATTCTATCAGCATATCGATTGTGCTACCAGGGCTGGAAAAACCCTAGATCATTGTTATACTAATTTCCGCGACGCATATAAGGCCCTCCCCCGCCCCCCTTTCGGAAAAGCTGACCACGACTCCATTTTGTTGATTCCAGCCTACAAACAGAAACTAAAACAACAAGCTCCCGCGCTCAGGTCTGTTCAACGCTGGTCCGACCAATCTGATTCCACGCTTCAAGACTGCTTCGATCACGCGGATTGGAATATGTTCCGCATTGCGTCCAACAACAATATTGACGAATATGCTGATTCGGTGAGCGAGTTCATTAGGAAGTGCATTGACGATGTCGTACCCACAGCAACGATTAAAACATTCCCAAACCAGAAACCGTGGATTGACGGCAGCATTCGCGTGAAACTGAAAGCGCGAACCACTGCTTTTAACCAGGGCAAGGTGACCGGAAGCATGACCGAATACAAACAGTGTAGCTATTCTCTCCGCAAGGCAATCAAACAGGCTAAGTCCCAGTACAGAGACAAAATCGAGTCGCAATTCAACAGCTCAGACACAAGAGGTATGTGGCAGGGTCTACAGTCAATCACGGATTACAAAAAGAAAACCAGCCCCGTCGCGGACCAGGATGTCTTGCTCCCAGACAGGCTAAACAACTTTTTTGCCCGCTTTGAGGACAATACAGTGCCACTGACACGGCCCCCTACCAAAACCTGCGGGCTCTCCTTCACTGCAGCCGAGGTGAGTAAAACATTTAAACGTGTTAACCCTCGCAAGGCTGCAGGCCCAGACGGCATTCCCAGCCGCGTCCTCAGAGCATGCGCAGACCAGCTGGCTGGTGTGTTTACGGACATATTCAATCAATCCTTATCCCAGTCTGCTGTTCCCACATGCTTCAAGAGGGCCACCATTGTTCCTGTTCCCAAGAAAGCTAAGGTAACTGAGCTAAACGACTACCGCTCCGTAGCACTCACTTCCGTCATCATGAAGTGCTTTGAGAGACTAGTCAAGGACCATATCACCTCCACCCTACCGGACACCCTAGACCCACTCCAATTTGCTTACCGACCCAATAGGTCCACAGACGACGCAATCGCAACCACACTGCACACTGCCCTAACCCATCTGGACAAGAGGAATACCCATGTGAGAATGCTGTTCATCGATTACAGCTCAGCATTTAACACCATAGTACCCTCCAAACTCGTCATCAAGCTCGAGACCCTGGGTCTCGACCCCGCCCTGTGCAACTGGGTCCTGGACTTCCTGACGGGCCGCCCCCAGGTGGTGAGGGTAGGTAACAACATCTCCACCCCGCTGATCCTCAACACTGGGGCCCCACAAGGGTGCGTTCTGAGCCCTCTCCTGTACTCCCTGTTCACCCACGACTGCGTGGCCATGCACGCCTCCAACTCAATCATCAAGTTTGCGGATGACACTACAGTGGTAGGCTTGATTACCAACAACGACGAGACGGCCTACAGGGAGGAGGTGAGGGCCCTCGGAGTGTGGTGTCAGGAAAATAACCTCACACTCAACGTCAACAAAACAAAGGAGATGATTGTGGACTTCAGGAAACAGCAGAGGGAGCACCCCCCTATCCACATCGACGGGTCAGTAGTGGAGAAGGTGGAAAGTTTTAAGTTCCTCGGTGTACACATCACGGACAAACTGAATTGGTCCACCCACACAGACAGCGTCGTGAAGAAGGCGCAGCAGCGCCTCTTCAACCTCAGGAGGCTGAAGAAATTCGGCTTGTCACCAAAAGCACTCACAAACTTCTACAGATGCACAATCGAGAGCATCCTGTCGGGCTGTATCACCGCCTGGTACGGCAACTGCTCCGCCCACAACCGTAAGGCTCTCCAGAGGGTAGTGAGGTCTGCAGAACGCATCACCGGGGGCAAACTACCTGCCCTCCAGGACACCTACACCACCCGATGTCACAGGAAGGCCATAAAGATCATCAAGGACAACAACCACCCAAGCCACTGCCTGTTCACCCCGCTATCATCCAGAAGGCGAGGTCAGTACAGGTGCATCAAAGCAGGGACCGAGAGACTGAAAAACAGCTTCTATCTCAAGGCCATCAGACTGTTAAACAGCCACCACTAACATTTAGCGGCCGCTGCCAACATACTGACTCAACTCCAGCCACTTTAAAAATGGGAATTGATGGAAATTATGTAAAAATGTACCACTAGCCACTTTAAACAATGCCACTTAATATAATGTTTACATACCCTACATTACCCATCTCATATGTATATACTGTACTCTATATCATCTACTGCATCTTGCCATCTTTATGTAATACATGTACCACTAGCCACTTTAAACTATGCCACTTTATGTTTACATACCCTACAGTACTCATCTCATATGTATATACCGTACTCTATACCATCTACTGCATCTTGCCTATGCCGTTCTGTACCACCACTCATTCATATATCTTTATGTACATATTCTTTATCCCTTTACACTTGTGTGTGTATAAGGTAGTAGTTGTGGAATTGTTAGGTTAGATTACTTGTTGGTTATTACTGCATTGTCGGAACTAGAAGCACAAGCATTTCGCTACACTCGCATTAACATCTGCTAACCATGTGTATGTGACTAATAAAATTTGATTTGATTTGATTTGAAAATTGCCAACGACTCCAGCCACCCTAGTCATAGACTGTTCTCTCTGCTACTGCATGGCAGAGGTACTGGAGCGCCAAGTCGAGGTCCAAAAGGCTTCTTAACAGCTTCTACCCCCAAGCCATTAGACTCCTGAACAGCTAATCAAAGGGCTACCCAGACCTCTCTTACGCTGCTGCTACTCTCAGTTTTTAATCTATGCATAATCACTTTAACTCTACCTACATGTACATATTACCTCAATTGCCTCGACTAACCAGTGCTCCCTCACATTGACTCTGTACCGTTATCCCCTGTATAGAGCTTCGCTTGTTCTTTTACTGATGCTGTTTATTTATTTGTTACTTTTATTTTCTGCTTTTTACTTAACATTTATTTGATTTTTTCTTAACTTCTTAAAGCATTGTTGGTTAAGGGCTTGTAAGTAAGCATTTCACTGTAAGGTCTACCTACACCTGTTGTATTCGGCGCATGTGACAAATACAATTTGATTTGATTGGAAAGGTATTGAAAACAGGGGTGGCAAGTATTTTGACATATCTTTTCGAGAATCTTTTTTATATAACATAATGTCCCTTTTTTTGCAACTTTTTTGCTACAATATAGTTCAGGATTTGTATTATTTATTTTATATGGTATTTTTTGCTCATCTTTATCAAGGGTGCCAATAATTTTGGACCTGACTGTATCTAAGCAAACATACACTTTTTTATATACTGTGTCATCCCCACTGTCTGAAAATTGAATTGTTCAGGGTCCAGTCATTTACATTTTACATTTTAAGTCATTTAGCAGACGCTCTTATCCAGAGCGACTTACAAATTGGAAAGTTCATACATATTCATCCTGGTCCCCCCGTGGGAATTGCAACGCCAAGCACCCATGGTGCTTGCACCATGCTCTACCAACTGAGCCACACGGGACCACAACAGTCATGTTGAAATTAAACAGGCAAACTACATATTGAACATAATGTATTTTCAAAAGATTTGAGGCCTGATTGCGCTTATCAATCATTTTTTCCCCAAGTTTGAGTAATGACCTCTTATAAAGAGAATTGGTATTTTATAAAGGGAAAATGGAAAGTGTCTTCTGAATGGGAGGTCAAAGAGTATACAGAACTTTGCTCAATGGAAAAAAATACTTTATGTCACAGTGTTTGTTAGTAGTCAATCTAGAGCTTGCCATGTTTACTTTAAACTGAACCCTCATAAATGTGATTGATGATCCGAATATCTTAGGAGCGGCGTCTCATTGTTGGCTGATGCTTGTAGATGTACCTTTATTTGGTTTATAGACAACCCGCCAAGTACACATCTTCAACTTCCATAAATTATAAATGAAACAGGGTGGGGCAAACATTTATATCCCAGTGAGCAAAATGACATTGAGAAGTACATTTTTTAAATCTTTAACATTTTCGGTTCTGAATGAAAGTTGAAAAGATGTTGAAAAGATGTTTTTTCCGGATGTTGAAAATACATATTTTACAGAAATTGAAAATACAATCTCTTTCTGTCATTGTTTCTATGGCAGCATTTCAACCATACATCAAAAGCTTTAAACTGCACCTGTTGGTTGGCCTCGTTTTGTTTGGCTTGCTCCTTAAGAAATGCTGGCGACCATGACAGAAGCCAAACGTGAGTTGGCTTGGGGGTGTGGTTTGATGTGGCCTTTTCTTGCGTGTGTTCTTGCCATCCCCAAGACACACCCATCTGTAGAACCTTGCCATCAGCTGTTTCCCCCCACTAAATCACAACAAACAAACCTCCTGCACTTTCAGTTCAATAACTACAGGCAGATGTATGGTGAGCTGCCAGAGGAAGCTTTAAATAGGTCTCTAGCATACAGAGTAATTTGAGAAGAATGCAATTGCTGAATTTATGTAGATATTCTACTTAAATAAGTGTTTTGATAACTTTCAAATGTAGTAGCAAGTCCATGTAGAATAAACAACCCTTTACATAATGCCATAGAAGCAGTGTTCTGTTAATATAACAACGTGCACCTTTCATGTTTCTTTGTCATTGTAATACAGATACTTTGCCAATCAGCATTTTGTCTGGTGGTAATGGGGCTGCCTTGGCAAACATGTTAGAGTGGTCATACCTTCCTGTGTAGTGTCCCATATACAACAAGAGTTCCCTGATCCTGGTGCAGAATACACAGGGTTTCTCCCTCCCCATATTGTCTGATAACGTGTAATAAATAATAATTTAATAAAAGATAATACAAGTAAAAGTTGTGTCTAGTAAAATGTTTATGCCAAGTGCCACGTCTCAGTATCAAGCCTGTCTATTAGTCTGGACTCCAACACATCATCCTGCAAGTCTCCAAGTGCTGTCTCCATAGATGCATCTGTGAACACATACACGGTCACTGTTCTATTACCAATGGCAGATAGTATAGGTGACATCTGACAAACAAACATATACTATGTTGAAGTTTGAACAGGTCAGATTAAACATAGCTAACTCTGCTTTCCCCATCGATGACCGTTGGTGGGCAAGCAAGAGGTGAGGCTGGAGGTAAGGTCTTTGCCATCACCGCTTTGATGGGCATGGCAGAGTAGATAAGCTCCTGGCCCCTCATCAAAGATACTGGTCGGTCACACACAGAGCACTGATTACATTATCAGTGGTGGTTATTATTAGCATGATGGAACCAACCTGATCACCGCATTCACCTTTAATAACCTAGCCTGGTGGTGCCAACGAACTTCGACCAGGTCAAATGTCACCAAACTGATTCAAGTGTCCTGCCTGTTCCATTTATGCTCCAGAGTGGCGCAGCGGTCTAAGGCACTGCATCTCAGTGCTAGATGCGCCACTACAGACCCTGGTTTGATCCCAGGCTGTATCACAACCGGCTGTGATCGGGAGTCCCATAGGGTGGCGCACAATTGGCCTAGTGTCGTCTGAGTTAGTGTTGATTACATCAGGAGGTGCTTGACCTGAGATGTTTGGATTTTCTTGTTGAGGTGCAGCGTTCACCTCTAGGTTGTGTTCAGCACCCTGCTGGGCGTCAGCTGGTGCTCTGTTTACTGGCTCTGTGCCAGGCTCCTCAACAGTGGGGAAATCCTCCTCTATTTCTCTGCTCTTCCTCAGGTGTCGCCTTTTCCTCCTGAAGACTTGTCCCTGTTCTGTCTTTACCTCGTAGGACCTTTGCTCCACAGGTCTGACTACTGTGGCCCTCTGCCACCACTGTTTCTGTCCTGTGAGTTGCTGAACTCTCCCCCTGTCATCTCGTTGCAGCTCTGTGAGATCCTTAGCAGAGGTGTCGTAGTACTTTGCCTGTTTCTGTTGTCTTTCTTTGAACTTCTCCAGTTGAAAGTTTGCCATCCCCGGTCTCAGAAGATTTTCACTCATTATAAGTAGTGTCTTTGTACGTCTCCCCATGAGCACCATTGCAGGGCTGTTGTCTGTTCCTTGTGACAGGGTTTTTCTGTGATCCAGCATGGCCAGATATGGGTCAGCAGCACCTGCTCTCCTTGCTTTTGCCATCAGTCTTTTGGCTGTTTTCACTGCCGATTCCAGTTTCCCATTACTTTGCGGGTATCCTGGAGACGATGTTTTGTGTGTAAAGTCCCAAGCCTTACTGAAACTTCGGAACTCGTCTGAAGAGTACTGGGGACCATTGTCTGAGTAAAGGATTTCAGGTATCCCATAGCTTGCAAAGTGTGTCTTTAGTTTTCGAATGACCGTTTTGTCTGTGTGTTTTCCAAATGGTCCACTTCCCAGAAGTTGGAGAGATAATCAACTGTGACCATGTAGTCTCTGTCATTGAACTGGAACAGGTCAGTCCCTATTTTTTTCCCAGGGATGCTTTGGTGCTTCATGTGGCCTCAACGTTTCTTTCTGCTGCTTCATACCCCATGCAGTGCAGGTGCTACATTGTGCCATGTATGTTCTCAGCTGTGCATTCATGCCTGGCCAGTAGACACACTCGCAAGCTCTTCTCAGACATCCCTCTGTTCCTATGTGTGACGAATGGATTCTCTGCATTATCTCTGACCCGAGGGCAGTAGGCACAACGGCTCGCTCACCTCTGAAGAGAACTCCATTTTGCACACTCAGCTCATCTCTGTTGTGAAAATACATGGCTACTTCCAAGGGTACATGTCCTTTCACTTCAGGCCACCCCTAAAGGATCACATTTTTCAGTGTCTGGAACTCCCGGTCCAGCTCAGTGGCTCTCTGGATGTCCTTTAGTCTCTCGCTTGATTGATTCCACTTCGACCTCCACAGGGCCTCTGTAGTCTTGTTCTGTGAGGTTCTCTCTGCTCAGGGTGTCGGCCAGCACCACATGTTTTCCTGGAATGTATTGGAGACTAACCTTGTAGCTTTGGAGTCTCATGAGCATGCGTTGTAGTCTTTTTGGTGCGCTGAGGAGAGGCTTTCTCATGATGCCCTCTAGAGGCTTGTGATCTGACTGCACTTCCACAGTTCATCCATATGTGAATTGGTAGAACTTCTCCATGCCAGACACCACTGCAAGCAGCTCCTTCTCTATCTGTGCATACCCTTTTTCAGTCTCTGTCAGGGCTCTGCAAGCAGCTCCTTCTCTATCTGTGCATACCCTTTTTCAGTCTCTGTCAGGGCTCTGCTGGCGTATGCTATTGGTTGTCCTCCCTGCATCAAGGCCGCTCCTAACCCACTCTCTGAAGCATCACACTGTAGTACAAGCTGCTCTGTTGGGTTGTAGTATTTCAGCACAGGGGTCTGTGCAATGGTATCCCTGATTTTATTGAAAGCCTGCCCATGTCTCTCTGACCACTCCCACAGTGAGTCCTTGTGTGTTAGCTGTCGCAGTGGCTCGCAGATCTCTGTGGCGTGGCTGCAGAACTTGGCTAGGTAGTTTACCATGCCCAGGAAGCGCTGCACCCCTTGCACATCTGTAGGCCTAGGCATCTGTTTGATGGCTGTCACTTTTCCTGGGTCCACTTTCAACCCCTCTGATGTTAGCAGGTGGCCAATGTGGGGCACTTCCCTCAGCCTGAGCTGCAGCTTCTCCGGATTCAGCTTGATATCGAGCTTCCTGCATCTGTCCAGGAGCATTTTCAGGTTTTTGTCATGGTCCAGAGTAGCCGCTTCATCATTGTCTCCTTCTCCCACAATCAGGATGACATCTGCAATGATTTGGACTCCTGGAAAACCTTCAATTGCCTGGTTCAACTTCCTCTGAAAGATCTCTGGGGCTGGACTGATTCCCATTGGCATGCGCAGCCACCTGTAGTGTCCCATGGGAGTAGAGAATGTGGTGAGATAGCTGGATTCCTCCTCCAGTTCCACATGCCAAAATCCATTTTTTACATCACAAACAGAGAACACGCGTGCTCTGTTCAGATCTGGCAGCACATCTTCAATAGTGGGAAGTGGGTAATGGCTCCTCTTGAGCGCCTTGTTGAGAGGTTTCGGATCAATGCACACTAGTTTTCCAGACGGTTTCTTCACTACGATCAGGCTGCTAATCCAATCTGTGCTTTTTTCAACTGCTTTTATCCATCTTTTCTCTAGACCTCTGAGCTCCTCTTTGAGTGGTTTATATAGTGCTACTGGCACTTCTCTTTGGCAGCTGGACGGGCTCCACTCGCTCATCCACTTCCAGCTTCAGTTCGCCGGGTAGGCATCCATCTCCCTGGAATACATCAGAGTACTCCTGTTTCATTTGCTCTTTAGTCCAGGATCCTGTTGTTTTCTCGATGGCCAGGATGTTGTGATGTTGCACAGTAATCAACTCCATTGCCTGGATAGCCTTACTGCCTAGATTTGGCATGTGCACATTCTTGTTGACTACGATGAACTCAACTCGGTAGGTTTTTTTATTGTGTGGATTGATCACTTTAAGTGTGCACTTCCCCAGTGGTGTCTGAGTACTCTTGTTATACATCACCAATACCTGACTGCAGGGCTCTAGGTGACAGGCTTGCATGGATAACATTACAACTAGCACCACAATCTAGCTGAAATTATGTTGACCAGCATGGTTGCAAAGAGAGCTGCACTGGGGTCTGTGGTTTTCTCCTGCACCACGTTGATGCTCTCTGACTTTGGCCCTAGTGTGATGCACAGAACATCCTCACCGCTCTGATTCAGCTGACGCATTTTCCATTGCCAGGACTCTGTTTCTCTTGCTGGTCCCTGCACTTTTGCAAACCGTAGAGAAGTGATTGTTTTTTCCACAGGATTTACATTTTTGTCCATATTAGGGCATTTTTCCTTTTTTCTCTCATTTGTCCGTCCACAGTATCTGCATTGTATAATGCTCTGTCCCTCTGTAGGGTCTCCTCTATTGCATGCACTTCTACAGGGCCCTGCACATTTATGACTTTAGCTCTGTCTGGACAGTTCTACAGCTCTTCCAATCTGTATGCATTTCTCTAAACTGAGATCAGTCTCTCTGAGTAAGCACTCTCTTAAGTGTGGGTCACACGTGCCACACACAATCCTGTCCCTGATAAGAGAGTCTGTGATTACTCCGAAGTTACAGGTGGTCACTAGAGTCCTCAATTCAGGGAGATATTTGTCTAAACTCTCGTCTTGGCCCTGACTTCGCATGAAAAAAAGTATATCTCTCAATTGTTTCATTTTTCTTGGGATCACAAAATTCATCCAATGCTGCAATTACTTCAACAGAGTCTTTTGTACTGCCCACACATAGGGTCTCACAAATCTCTCTGCCTTTTTCCCCCAATGGGATAATACAGTAGCTTCACTTTGTAGTCATCAGGTTTTTCTCTCACTGTAAGAGCCATGTACAATTCCTCTTTCCATCTTTTCCAGGTCAGTGCTAAATTACAATCATCAAAGTCTATTTTTCCCGGAGGTTTCAGTGCATTTTCCATAGCGATTTTGTTGTAGAATGGAACGTTAGCTACTCACGAATCTGCTTGTATACAATAGCCAGCTAGCTTTTAGCATAGAGTCTCTCACGATAGCCAGCTAACGTAGACATTCGGCACGATGACTAGCTTGTAAACGCGGCACTTTTTCAAACTGCTGCCTGGGATGTTTTCTTCATTTACATTGATGGTAATGAAGGTCCTTTTGAGTACCGCTGCCACCATGTTTCAATATGCTTTGTGTTGTAGTCACGACAGACAAAGATATATAGTTAAGCGACCTTTACCTGGCATGTTGTCGACCAGCACATTAATAAAGTAAATAACAACTGGTTTCCGTTTCATGTGTAACATCAATATGAGTAACATCAATATTGCTACAACAGGGAGATATAATAGACAGCCAAGTGGTAAATTGCATTTTGTTATGAAGAAAGGACAAAGCTTATTGATAATGAACTTCACAACCAAAATGACTCTACTACTTGCATCTGCTTGGCTGAGTAATTAATTAACCTACTAGATTATCAAATCAGGTATTTTTTTATACAACTTTTCACATTACCGTTGTTGATTAAGTCGTCTGTGTCATCAGGGCAGTAGCTCGGGTCAAGCTAATTCTAGGTGGTTACCACAGCCACAAAGTCATAAAACCCACCTATTTCTACAATTTCTCCTCTTAAAATGTATTTTAAACCTAACCTTAAATTAAGACCAAAAAGCAAATGTTTATCATGTATTTTTATAGCCAATTTGGCCTTTGTGGCTGTGGTAATCCTAATTCTATGCTTTACAGATGTAGACTGACTGTAGCTCCAGGTTGTATTAGATTCACACCGTTACAGTTTGTTGCTCCAAATGCACTGTATTAGTCAGACTCAGACGTGCGTTAGCTACCACTATAGCTGCACCCATTATTTAGTTTGCCCTATACAATACAGAATAGACTTGTATGAGCTACGAACTAATTTACAAATCCTACTTGTAGGCTAACGTTAGCTAGCCTGTAGCTAGCTAGCCGTTTTCACTAGCGTTATCAAATGATAACCTTACATAGCTAACCAGCAGTATCTACAATACACAATAACCGTGTATGAGCTAGCTACACTAACGTTAGCTAGCCTGCCTCGCTAGCCAGCCTCACTTTATTAAAAGATAGCTACCAGCAGTCACGTTATCAAGCTAACTTTGTTAGCTAAATTATACCAGAGAGGTCATTAGCTATATTTCATTATCTCTGGTTATACTCACCACAATCGTTGCACACTAGCTAGCATTACTGGTGCAGATTTGGAGACCGACAAACTCCAAGCACCTATTCCACATACTAGCTAGCACACCAACTAACTTTGGTGTGCTAGCTAGCATGGTTAATCCGTATAGGCCCCGTGATCCTTTGAACGCGTTGGGGGCGATGAAACAACAGAGCCCCCATTCAATGAAGGGAGTTTGGCAAAAGGGAGCATGATTTGTTGACATATTGTAATCCAAACCCAACCTTCATTTACTCATCATTGTGACACACTGAGGTTCTAAACTCAGTTGTAGATGAGACTGGCTTTATGATCAAAATTAACCTATTTACACATTGTAGTAAATTGTGATACTAGAATACATTTTTGACTCATATCGATGCCACATTGTGTCACGTTCCTGACCTGTTTTCTGTTGTTTTGTATGTGTTTAGTCGGTCAGGGCGTGAGTTGGGGTGGGCATTCTATGTTATGTGTATCTATGTTGGTTAATGGGTTACCTGATATGGTTCTCAATTAGAGGCAGGTGGTTTACGTTTCCTCTGATTGAGAACCATATTAAGGTAGGTTGTTTCACATTGTTTGTTGTGGGTGGTTGTCTTCTGTGTCTGTGTCTGTTTGCACCACACGGGACTGTTTCGTTTGTTCGTTCGGTTTTTGGGTAGTCTATTTTCCTGTTTGTGCGTTCTTCGTGTTATGTAAGTTCGTTTGTTCAGGTCTGTTGACTCCGTTTATTATTTTGTAAATTCTCAAGTGTTTTTTGTGTTCGTCTTTATTCTTTTATAAACATTGTTATGTCAAATTACCACGCTGCATATTGGTCATCTGATCCTTCTCGCCTCTCCTCGTCTGAGGAGGAGGACGAAGACGACAGCCGTTACAGAACCACCCACCCAACCCGGACCAAGCAGCGTGAGTACGGGCAGTGGCCCACTACACAGGAATCCTGGACATGGGAGGAAATAATCGAGGGAAAAGGACACTGGGCTCACATTGGGGAATATCGCCGCGCTCGTGAGGAGATGGAGGCAGCGAGAGCCCAAGATCGGTGGTATGAGGAGGCAGCATGGAGACGTGGCTGGAAGCCCGTGAAGAAACCCCAAACATTTCTTGGGGGGGGGGCTAAAGGGTAGTGTGGCGAGGGCAGGTAGGAGACCTGCGCCCACTTCCCAGGCTTACCGTGGAGAGCGGGAGTACGGGCAGACACCGTGTTACGCAGTAGAGCGCACGGTGTCTCCTGTACGTGTTCATAGCCCGGTGCGGGTTATTCCACCTCCCCGCACTGGCAGGGCTAGATTGGGCATTGAGCCAGGTGCCATGAAGCCGGCTCAACGCGTCTGGTCTCCAGTGCGTCTCCTCGGGCCGGCATACATGGCATCAGCCTTACGCATGGTGTCCCCGGTTCGCCTACATAGCCCGGTGCGGGTTATTCCACCTCCCCGCACTGGTCGGGCGACGGGGAGCATACAACCAGGTAAGGTTGGGCAGGCTCAGTGCTCAAGGGAGCCAGTACGCCTGCACGGTCCGGTATATCCGGCGCCACCTTCCCGCCCCAGTCCAGTACCACCAGTGCCTACACCACGCACCAGGCTTCCAGTGCGTCTCCAGAGCCATGTTCCCCGCACTAGCTTGAAGGTGCGTGTCCTTAGCCCGGTACCTCCAGTTCCGGTACCACGCACCAGGCCTACAGTGCGCCTCATCCGGCCAGAGCTGCCCGTCTGCCAAGCGCCATCTGAGCCATCCGTCTGCCCAGTGCCATCTGAGCCATCCGTCTGCCCAGTGCCATCTGAGCCATCCTTCTGCCCAGTGCCATCTGAGCCATCCGTCTACCCAGTGCCATCTGAGCCATCCGTCTGCCCAGCACCGTCTGAGCCATCCGTCTGTCCCGAGCCATTAGAGCCGCCCGTCTGTCCCGAGCCGTCAGAGCCGTTTGTCAGTCAGGAGCCGCTAGAGCCATTCGTCAGTCAGGATCTGCCAGAGCCGCCAGTCAGCCAGGATCTGCCAGAGCCGCCAGTCAGCCAGGATCTGCCAGAGCCGCCAGTCAGCCAGGATCTGCCAGAGCCGCCAGTCAGCCAGGATCTGCCAGAGCCGCCAGCGAGCCATGAGCAGCCAGAGCCGTCAGCGAGCCATGAGCAGCCAGAGCCGTCAGCGAGCCATGAGCAGCCAGAGCCGTCAGCGAGCCATGAGCAGCCAGAGCCGTCAGCGAGCCATGAGCAGCCAGAGCCGTCAGCAAGCCATGAGCAGCCAGAGCCGTCAGCCAGTCCGGAGCTGCCGTTCTTCAGTCCGGAGCTGCCGTCCTTCAGTCCGGAGCTGCCCCTCAGTCCGGAGCTACCGTCCTTCAGTCCGGAGCTGCCGTCCTTCAGTCCGGAGCTGCCCCTCAGTCCGGAGCTGCCGTCCTTCAGTCCGGCGCTGCAGTCCTTCAGTCCGGAACACATTGGCCATTTTCAAAGGGATTAGTTGCCCCTCAGTCCGGAGCTGCCGTCCTTCAGTCCGGAGCTGCCCCTCAGTCCGGAGCTGCCGTCCTTCAGTCCGGAGCTGCCCCTCAGTCCGGAGCTGCCGTCCTTCAGTCCGGAGCTGCCGTCCTTCAGTCCGGCGCTGCAGTCCTTCAGTCCGGAACACATTGGCCATTTTCAAAGGGATTAGTTGCCTTTTAGGAGCAGTTAACGTTGAACTCTGCCAGTTTAAAGTTTTTCTGAAGACAAAAAACAACAGAACAATTCAACTATAGTAGAGTAAAGTGCAGAGTACAGTATGGTACAAAGTGTCTTGTGGATTAAATAAAAGTTCAGTGACATTTTGGCAGGTGTGAAAATAGCCTTGAGCTAGAGCTAAACTGAGCAGCAAGTGTACGAGAGCAGAAATTACACCTTGCTTGTGAACAGGGACACAAGAAGGCCCTTGGACTGAAATGCCAGTGCTATTAGCCTAGAATGTTGTGTCTTAAACTCTACATGTACAGTCAGATTATTGGCACCCTAAAAAGGATGGGGGGACAAAGACTGTATAAAATATATAATACAATTACGGAGCTACAGTATATTGTATTCTCCCAAAAGTTGGGGAATTATATTATTTTATACTAATAACATTTTACAAAATAATTAGATTTTCTCAACAAAAAAAAGATTGGTGTCACGTTCCTGACCTGTTTTCTGTTAGTTTTTGTATGTGTTAGTTGGTCAGGACGTGAGTTTGGGTGGGCAGTCTATGTTTTGTGTTTCTATGTTGGTTTATGGGTACCTGATATGGTTCTCAATTAGAGGCAGGTGGTTTTCATCTCCTCTGATTGAGAATCATATTAAGGTAGGTGTTTTCACTTTGTTTGTCGTGGGTGGTTGTCTCCTGTGTCTGTGTATGTTGCGCCACACGGGACTGTTTCGGTTTGTTTGTTCGTTCGGTTTTTGTGTAGTCTGTTTTTCCTGTTCGTGCGTTCTTCGTGTTACATGTAAGTTCTTACGTTCAGGTCAGTCTACGTCGTTTGTTGTTTTGTAATTATTCAAGTATATTTTCGTGTTCGTTTTCGTCTTGTTTAATAAATTTCATGTCTACTAGAAACGCTGCGTTTTGGTTCAATCCCTGCTCCTCCTCTTCGGATGAAGAGGAGGAGGAACACCGTTACAATTGGGGTCAAAATTATTGGCACTCATTTTTAAATACCTTTCAATACCACACCTTGCAAGGATAACGGCACTGAGCCTTTTTCAAAAATATTTTATGAGATAGGAGAAGACATCGGGATGGTTCTTTGCCCATTCCTCCATACAGAATATTTCCTGATCCTTGATATCCTTCATCTGCGATTATGGATTGCCCTCTTCAATTCAAACCACAAGGTTTTCAATGGGGTTCACGTGCGGAGACTGAGATGGCAATTGCAAAATGTTGATTTGTTGTTCAATTGACCATTTCTTATTGGATGATTTTGATGTGTGCTTGGGGTTATTGTCTTGCTGGAAGATCCACTTGCGGCCAAGTTTCAGCCTCCTGGCAGAGGCAACCAGGAGTAACACGGCAAGTGGAGTTTAGACCAAAAAGCTCTATTTGTCTCATCAGACCACATGACCTTCTCCCATTCCTCCTCTGGATCATCCAGATGGTCATTGGCAAATTTCAGACGGGCCTGTACATGCGCTGGCTTGAGCAGGGGGACCTTGCGTGCGCTGCAGGATTTTAATCCATGACGGCATAGTGTGTTACTAATGGTTTTCTTTGAGACTGTGGTCCCAGCTCTCTTCAGGTCATTGACCAGGTCCTGCCGTGTAGTTCTGGGCTGATCCCTTACCTTCCTCATGATCATTGATGCCCCACGAGGTGAGATCTTGCATGGAGCCCCAGACTGAGGGTGATTGACCGTCATCTTGAACTTCTTCCATTTTCTAATAATTGCGCCAACAGTTGTTGCCTTCTCACCAAGCTGCTTGCCTATTGTACTGTAGCCCATCCCAGCCTTGTGCAGGTCTACAATTTTATCCCTGATGTCCTTACACAGCTCTCTGGTCTTGGCCATTGTGGAGAGGTTGGAGTCTGTTTGATTGAGTGTGTGGACAGGTGTCTTTTATACAGGTAACGAGTTCAAACAGGTGCAGTTAATACAGGTAATGAGTGGAGAACAGGAGGGCTTCTTAAAGAAAAACTAACAGGTCTGTGAGAGGCGGAATTCTTACTGGTTGGTAGGTGATCAAATACTTATGTCATGCAATAAAATGCAAATGAATTACTTAAAAATCATACAATGTGATTTTCTGGATTTTTTGTTTTAGATTCCGTCTCTCACAGTTGAAGTGTACCTATGATAAAAATTACAGACCTCTACATACTTTGTAAGTAGGAAAACCTGCAAAATTGGCAGTGTATCAAATACTTGTTCTCCCCACTGTATATATTTATATAAGTATTCAGACCCTTTGCTTTGCCGCGAAATTGAGCTCAGGTGCATCTTGTTTCCATTGATCATCCTTGAGATGTTTCTACAACTTGATTCTATTCAATTGATTGGACATGATTTGGAAAGGCACACCGTTGTCTATAAAAGGTCACAGTTGACAATGCATGTTAGAGCAAAAACCAAGCCACGATGTTGAAGGAATTGTCCATAGAGCTCTGAGCTCCGAGATCTGGGGAAGGGTGCCAAAAAATGTCTGCATCACTGAAGGTCCCCAAGAACACAGTGGCCTCCATCATTCTTAAATGGAAGAAGTTTGGAACCACCAATACTCTTCTTAGAGCTGGCCGCCCGACCAAACTGAGCAATCGGGGGAGAAGGGTCTTGGTCAGGGAGGTGACCAAGAACCCAATAGTCACTCTGACAGAGCTCCAGAGTTCCTCTGTGGAGATGGGAGAACCTTCCAGAAGGACAACCATCTATGCAGCACTCCACCAATCAGGCCTTTATGGTAGAGTGGTTAGACGGAAACCACTCCTCAGTAAAAGGAACATGACCGCCAGATTCTCTGATCTGATGAAACCAAGATTGAACTCTTTGGCCTGAATGCCAAGCGTCACGTCTGGAGGGAACCTGGCACCATGCCTACGTTGAAGCATGGTGGTGGCACCATCATGCTGTGGGGATGTTTTTCAGTAGCAGGGACTGGGAGACTAGTCAGGATCGAGGGAAAGATGAACGGAGTAAAGTATAGAGAGATCTTTGATGGAAACCTGCTCCAGATCGAACGTCTCTGGAGAGACCTGAAAATAGCTGTGTAGTGACGCTCCACATCCAACCTGACAGTGCTTGAGAGGATCTACAGAGAAGAATGGGAGAAACTGCCAAATACAGGTGTGCCCTCCTTGTAGCGTCATACCCAAGAAGATTCAAAGGTGCTTCAATAAAGTACTGAGTAAAGGTTCTGAATACTTATGTAAATGTGATATGTCAGTTTTTTATATTTTATCATTATGGGGTATTGTGTGTAGATTTATGAGGAGAGAAAAAACTATTTAATTCATTTTAGAATAAAACTGTAACGTACTGTAACAAAATGTGATTAAAGTCAAAGGGTCTGAATGATACTATTCAATGATACTATTTAGGCCTATTTGCAAACTGATCAACAGCTATTGTTTCAATTAAACCTAGTTTTCAACTGAAATAAACAATACAAATAGTCCAAGGTTTTCAAGCTTTGGTTTATTTCAAAAGTAATCTTCAAGTGTATCATTAATATGTTGGATTCATGTCTCCATCTCAAAAATAATAGGACTAAATCAAATCAAACTTTATTTAAGTATATTTAAAGTTTGATTAGATTAGATTCCGTCCTATTCTTTAACTTTGATGTTTGGTTATGATAGAGACGTGAATCCAACATGTCAATGATTATTTTGTAGCAAACTGGATATTGAATTGTGGTTGGTTGTCAACGCAACCAAATATCAACATTTAAAGGAGATGTATATTATGTTTGGATAGTTCAATCTGTGCCACTGACTTAGTCTGGCTTTAATTCCAGTTTGACAATAAGAATTAATCATTGTTATGTTGGATTCATGTCTCCATCTCAACTAAATATCTGAGGGGTCACAGTTTAAGAATAGGACTAAATCAAATCAAACTTTAAATGCGCTTTAAATTCAGAGGCGACTATTTAATGAAGCTGCCAGTTGAGGACTTGTGAGGCACCTGTTTCTCAAACCAGACACTCTAATGTACTTGTCCTCTTGCTCAGTTGTGCACCGGGGCCTCTCACATGTGCTGTTCTGTGAAGGGAGTAGTACACAGCGTTGTACGAGATCTTTAGTTTCTTGCCAATTTGAGCCTGTAATCGAACCCACAAATGCTGATGCGGCAGATACTCAACTAGTCTAAAGAAGGCCAGTTTTATTACTTATTTAATCAGCACAACAGTTTTCAGCTGTGCTAACATAATTGCAAAAGGGTTTCCTAATGATCTGTTATCTTTTTAAAATGATAAACTTGGATTAGCTAACACAACGTGCCATTGGAACACAGGAGTGATATTCCATTAAAAGTCAGCCGTTTATAGCTACAATAGTCATTTACAACATTAACAATGTCTACACTGTATTTATGATCAATTTGATGTTATTTTAATGGACAGAAAATGTGCTTTTCTTTCAAAAACAAGGACATTTCTATGTGATCCCAAACTTTTGAACGGTAGTGTATATGTATTTATTTCTATGTGTATGTGTATGTGTATGTATATATATTAGCAAAATAATATATGGGGGATTGGAAGTGATGCAGAAAATTACATTGATTGAAGCTACAATCTATCTGCAATATTAAAGCTGATCTACCCCCTAAAAAATGTATAAAAATAAATAAATATAGATTTTATATTTCGCTGCGTCGTCAACTAAACACAATTCATGAATCTTTTTGTAATACAGTAACTAGCCTAAAGTTAAGGTTTTCTTACACACGAGTGTAACAGTTGTTATTCAACCCAATGGTTAACACATCCATGGACACATTTTGAGGTTAGCCTACTGTAACTGTAAGTGTCTTCTTATGTAATCATGTTCAAGATAGCATGCAAAGGTCACAGGTCTGTGGCAATCTTCACAATTGCTGTTAAAAAACTGTGCAGATTTTTTTATCAGCATTGATCACTTGCACAATGTACTTTTAATGTAATCTCAACTGCAATCCAGGTTATTTGGTTGTGCTATTATAGATGAACCACCGTGATAAGTAATATATTTTGCTTTTAAATTGTTGAAATTGCAGTGATAACACATTTACAATAGATGACAACAACACCAAAAATCAGAAATTGTTTTGCCGTTAGAATTTGTTTGTGTTGTTAGATGGTTGAAACCATAGTGATAACACATTGGGAATTCAACAAACTGCTGGATGTTTTCTTTAGTGGGTTAATAAAGGTTGACATCTCATGTTTTACCTTTATTTAACTAGGCAAGTGAGTTTAAGAACAAAATATTATTTTCAATGACGCCTACGAACTGCCTTGTTCAGGGGCAGAACGACATATCTTTACCTTGTCAGCTCGGGGATACGATCTTACAACATTTCGGTTACTAGTGCAATGCTCTAACAACTAGGCTACTTGACACCCTGCTCATTAATCAACGTCTCAACCAAATATCACCTTTCCGCGTTGAAATTAAGTTGTGGTGGGCAGTGGGATGTTTTTTCCTATCATGCAATGTCAAAAAACAGCACTATTTTGTCAAATGGTGATATAACCAAAAACTTGCCGTCTACAGTTGCCTACCTCCCGCTCTCTACAGACATACGCACAGACCCTGAGCACGCACACGCAGAAGGCACGCAGTGTGAGGGGGGTTCGCAATAGGAGTGGGTGGTGATGAAACGAACAGCTCCGCGAGTAAATGGGCGCTTCGGCAAATAAGGTAATCAGAGAGCTTTCATAGCGCCACTGTCCCTGTCTATAGAGACAGCCTAGCCATGAACCAGCCGAGCTCCCCATCCTCAAGATCTGCGTTCAAACTTTTGGAGCCCGTCTACTCACCCTGACCATGAAGAGACAAAACGTGAGGACCCTGTCGCTCATCATTTGCACGTTCACCTACCTGTTAGTCGGTGCGGCTGTCTTCGATGCCTTGGAATCTAAGAAGGAGAAGACCCAGAAGAAGAAAGTGTACGACCGAAAACAAGAGCTTATGAACACCTACAATCTCTCTCAATTCAACTTCGATGAGCTGGAGAGGGTGGTGCTGCAGCTGAAGCCTCACAAAGCCGGGGTACAGTGGAAATTCGCTGGATCTTTTTACTTTGCAATCACAGTGATCACGACCATAGGTAAGATTCGTTATACCAGTGACGTCTTGCATTTGAATGCGTTGCATTAGTCAAAGCAAACACCAAAATAGCCTAGGCAATGCGTAGACTATGTGCCATGGCCTTGCAAGTTGGAGAAGGGATTCATTCAAACTAGCCTTTATGACCTTGCTGAAGATTACATTTAGTCCATCACGTTTCATGCTATTTTTAGTTGACAAACAATCCCATTTGCATCAGTCTATTGGGTTATTATTATTATTAGCATAGGCTTTACTAAAGCAAACAGACATACAGACATATTTAAAATTAGTTTACACAATATTTCTAAATAGTTGCATTGGTATGGAACAGGGCTGGCCATAGCCTTTTGTGGACCCTAAGCGAAATTTTGTCCCGGTGGGCAAAACATTTTAGTGGCCCTCCTCTTTTGCAGCGGAGAGATTTTTTTGTTTTTGTTTTAGACAATTTTGTTTTTGCAATCATAATCTTTGCAAGAGGCGTTGGAATAATGGCTATTCAGAAGTATCAGGTGCAAATGTTGAGCTTAATCAAAGCGTGGTCTTGTAAAAATCTCAACAGATAATATTCTATATGTTAAACAAATTCATCTCCACATAATATTTAGGTTTGAAAGTGAAAGGTTTAAAAGGTTTGAAAGTTTCTACTGCCAAAAGAGAAATGTAGCCTACATGATGGAGGAAATAGACTGACCTAAATCCCTCAATCACACATTTCCCACTATCACCTTTTATATTAAGTAAATACAATGCACCTTCCTCCATACCATCACCCTCATCCCCAGCCTCATCTCTGGTCCCTACCTCTGGCTCGGCTCTGTATTGGGTGACATGGAGCAGTTGTGCCTGGTGACCCAAGGTGGTGATAACCCTATCACATGTAGAGTACTAATTGCATGCAAACCCGATCCAAGAAGCTGAAACCGCATGCTGTAATTGTGAGCCCACTGGCTGTCAGTGACACAGTGTTTGGCTGTTCAATTCACCATTAACTATTGATGGCAACACCAGAGTTTGCACTGTTCAACTGGCCTCTCATCCACACACCGACTCTTACAGTATATTGTATACTCTACACACACACACACACACACACACACACACACACACACACACACACACACACACACACACACACACACACACACACACACACACACACACACACACACAATCTCAAATACACACTCTAGATACTGTAGAAACGCAATTATACCAAGTCATAACCCCATGATAATGCATAACAGTGAAGTCACATCTCTGGCAGACACACAGCTACATCTCTTGAGAAACACACTGCGTAACCCGAAAACACTGACCATTTCTCAAAACGAGACCGAGTCAAGACCGGGAGGGGGACAAGGGGTCCGAGACAGAGTCAAGACCGAGATCAGTAAAATGTGAGTTCAATTCAAGACCGTGATTGTAATTTTGTCAAATCAAATCGTATTTGTCACATGCGCCGAATACAACAGATCCACCTTTCAGTGAAATGCTTACTTACAAGCCCTTAACCAACAATGCTTTAAGAAGTTTAAGTAAAAAATAGAAAATAAAAGTAACAAATAATAAAACAGCAGCAGTAAAATAACAATAGCGAGGCTATATACAGGGGGAACCGGTACAGAGTCAATGTGTGGGGGCACCGGTTAGTCGAGGTAATATGTACATGTATGTAGAGTTAAAGTGACTATGCATAGATAATAAATAGAGAGTAGCAGCAGTGTAAAAGAGGGGTCTGGGTAGCCCTTTGATTAGCTGTTCAGGAGTCTTATGGCTCGGGAGTAGAAGCTGTTAAGAAGCCTGCTGGACCTAGACTTGGCGCTCCGGTACCGCTTGCCGTGCGGTAGCAGAGACAACAGTCTATGACTAGGGTGGCTGGAGTCGTTGACAATTTTTAGGGCCTTCCTCTGACAGCGCCTGGTATAGAGGTTCTGGATGGCAGGCAGCTTAGCCCCAGTGATGTACTGGGCCGTACGCACTACCCTCTGTAGTGCCTTGCGGTCAGAGGCCAAGCAGTTGCCATACCATGCAGTGATGCAACCAGTCAGAATGCTCTTGATGGTGAAAATGTAGAACTTTTTGAGGATCTGAGGACCCATGCCAAATCTTTTCAGTCTCCTGAGGGGGAAAAGGTATTGTCATGCCCTCTTCACAACTGTCTTGGTGTGTTTGGACCATGATAGTTTGTTGGTGATGTGGACACTGTGCCTGGCCTTGCAGTCATGTGTGAACAGGGAGTACAGGAGGGGACTGAGCATGCACCCCTGAGGGGCCCCCGTGTTGAGGATCTACGTGGCGGATGTGTTGTTGCCTACCCTTATCACCTGGGGGCGGCCCATCAGGAAGTCCAGGATCCAGTTGCAGAGGGAGGTGTTCAGTCCCAGGGTCCTTAGCTTAGTGATGAGCTTTGAGGGCAGTATGGTGTTGAACGCTGAGCTAGTCAATTAATTGCATTCTCACATACACTACCGGTCAAAAGTTATAGAACACCTACTCATTCAAGGTTTATTTTTTATTTTTGGCAAGTGTGTGCAAAGCTGTCATCAAGGAAAAGGGTGGCGATTTGAAGAATCTCAAATATCAAATTTATTTAGATGTGTTTAACATTTTTTTGGTTACTACATGATTCCAAATGTTTTGATGTCTTCACTATTATTCTACAATCTAGAAAATAGTAAAAATAAAGAAAAAACCCTTGAATGAGTAGGTGTTCTCAAACTTTTGACCGGTAGTGTAGGTGTTTTTGTCCAGGTGGGAAAGGGCAGTGTTGAGTGCAATAGAGATTGCATCATCTGTGGATTTGTTGGGGCGGTATGCAATTTGGAGAGGGTCTAGAGTTTCTGAGATAATGGTGTTGAAATCACCAACATAATAAGAGTTCAAAATGTCCAATATTTCTGTGTTCATATTTCAGAACATATGGATTCTTTAGACATTCAAAATAGTGAAAAAACAGAGCCACTCTACAAATGATTACTTACCCAAACACAGTGGGGAACAATGGGCATTCTACTCCTTCAGAAAAGGGCAAAGGATTTCTAAAATAATTATAATAATAATATAATAATAACAATAATGATATTATTATTTTCAATCATGTTCTGATTTTATCTCTTCAATTTTTGTTAGAAAAGAAAGGGTTAACTCTGAAGAGAAAAAAAGATCCAATCACATTTTTCTTTTGTCTCTGGGGAGATAAATCTAGCCAAGTCAGCCATTGGCTAGGCCATCAGAAGCTAGGTAAAGGCATCCACCATTCAACCGTATTAGGGCAAAAATTTGGAGTGACAGTGGAATCAACTAATCACAGTTTGACTTAATGGGTAAGTAAGCATTAATAAGTAAGCATTTCACGGTTATTCGGCGCATGTTACAAATAAAATTAGGTTTGATTTTATTTTGTTTCTCAGTTTCTCATTCCCAGCTTTGATGCAACTGTACTGTCTCCGCCTTACAGATGGTAACGGTGTGAACAGGCCGTGGCTCTGGTGGCTGAGGTGCGTGAGGAAATCTTTGGCCTTCCTGTGACACCGGGTGCTGTAGATGTCTAGGAGGGTAGACAGTGTGCCCCCTGTGATGCGTTGGGCTGACCGCACCACCCTCTGGAGAGCCATGCAGTTGCAGATGGTGCAATTTCCATACCAGGCGGTCTGGTATGGACAACGCAAAGTTGTCCTGTTGGAAGGTGAACCTTCAGACCAGTCTGAGGTCCTGAGCACTCTGGAGCAGGTTTTCATCAAGGAGCTCTCTGTACTTTGCGCCGTTCATCTTTCCCTCGATCCTGACTAGTCTTTCATCAACTGCCGCTGCGAAAATTCCCACAGCATGATGCAGCCACCACCATGCTTCACCGTAGCGATGGTGCCAGGTTTCCTCCTGACATGACGCTTTGCATTCAGGCCAAAGAGTTCAATCTTGGTTTCATCAGACCAGAGAATCTTGTTTCTCCTTTAGGTGCCTTTTGGAAAACTCCAAGCAGGCTGTCATGTGCCTTTTACTTTGGAGTGGCTTTTGTCTGGACACTCTACCCTAAAGGCTTGATTGATGGATTGCTGCAGAGATGGAAGGTTCTCCCATCTCCACAGAGGAACTAGAGCTCTGTCAGAGTGACCATCGGGTTCTTGGTCACCTCGCTGACCAAGGAATCTGAAGTCAAATTGGTAAAACCATGAGATCTTGTTGGCCCACTTACATGTTCGGGCATTCAAAGCAGCCCTATCAAAGAACTGATGAGTAATCATTTTGATTTATTTCACCTTTATTTAACCAGGTAGGCTAGTTGAGAACAAGTTCTCATTTACAACTGCGACCTGGCCATAAAGCACAGCAGTTTGACACATAAAACAACACAGAGTTACACATGGAATAAACAAACATACAGTCAATAATACAGTAGAACAAGTCTATATACATTGTGTGCAAATGAGGTAAGATAAGGGAGGTAAGGCAATAAATAGGCCATGGTGGGGAAGTAATTACAATATACCAATTAAACACTGGAGTGATTGATGTGCAGAAGACGAATGTGCAAGTAGAGATACTTGTCACGTTCCTGACCTTATTTCCTTTGTTCAGTCTTTGTTTAGTTGGTCAGGACGTGAGCTGGGTGGGCATTCTATGTTATGTGTTTCTATGTTTGGTTTAGGGTTGTCTAACTAGCCTGATATGGTTCTCAATCAGAGGCAGGTGTTTTACGTTGTCTCTGATTGGGAACCATATTTAGGTAGGCTGTTCTCACTGTTTGTTTGTGGGTGATTGTTCCTGTTCGTTGCGTTCTTTGTTTTATAGGTTCACATGTTCAGGACTGTAGCGTCGTTGGTTTCGTTTTGTTTATTGTTTTTGTTCGTGTAAAAGAAGTATTCAAATAAATATGGATACATACCACGCTGCGATTTGGTCCTCCTCTCCTTCATCCAACGACGAGAGTCGTTACAATACTGGGGTGCAAAGGAGCAAGATAAAAAAAGAAATACAGTAAGGGGATGAGGTAGTTGGATGGTCTATTTACAGATGGGCTATGCACAGATATAGTGATCTGTGAGCTGCTCTGACAGCTGGTGCTTAAAGCTATTTAGGGAGATATGAGTCTCCAGCTTCAGTGATTTTTGCAGTTCGTTCCAGTCATTGGCAGCAGAGAACTGGAAGGAAAGGCGACCAAAGGAGGAATTGGCTTTGGGGGTGACCAGTGAGATATACCTGC